>NC_141820.1:36202392-36513999 GCF_982586985.1 Callionymus lyra | reverse complement strand
GTGCAGAAGAAGATTTGGGACACACCACTGGTCTAGAGATTAAGCTAGCATTTAGCCAAGATAGTAGAACTGGATTTCAGGTAGACTGAAATGTCGAACTTTACACAGTGAAGGTCCATTTGCTACTGATTCCTTCTGAGCTCAGTTACAGAAAAACAAAAAATTCCATTTCACAAGCCAACTCACTTTTTGGGGAGCTTTTAATCTTAAAAACATTGGAT
This sequence comes from Callionymus lyra, assembly GCF_982586985.1. Taxonomy (NCBI): domain Eukaryota; kingdom Metazoa; phylum Chordata; class Actinopteri; order Syngnathiformes; family Callionymidae; genus Callionymus; species Callionymus lyra. The sequence goes on along the minus strand of NC_141820.1, from coordinate 36,513,778 downwards.
TTTGTGTGCCTAATAATTGGAAGAATATTCATGAATAAAGGTAGAGTACAAACAGTTGCCTCTAGTAAAGCACAGCTTTCCCCTCAAGAAGAGAGCTGTTCTTCTTCTTCCTTGTAAAATAGCACAATTGAATCGTAAAAGCAGAGGAAGAGAAAGAAAGGTGTGCAAAATATGAAGTTGGGGAACACTCCCTTACACTGAGTTCCTGACTGAAATATTTGAAAAGTTTCCAACCAGGACCTCATCTATGCTCCTCCACTTCCAGGATTTAAGCTCTCAGCTTCTATCTTCAAAGACAAACTGGAATATGTGCTCGCTCCAAAATCTCTTATCACTGTGGTCGGCTTGACTTTCCGACTTTAGATATACATTGAAAAAAATCTGCGTCAACTAATCTGTGGCTGCTTCGCTGGGACTGCTCGTCTCTCTGCTCACATTTCCACTCAGGAATTGATTTCTTGTCGAAGATCAGAGCCACAGTAGTTCCTAGCGGATTGTAGACCTCCTTGGGTCTTTACCCGGGGCACTGGGAGGAGCGAATCAAAGTGAGCAAGATGATTCCCCACAGACAGAGTCCATTGTCTGACTCCGGATTGGCAGTCAAGGTGAAACTCCAGGGTGGGGGTGCGAGGCTAAACGGAGATCAGGCAAAGAACCCCCACTTTTTTTTTCTTTATCCTTATCCACCATTAACCCCGCTGCCCCCGGTGTGTGGCAGAGATCAGGGCCAGTGGTCAATCCCCTATTCACTGACGCCCTTGAATATTTTAAGTTAAGCCCCTCGCGTAACAAAAAAGTCATCAAAGGTTTTTCCCTCCTGGTCTCCTTCCCGGGGAATCTGCCACCAACCTGCCGCCCCCTCCTCTCTTTCCCTCCACTGTTTTGTCTTCACACTTCTGGAGAAGTTCTCTGGAAGTTGCCCAAGTTTCCATATTTTGAATTAATGAGGTTCTGGGTCGGATGGTGTCACTCTGTGAGCAAATTGGAGCAATGGCGTCCAGAACTCGGCTCAGATCAGGTTTTTTTGTTTTCACTGGACTTCAAGTTGTGCAGAGAAAATGTTTTTGACACATGATCTGTTCTTTCTTCACCGTTTTCCCTCTGCTCTTCATTTGGGAATGTTCCACATGTGACCCGTCACCGCTCCAAGACACGGCATATATCCCATGACCTAATGCGACATTTACAAATTTGATCTTTTTATTTTTGTGGGTTGTTTTTCAAAAGCGCCCTATTTATTTTGAAAACCAAATGACTGAAGCTGTTTCAACAAAGTCTTCAGTTACTGAGCATATTTACACATCTGGCCTCATCTGGACTGAATGTTTATCTGAGACAGCTGTACATGTATGTGATTTTAGTATTTTGACATATCTCAGAGCTGGTATAGAGTTCTCTAGGTTTTGCTACCAGTTCAATATGAAACAATTTAAATGTGTGTTTATATATGAAAGTATGTAGAAAATATGTTTTTAAATACAAATACTTGATCTAAAATAATAATAATAATAACATGTTACTTATGAAAAATACTTTTTAAATGTAAATGTGCATCACAAATATTTCTGGAAGCCAGAAGGAAGACATTTGTTTTTGGGCCTTCGGGTCACCTTGACCCTGAGATAACACAAGGGTTAGAGACAAACATACATGTATATCGATTGTTTATGCATTGATTTCTTATTTACTGCACATTAACAAACACACCAAGTCAATGGTGTTGTGGCTTTTTGTTTTACTCATTTACATCATACAAAAAGCTTTAAAATATTTATTACAAATAAAAAATTGATCTGACCTTAGATGAATGGATAGATGGATTTATATTCTTATAAATTTGAAGTGTTTGAAGCAAACACTTCCTAAAAGGCCAAGTTATCTCACTTAAAGTCAAAATCTTTTGTGTCGATTTAAACTTTAAAATATTGTTTCATATGAGTGTTATTATGTGTTTAATTTGGCAAAAGCTCATGTTGTTTGAGTCATTTATGAATAGCAGACATGCTGTCATCCTACACTTCTTCAAGATGTTTAAAAGTTCCTACAGAGGAAAGACTTCATCTGTGGATGTAAAAATATCAGAATCCTGCGGCATGTCATCTCAACTCTCCAACTTATCAGCTCCTTTAAATAAACCTTCCGAAAATGACGGATCACTAAACCTCCTCGCAAAACTTTTTATAAACAAGCGGCCAGCTCCAGTTTCATCAGTTATTCTTCCCTCTGCAATTAAATGGTCGTACTCTGCCTAAGAAGCTCCAATTGGATGGCTCTCGTCCACAACCTCAGCTTCTTGTGTCATCAGAGCAGCTTGACTTCAGCGTGAACTCCCACGTCAGGTGGTAAGAATTACGAGGGACGCAGGTGATGGCGTTGGATGACTCGGTCAAGCAAACTTCTCCGCCGCTGATTGTCTTGACAGGTTGAACTAGTGTGTTATCGCCAAACTGTCACGGCGCCTCGTTTCTCTTGTGCTGCGTTTATGTTAGCTCCTCACAGCCTCTGCTTAAGAGAGACGTCGTCGTGACATTAACCAAAACTACGGCTTCTCAGCCTGCCCTTTTTTTTATTCCCAGCCGTGATTGGGTGACAAATCAGTAGGTTTTGTATCCCGAATGTAAACATGAGTGGAAGTGGTTTCCTGGAAACAAGAGTCTATTTTTGCAAGTTCATTCAGGGCAGTGTCACACTGCCAAGATCTTTTTTTTGATTCCACCCAAGCTCCAAGTTGTATTCTGATAATATCTTACAGGCAAGTAAAAATATCAACTATTATCAGAGCTGCCAAGTGTCACGTTTTGAGTGCGTTTTAAACTATAAACCAGTCTAGTTTGAAGAAACGTATATTATATATACATGTATTCTGATTCATTTATTTCTTTTTTTGTTATTATTCATAATTTATATAAAATTTGATAACTTAATAGACAGATGTTTACGGTACTATAAATCTATAAAACTTACCTTCACCTAAAAAAAGAAAACTTCAAAACGTCGTCTTGACAGACTTACTGCATCTTGTAGAGGAAGAATTCAACATTTGAAACATCGAGTGAGTCAGGAAAGTTGGGTGTAAATTTAAGTTTAATTGACATTAAATATATTTCTTTGCACAGTTCGTCCTGAAGCCTAAATCTCACTCTTGTCATTTTCTGAAACTTAATAGATCTGCATTGTAAACCCTCCTGAAGTCACTAGTTACCAATCCAGCTAGCTATTAGCTTGCAAGCCTGTATTAGCGCAGCAGTTGGTGATTCATACATTTACCTGGAGAAAGTTCTTTTTTCAATTTAATTCATTATGACTAGAGGAAACTCAATCACGACCTATCCATTTCCTCATATTTCTTCCTAACTTCTTCATCTTTGTGTGTTTTGTCTATTGTACTTTCAATCTGACAACTTAAAGAGAGGGAAAGCAAGAGAGGCTGAGTTAGATGATGGGAAAGATAAACAGTGAGCGAGAAAGAGCAGGAAAGTGGGAAAGAAGAAGACAGAGAGCCAAGCAGAGCAGGCCAACAAGGAAGAGGAGAAAAGGATATTAGAGACACGCATCAAAAAAAAGGGTGACAGCACAGACAAGAGAGCAAGTGTGAACGATAGAACATGTGAGATAAGGAGATGTAGCAAGAAGTAAAAAAAAAACAGTGGGTGAAGGAAGTGCAAGAGTAAAAGTGGTGTGATAGAAAGTAAGAGCGTAGGTACCAAAATAAAGGAAAGTAAGAGATTAAGCTGGAAGAAGAGGGCAGTGAAAGTAGAGGAGAAAAAGCAAAAGAGGCACAAGGATGGAAACCTCACCTCAGACCCGAGTCTCTCATACATTGGGTAGGTTTAACTATACAAAGCTGCTCTAACAATCTATAACATATACTAATAAGATGTCTTACTGTTTGTAGTCATTAATGTAAACATAAAACAAGGTTTATAAAGTGCAGTATAAATCCAACGTTAATAATATTTTATGATTCCATGACACAGTGACTATTGGGTTTGTCTGGGGGTAGATATTACAAGATTATAACTGAAATAACTTAATCTAGTTTCAAGATTCTGAAATGTCATTAATGTTAGGGTTGTGTAATGTTAGTATCAGAAATACGTTTAGTCTACAGTATAGGAGGATTGAAGGATTATTGTAAGGCATCACAGTCTTTACATATTTTCAAAATAAAACAATGTAATCATTTATAATAATAAGATTTATCACTAAATATTAGAGTGCTTAGATTTAGTGCCTGTAATACTTCAAAAAGCTTCTTATTAGTTTACATACTTTTTAAAACTCTTGTTCAAGGTTCAGTCCAAGAAACTAAGTCATTATCTGAATGTGATTTAATACTTTTAGCATTAACAAGTGATTCATGGATTTTTGACTTGTTCTAACCAACATCTAACTTTCTATAAAGGTCTAAATATAATGCATTATTAGCACAATCATAAGACAAATACATTCTGATGTCTCTCAACTAATTGATAACAGAACGCAGGAGTCTGGACTTCAGTAAACCTCCAGCCAAGACGGTGCAACTACCTGTATGTCGCTGGGAGGCACCCGAGTGTGTGACACTACACACACACACACACAGACTCAGCATTCTGGATTTGGGTCACAGAGCTGACAGACAATGGAATGTGAATGTGTGTATGTTGACAAACTCCACTGCACTCTGAATGGGGTTTGTGATTACACCTCATCATGCTCCCTGCTCTCCCCCCTCGCCACGACTCTCCCTCTCTCACCGCTCGTGCCTCCCGGGCAATCATGTGGTCACACTACCTGACTCCTCGCTGCTCAAGAGTGCAGTTGACAAAAACAGCCCGAGGCCCGTCATGTGGAAAAGATTCAGTCGGCGCACGGCATATATATTGAAGGCCCCCCCGCCCCTCTTCTTCTCACCGTCCACCCTCAACTTTCCCTCACTCACTTCACTCACCGATGGGTGTTTCCTCCTCCCGCTCACCTGTGAAGGGAAACATCCTCTCCAGGATATTTTTGTGTTCTCAAACTTCATCTCGCACCTCTCTTGTCATGTTCCACACAGCCGGCAGGCAGGCAAACACGCTCAGCTGTCAATCATCTGGGCGGTCCCGGCCTGTTGAGCTGCTCACCTGTGTTTATTGGACACACCGCCGGGGAGAACACCTTGTCTGCTTCCTTCAACACCTTTTTTTTCTTTTTAATTTCCCCGGCTTCTGTCTATGGCTCTAGCTCCCGCCTTTCTTTGTTTCCCCGTTTTCTTCTGCACAGTTGTCCGTTTATTTTCTGGACGGCGGCTGAGAGCGAGTGATCATCTGGCCGCCGCACCTGACTGAGCACATACATGCGCCTCCACCGCCAGAGTGATTGAAACTAGTGTCCCAAAGTTAGGAATGTTCACTCAGGCATCGTATTGCAGGCGCAGTAAATAAACTGGGCCGTCGTGGGAGAGATGGCGACCGATACCCTGGTGACCAGTAGACAAGGACTCACAAGAGATTTTTATTCCTACGTTAAATCTATCGATTAAGGACTTCAAACTTCAACGGACAGACTTGCCTGTAACGCTGCGATATAAAATCTATAGTCAAATGACTCCATCTTGAGTTTTACGTTCTTTGTCAGGAAAGCTCGTGTTCAGAAACCTTAAATCATTCCTACAAACTAAAGATAACACTTAGCCATTGTCTTAAAATGTACATGTCAAAATGTGTTCCAACAGAAACAGAAAGATGTATCAAAAATACTTCCTATTCCTAAATTATTTAATGATTTATTATTTGTAAAATATTCAAAAGTAGTATATAAATATGTTTTAAAAATATAATTGCAAATCACCTTCATACATGTGCAGCTGCATTATATATTTATTTTTATTCAAACATGCAAATTAAATATAGTCATGTTAATTATTGTTATTATAAATATATTTTTCTTTGTGCCATCACAACACAATTTATTATGTAAATGATTTTCTTTACATGACTTCCCTCTGATAATCTCTGATGCACTGAATTAATCATTTGGGTTGAACAACCTCGTCATCAACTGGTAGATCACGATTGACATATTGAGCATTGCTGGTCTGAATAATCTCTTAAATTTCCAACCATCCATCTTGCTGATTTCACTTTGCTGATTGCACCTGCCCCTGTTTCACAGCTTCTTGTTAAGAATTCAGTGAAGGTGACATGGACGTCTTGAAAACTAGGAGTCATTTTGACCCTTTATTCTCCTATATGTCCTGGTGGTTACCAAGCAACTTGATTCAGAAACATAATCAACATCAGCATCTACTGTATTAGTTATTTTACGTGTTGAACAAAAGTTTGTTGGAATGCTATTTACCAGTGGAATATTCATCTGGAGCTAAAGCCATTTGTCTTTAAGACCTATGTCTTCTTTTGCTCACCACTAGGTTAGTCTGAGTAACTAGTGAACATCCAGAAAGAAACACAAATGGATACTTGGGGATTGTCTATGTCAGTGTGAAAAACTCTTGAACTTTGTCGAACATTTTGTGTGAATCTTCATGATTAGTCGCTGAAAGAGCAGCAACCTTTCACCCAAGGGGACATCCACCTGAAATCCATTTTGCTCTCAAGCTCTTTAATGCGTCCTTTCTTCCAGAACTTCTTTCAAACCTTCTTTCAGTCAATTGAAGCGCTGGTTAAGCATATTGGTTAAATCCAGGCGCTGACCCTGTCAGGTTTGAATCTCCAGGTCCTCAGAATGAAGCCTCAGTTTTTAGAGTGGTAGTGAAGCGGACGACAGCGTTCATAATTCCAGGCTGTATTATGTAAAAGCACCTTGTACTCACCGTTGTTCCATTCTCCGTGGTAAAGTGGTATAGGTGACATGGTAATACATTTGCTTTGTGCCTGGTGATAAATACTCTGGTGGCTCTTTCTCACTCGGCTGCCTCTGAATGTCCTCGGACAGTATTGTCAAAGGCACACGGGGTCATTCAAAACCGCCTTTTGTCAAATATTTTTTCTCATTTATTTAGTGAATAGTCAGCGGGGCCAAGAAGAAAGAGACTTTTACATTATGGAAATGACGGAATGGCTCATAATCTCCCACATATTCATCACGACAGACATTGGACCCCTTGTGATAGCGGCCCGCTATCAGCCATTGTTCCCGCGCCGGCGCACTGTTCCCCTCAATGGGCGAGTACGAGCCGTAATCCTGTTCTCCTTGTAGAATGACAATGTTTACCAGCGATCGTTCAATACAGAGCCGGCGGCTCGACACACATCCGCCCGTCAGTGAAAGAAGCTGGTTATTGTCGCTCCTTTTGGGATTGAAATATTTGCCTTTTGGTTTTTCTTTCGATTAGTTGAAGCTTCAACATTGTTGCCTGTCAATTTAACTTCAAATTAATTACTGATTTGCCCTCTAAAAACTTGGAATGCCTCGAATAACATTCCAAACCAAATAACGAAATAAAGAAATCTGTTTAGTTGAACAAATAAATAATTTCATTAATCATAGCAACTAATTGAAGCAAGATTGTTCACTGACATGTAGAACGTATTGACTTCCAACAAAGTTCCTTGTTGGTTGCTGTTCATTATTTATTTATTTAAATATCTGTGGGAGGCTTTTAAAGTGTTTTAAAATACAATCTAATGATTTATGTAAATGTGTGTCCAGGACCATGTACATTAAAGCCGCACTCAGACTATAACCTTGGACTGTCTGACTGCAGCTGCAACGTTGACAGAAATGGTCGTAATGGTACAACTTTCATTCAAAATAATTTGACAGACAGTGACAGACATCCATGCAGAGCACAAAGTTGCCTTTTCGTCTATCAACCTCATATATTTAAATCAGCCATCATTATGACTTACAAGAAACATTAATGTTTCCTGTCAAAGTTTAGATTTTTCTGGAGGTTCTCAAGTGATCCTATAAAAACATTAAAGTAGTTAAGTGAGGAAATTGAGTTTATACCAGTTATAAGTGAAGCCATCATATAATACTTCCCTCACTGGCCTGTTTGGTTCCTGACAGCTTCTGGGGAATCCCTGTCCGTCAATAGTGTTTATTTCCGTGTTTGTGACAACCAGCCCAGTCAACCCCCCCCCCCCAGTTGTCTCCTGCAGAAAATGAATAGCAGTCGCTGCGACCCCGGGCGAACCCTCCTCGCGTGCAGTCAGTTAAATGGTTTGTAAGACGTTTAATTACCAAATGCTATAATCGTTACTCATCTCATCATTAGACGTGGGATATTAAGCGAGCGGGCTCCCCTGGGCCCCCCGTGTTTCACAGATCAATAGATTTAGATGGCGCTCGCAGGGGGGCTGAGGGGGCTTGATGGAGGGGAGCCGAGGAGGGTGGCAGTTAAAAACACTTTTGATATGAACATTGTTCCTGTGATGAACACTGGTGACATCCACTCATTTATTTATGCAATTAGCTTTTGTATCCTGTTAATTACACAAATGTTTCTTTCTGGGCCACGTTTGTGTCTCATAATGGTCGGTAGCACCGGCGGTACACTCGGCCAAATACCTGCTGAATCCTTATATGAGGAAGTCATGGTGGTTGTTGAAAGACCCCACAAATAGTGCTTGTATCTAAAGTGCCAATGAAGAAGAATCTCAGTGGCAACCTGATGAGCCAATGTTTTGTACCTAACATAGGCTAAATATTTATCTTGCACCAGATAAAGCCAATGAATGTTTTTGCAAAAGCATGTTTGTAGCCATGGTGAAGATGTAGCATTTGAGGAAAAGGTCATAGCTGACGTTTCGCTGAAACATTTTTCTTGGAATAGTTGACATGAGGTGTAGTTAAAGGCTCTAAATGTTGAAGTGCTAATGTAGTTCAGCTGCCATTAAAGCGCAGTAAGCTAAGTTACAGATCAAGCTGACACTAGATCAGTGCAGGTACCTGAAGCTTAGATGTAACAATATTGCTAAGACGGCAGTTTTTTCCATTCATCATAGGCGTATAAAAAATAGAACAATAGTTTCCTGCTCCGCTTTCTAGTCTTTACCACGCAGGCTAACGTCCCTCGCTGCAGCAGGGACTGTCTAATACTTCATTTCCGTGGAGGCACATGAGACAATGAAGACAAGGTTACCACACCCCGAGCCTCTGTCGTGGGATGCCCACTAGCTGCCAAGCTTTGTCTGAAAGCATCGCCTAGATTACTAATGTGGCTCACACACGCCACTGAGATCCGCAGTGCCCGAACATCCCAGCGAAAGTTGGGCTGAGTGGCGTTTTGGGACTTGAGTCACTATTCAGTGCAGCGACCGTCAGGAGCCGAGTTAATTGTCCATTATCTGCTATTACCTCCCCCCTCTGTTTCTCCCTCACTCACCCCTCAACACCAGCCCTGGCTTAATGTTAAGATTCTAATGCTCCAAATGGGGATGGGTGATATGAAAAAAATATTGTATCACGATATGCAAGATTTGATATCAACATAACATACCATATACCACGACATACTGTTCAACATACAGCGGAAACAACTTTTATTTTGGAACCATGTTGTCATGATTTCAAAATTTCAGTATTAGATATAAATACTAGTAGATTTTTTGATGCTTCGATAACATTTACTATGGGGTGTTTTTATTTATTAAATAACATCACCAACAATGAATAATATTACTATTACTATTACTATATAATATTTATTATTCATTCATTATTCAATATCATTCAAACTGTGGCAACGAGCACCTCAAGTATAAAATGTCTTATAAATGTGCAAGGAAAGTAAAAACTATGTACTGTAGATGGAATTTGATCCATCCACAGAAACTGTTCAACTTTTAACTTGAATGTAGGTCATATTTTCTTTGCCTTTCAAAAACTTCTGTGACTTTTGGCTGCAGTCTGTGACTCTCTCGTTGCAGGTTTCTGAGGGTTAAGAATAAGTCCACATTCATTCGCTTTGAATCTCAAGTATTTTTAAATGTGAAAGCGTGGCAGGTTTATATTATTATATAATAACAGGAGGTGTCATTGTTCTGAAGACAACGCGGTTCTTCTTTGGCGCTCACAATTGACTCTTGTATTCGGTACTCACAGACTCGATATGATTTACCCAAGTTGTATCAAAGTGTCTGTTCTTCACTGGGAAAAATGGCTTGAGTTGAGAAAATGACGATGGAAACGACAAAGAAAAATGAATAGACATTTTTTATCTTTGTCTGAAAATGTATTTGAATTTGTTGATGCACAGTTTAAACATCTAAAATAAACTGTTGTTTTTATTAAATATTTTATTAAAAACTTAAATGAATGAAAGTAAATGAAATAAATCGATTGTATTAAGGTTACTTTTGTAAAAAAAAGTAGTAGAAAAAGGAAATTTCTGATTCTTCCATTAGATTTTGTAATTTGGTAATAAAGACATTAACTGTACTGCAGAGCAGGAAAGCTGCCTCATACATTTATTTTGGTCTTGATGTTTTCTGCATGCATGAGGGTTAACTGAGCTGGAATAGGTCTGGATGGATGTGCCTGGGGAGGAGGGGTGAGGAGGAGGAGGTCAAGATCATATGAAGTGCTCAGTAGCAGGACGTGTTGGTCTGGTGGCTTCGTCTCGTAAAGAGGCGATACATCACAATGAAGAATAACTGGAGCTTGCATTCTAGTGCGGAGCGCGTCATAAATAAAGGTGTAGCGCGTATAATTGGGCCTCTTTCACTGAGTGCCGTCGCGGCGGCGGCGGGGAGGGGGATCGCTCCACTGGAGATGAGAAATGGAAATCTGTGTACTGGTAAATAGATAATCACACAAAAGTAATTGAGGTTTTCAAACCCCAATCTCGCCTGCCAGCGTGAGCTCGTTTGCATGTTAATCACGCCGTCATCACAGGGAAGTGCCTCGCCCGCCACCATCATCGGCTTTTTAATTGCATTTAAAATGTCGCGGAGGTGGAACACGTGTAATTCAGGCAGAACCGTGTCCGAATCAATGGCCAGTACAGAGACGCTCCGGCCGGCGGCCATTGTTGGAAGAGCCCCGGCTTCCAACAGTGTTTTGTCACGACTCCTCTGGGATTTTTGTAAATGGATCCTTTCGTTTTCTAATAGAATAATCACACTTGTAAGTTTATTAAGGACACGTTAGATTTGTATTTATTTTTGAGAACTATAGCTACTTCTTCTTCAGTGGTCTTCAACTGTTAATGGTGATCAGTGGTAGCTGTTGCAATGGCAATATAAACAAACAAATGAAATAAGTAGCTTACACACGTAATAAATTCACGAGCACTGTTTACCAGTGTGTAAAAGTGAAGTTCAAAATAAAAACAAATTACTTATTGAGAAGGCAAAGGCCTGTAACCCACTAAAAGTCTCCAGACCAAACCTTGAAGAACCACTGCTTTACAGTACATTAGTTAAAAACTTAAATACACACAATATTTCTTAAGCTCATTAATGTAATGGTGACTTTCTCTCAAGCAAAGACCCACCTTTTGTGCTTTAGGCAGACCAGACAGTTAGTGTAAAAACGTAAACACAGTCATGTCCATGCCAACACAGCTTAGGTATGATTTTCCAATAAATATTACGCAAACCAAAGGATGTTAACAACATGTAGGTGAAAGGCCGTAGACAGTTCCAACATAAATAGACCAGAAACATCGCTGAAAATGTAGAAGTTAAGTGGACTTGCATGCCTGTTATACTACAATAGTCGCACTTACGATTGAAATCTTGACTTGAAAACTTGATCTCCTGCTGGAGACATGATAAACTACTTTAGGAGGTGTTTATTGTTCCCTTCTTCATCATCACATGCTCAAACAACTTCTCTGTGATGTTCCCTCAATCCCTACAGCTGGTCTAGACCTGGTCCCTTGCTGGTGCCAGCTCTTCAAACTGTAGGATTTCAATGACTTTTTAAGGACATCTCAGATCCAGTTGTTGTTATTCTCCAAAGCTTTAAAAGGCTCTGAATTAGTGAACTCGAGACTTCTCAGCACATCAGTGTTTTGGGAGAATCTATCACAAGCACCCTGCCGCTACAAAAGCTGGAAAAATAAAAGGCACAACGAAATATGGCCAATGGTTTATTTTCTTTCATCAGCAGCTGTTTGGGCGTATAAATTACCAAGATGATGTTTCCATAACGCAGCCGAGGGCACTCCAGAGAGGGGAAACCTGCAAAACAGACCTGTTTAATTTTTCATGGAGGTGGACCATCAGGAGCAATAAGCCAATACCCCCGCACCTCCTTTTTTTTTTCCAGACGCCTTCCATACCACTGCATCGCACCATAACCAAAGCCCCTCTTACTTTCTCAGATAGAAAAAAAGTTCTGCCGAGACCTACATGAAAGGAAGGAACTGTTGAAATGTTAATTTTACCATCTGCTGTCGAGGCCCGCTACCTTTTTTTTTTTTTTTCTTTTTTTTTTTGGTGTGTGTTTTCTTTCTTCCCTGCCTTCTTTAATCCCCAGTAGTTCTGTTCTGTTTCATGAACGTGCCGCGATTTTAGCTGTTTGAAGTCATAGGGTCTTGCAGGGCAGTCGAGTCCTTTGACTGTCAGAAAATACAAAGTCACAGGCTCAGTGGTGGAGACTGTCCCATTAGTTTCCTGTTTAGACCGGCTCCCTCTTGGTACACACAGCTTTCGTATGATCATCTCCAATACCAGGCCATATCTGGTGTGTAATAAAGGGCAAAAAAAAAACAATACAAATTTTTTATACAAGAAAAAAATATGATCTATCGTTTTCTCTAATAATATTTATTTATTTACATTCTAACTCTTCCCTCCTATTATTTTTAAATAAATAACCTAACCTAAAATACATCAAACAAAACCATTACTATTTATTTACAATATTTCAAGTCAGTTTGTTGTTTCAGTTTTACTTAAAACCGACCTCAATACATTTGTTTTTCTGATGCAATAATAAGGTAGAAGCATCAATGTGAACATTTTTTGTAGTTCCATTTTTCCAATTATTTAATACCTGTTAGTCATTAACTGTAGTCCAAGTGTATATTTTATATTTTTTCTTTAATTTAGCTGTCATTAATGTTTTTTTTTATTATAATATTGATCTTGGTACTCTAATGAAAATTTGTGAAAATTAAAGATTTATTATCGTGAAGCTAAATATAATCGTAAATCTAAGAATGGTGAGAAATTCATTTCATTGCTAAAACGTTTCCTCACTTATTCCCACGAAGACCACCAAAAGGCTTTGAACATATTTGGGCAACATGGTTTAAAACTAGTTTATTCCATCCACCCATTTTCCTAATCATCAGTCGGCCTAAAACATTCATATCTGCATTGTATTGCCACGTTCAACAAATTGTGGACAACCTTATGAGCAATTGCACCGACAGGTGCTTCGAGGGAAACATCTGTGGTGGATTAGTGTCACTTCCTCATGTTCTACTCCTTTCACATATTACATAGAGACACGTCTACATAATCATTTGTCGTCATTTCACCTCAGAATCATCGCTCCTCTAGGATTTCCCTCCTGTTATTTTTTTCCAACAAGTCTTTGGGGACTTATTTAGTGTGTTTATCTAAATGCTGACGACTTGAATGGTTTGTTTACAAGACCCCAGAGCTTTTTATCTGCCTTTTTTCTTCCTCAGTAAACATTATTGTTCCAGTAAACCTCAACAATTCACTTGAAGTACATTTTTTTTCCTTCTGTGAATACGACAATGTGAACATTTAGCCAACGTGAGTAGATGCCATCTAGATCGTTGGCAATTAGGCCGAGATATCCTGTGTGCGAAGTTGCTTAGCATTTTCTTTGGCCGAGAGCGGATTGTTTAGTCTGCTCTCATTGTGAGCCGCTTCAGTGTTTGCAGAGCGCTGTGGGGGAAGAAAGAAGAAAAAAAATAGAGCGGGGGCCTTCTTCTCTATTTATTTATTTCCCCTCCCTGGCCGGCCTTGGAGCTCGGAATCTGAATTCTCTCTGAGCGTTTTTTAAGTGTGGCTGCTGAAATCTAGACTCTGTATGACCTCACCGCGCCGCCTGTGTTTCATTAATGACCAGCCCTGTGGTTTTCTTTTTTTTGTAAAGGGGGGAAGAGGAATATTTTTCATATGACACCGCCTTGCATTAGTGCCGAGCGGCAGCTGCACCGCCCGCAAAACCATCCAATTTTGTGGCTTTGAAAGGTGTGAAAAGTTCAGCTCCCTATAGCAAGCCTTGCATTTATAATTACAGTTCATGCACGTGTGAGCGCCAGTCTGCGGGAACTACTGAAGACTAGTAAAAGCACCCCTGTTCTTAAAAAAAGAGAAAAGTCACCTGCTAATGAAACATTTGTCTTTCATTCACCCACTTGTATATGGAGTTCAAAGTAAGACATCCAGCTAACATCTACCAGGTAGCGCTCTGACGCTCCAACATCTGGCAGATGAAGTATTTTCTTTGCAGATTGATTGATTTCCCAGGATTTTTTTGTCTTACTGGAAGCTCCTCTCACAGCAGCCATTTACTTAAGAAGTATGCAAAAATTTTGCAGACACATGCGGGAAGGCTTTGCACCCCTCCTCTGCTCTGCAACCCAGACACTAGACTACTGTAACTCTGTTTGGTACCTTGCAGGATATTGAATATCCAAAGGGAAACCTCAGATTTGTCCTGAAAACAAAGAGTCCTTGTGCTGCCCTCCTCTTTTTTCTTTCTTTTTTCCTTCTCTCAGTGTCAACACCATTTAAGGAATGATACTTTGTTCGCTGGGTTTTGGTTGATCGATTTGTGGCGTCTGGAAACGGACATGTCCATAACCTTTCTCTAGATAAAACCAATCATCACTTTTAGCCTGATACACCCTTGCATACCAGATGAGCCACACATGCCTAAGGCAAGTGCACCTTGTGGTTAAGGCAATCTCAATGATCCTTGGAAGGCCCAATCTTTGTGTATCATCAACTCAAGAGGCCACCAGACCAGACCCACTTATCCCACCTGTAAAAACTCTTTACAAGTATACAATCCCAGTTGCCCAAATCATTTTTCATTGTTTATATACCTCTTACTTAAGAAAAATGACAATAGAGATTCCTCAGATGAACAATAATATAGGTTATGCAAGTGTAAAGGGACACTAACGGACCACATTTAAAAATGTGAGTCCATATTTTAGGAGCAGGATCAGGGGATATTATTTTGCAGAGTCAAATGTGGGCTCTGAAAAAAGAACACACCAGTATGCAACCGATTCATCTTCAAAGATCTACCTACAAAGACAAGGTACTCCAGGTAAAGGAAACCTCAGCCATGTAGATAACTCTCCTGCCAGGAGCTTTTTCGGATGAGGTAATCAGGTCAAAAATGTATCACACAAGTGCCAGAGAATATTCTTACCATGGGAGTCAACAACAACTTTCTTAT
This sequence comes from Callionymus lyra, assembly GCF_982586985.1. Taxonomy (NCBI): domain Eukaryota; kingdom Metazoa; phylum Chordata; class Actinopteri; order Syngnathiformes; family Callionymidae; genus Callionymus; species Callionymus lyra. The sequence continues at coordinate 36,498,442 of NC_141820.1, read as the reverse complement.
CAGGGAAATGCATATGCAAGTAAACCAGGTACATACAAACACGAAGGGCCAAATATACACATTAAAACACCTGCGTTGATAAAAGACCACTCTTCATTCTTCACCTGTGTGGATTGTTGACAGCTGGTATTACTCTTCAGGGAAAAAGTAAAAACAAAATTCCTGAGATTGAGCGTGGGGCTATATCAGTGCAGTCAGTTCCGGTTGATCCGTGCAAGCGTGTTCTTGTCACCCTGGATACAAAGATTGAAGTTTAGGGAAAGTGAACGAAAGCGATGACCTCATGGTCCCGCTACGCGCCTCAAGTGGAGCCTTCTGTTTGTTTGGGAAGTCGTTTCCCAGAGCAGCCGCTGACACGCTCTCCAACGTCGGAAACTTTTCCCATGTTTTCCCAAACAGTTGAGATGCAGGAACAGAAGTTAACAACTGTTCGAATGATAATTGGGTGCCAATTGAGAATGATCTCTGGTGACGGCAGTCTTGCACAAATAGCAGTGTTTGTGTCTTAGATGTGAAATGTTTGCGCTGGAAACAATTTTGTCTTCTTTGGTGCTCTGAAGTAATTTGTAGCTTCTGCATAAACACCATCAACCATCGGTAAACTAATTAAACTGAAGCCAAAGAAACATTAATATCATCAATAACTCGTGCTTTTGTCTTTCTATTAGCTTGACCTCATTAAACAAGTTGGATTTCTGAAACTTTATCAAGAAAAACATTTTCTTGTTCCCACTTTTCGCATGATCAAGTAAAAATAAATGTCCAACACTATCGCTATAAGATTTTTCCAAATGTTTATGATTTTAAATATATTATAATATGAACGCAATGAAAGCACCTTTTTGCCATTTTTGCACAGTATGTGACGTATATTATCAAATGACCAGTTCACTTTATGGTAGTGCTGAAGATGAAAAATGTACGGGTATTGATACCAATACCTTTTCTCTGATATCGGTTCCTGAACGTTTTTCTGATACAATTTTCTTAAATATTTTCTAACAAAAGGAGAATGAAATTTCATGGAGTACAAATCTTCAGTTTCATTTTAAGCATTGATAAATTTCTACTCCACTCCCTTCAGGGGCTTCCAAGTGTCACGGATCAGCCTCAATATCATTTTACAATCCTGTTTCAATGTGGTCTGGAAATGTCCCTCATCTTCTCGCCAACTTGTGCTCCAAGAGGTTTGAAGCACTTTGTGATTATCTTCAGCCCACGTTAGCAGACTACTCAAATGTAGCTTCGCTTGTCAACATATGTTGAGCAGTTTTTCACGGTCTCAGAGAGAGTAGATGATGTGTTGTTCAGCTTCAGATATAAAATGGAACTGGGTACCTAAATTCTTGTCCTCTGACAGAAAAAGCTCTGAATCCTGAGAAGAAGAAGAGGGTTACTATATTAAGAAGCCCTGTGTCTGCACTTGGTCCAGCACAGACTTTGTTTGCCTAATGGGAGGGCAGGCTCAGGCTTTGAAGCTCAGGTGCAACATTAGTGAATATGAAAAACCAAACAAGGATCAGATCTTTGAGTGGAATTTTTCATCTCCTCTGTGTTTTCAATTTCTTCGTCCGCTGTCCACTTTCTTCCCTGGCACTTTGAAAATGGCCACCAGCTCGATTCTGTTTTGATAAATTGAACATCTCGTCCTATTTCTTTTTTTTTTAAAGTCATCAGCCTTTCTCACCACTCAGTGCGCCAAACGCCAGCGGCTTTTAGCAACCGCAGACGGCCTGATAAGTGGCTCAATCCTGGAGCATTTTTTTGTTAGCAGAGGTTTAATAGCGACCGTATAATGAATTATAATGTATTCTCTCGCATTGCAAATTTCCTTTAATACAACTCTGCTGCCTAAGCAGGAGCTGCAAGAATAAAAACCTTGTTTGATTGCAGCTGCCTTTTAAAAAATACAAATCAATTATGTGATTTTTAAGTAGTTGGACTACTTTTTCCACTTCTCTTTCTGCAATTGGCCAAATGGAAGCAAACATGCACCGTTTCCAGACTTTGAAAGATGGTTTGTGGTCATGTGTGGACACTCATTCATGTGTAGAGAAAAGAAATCTGAACATGTGGCGCTGGTGAAAATCGGTTTATGAATTATCTTTCATTGAAATATCTTTGAATAACGCCGTGTACACGCTCATCATCTCCACAACTGCGGGAAAAGTTTAAACTTGTTGCTGAAGTAGTTTTTTAGGGGGGGAAAATTGGTGTCTTCAGCAGGTGTATCAGGGAATCACAGTTGTCTCGGCTGGAGCGCTTGTCTCGCCCCCGGTGCTGTTTAGGCGAATATAAAATAGTAATTTTATTACTCGCCACATCTTCTCCTCAGAAGCCATTTCGTTTCCGCCTTTCACCGCCGCTGAAGACTTCATTTGATCTGCCGCCTCCGACCGCTCGGTTTATTTTCATTTGGAAAACACATTTACAGGTGCAGGATAGGATGTGAAGAGGGTGGGGGGGTCTTTTTATCACACGAGAGGTCCTCCTGCAGGAATCCTACACGGCAGATTGTTCCCAGCTAAACTTTTGATTTCCTTTGGTTTGCGGCACTTTTCTATAGAAAAAGAAACTTGCAGTGAGACGTCGGGTCTGTCCCACCGAATATTTGAGGGAAAGTGAACGTCCTCAAAACCCTGCCACACTTTTGTCCGCAGTGACACATGTCTGACAAAACTCATCGTAAAATGATTCAATATACTTTCTATATTTTTACTTTAACAGGAAGAGTGTTATGACAAAGTGCAATAGGAGGGAATCAAGTGAAGGGAAGGACGAGGTTAGGGAGCGGTCTTCATGGACGATGGTGTTGGTGATTTGTTGTGAGAGTAAAGAGGACGTTAGAGATGAAGGAAGCTTTAGAGTAAACTTTTAGAGAGATTGACAAAAAGAAAAAAAAGGAACTAAAGTTGTACTTTTTTAGAGATGACGATACTTGGGAAATTGAGATGACAAATCAGCTAATATGGGTCAATAGATTTGGTAAATTAGGGAGTATGAGCAAGATCAAAAGAGAAGGTTTTTTTTGCTGTGGCTTCCGTTTTTAGCCTTTGAGGAGTCAATGTTTTCCTTTTTTTATATATATTTTATCTCTTTCCCTTCACTATAGCACATTTTTTTATACATTTAATTAAAATATAAAGTTTAAAAGTATGGAGAAGAATATGACTTTTATGGAAATTTTAACAAGGTGGCATTGTATAAGGAAGGACAAGTGTGTTTTTTTTCTTTAAGTTTTCCAATGCTTTTATTTAGTTTAAATGATGGTTAGAGATTAGAGCAGTGACACAATTCATGATTCGCCCTGTAATAAATCCTTCTTCCGTCATACTTAAATCATTTTTCAGGAGTCCGCCGTGGCTCTCAGACACCGGTGCATCTGGGTTTCCTTTAGCTTCCTTTGAAAGTTGCTTGCAAAAGCGCGCGGTTTATTAGCCAGCCCACTTAGCCCATCCAGATGTAGCCAGTCACTTGAGAAGTTCTCGTAAACTTTAAATCGGGCACATCGTCCATCGCACAGCTGAACCTTTCATATTTAAGTCCACGGACTGAATCCTGAACAATCTGGCCACATTTTTATTCCCAAATCCCCCCACCCCTCCCTCCCCACCACCTTTACCTGCTCCAGCGAGTGACAACATCCTTATGTCACAGTCAAAAAAACCCTCTCGTCTCAATTCTCTATGTCTTCTCTGCCTTATGTTATTACTCTTTTTTTAAAAGGTTGGAATGAAGGGAAGGGACGCTGGGCTTGGTTCCACACAATGAATTACCTCCAGATGTAATCCCCCCCCCTCCCCGCCCTTCGCCCTCAAATTAGTGGCTAGTAAAAATTAGGTCTAAATTAGCGGAGGTGTGGAGAATAGAGAGTTGAAATTTCAATTTAATGAGTTTATTATTCTTCGCAGGAACACCGTTTTCCCGAATTCATTTGACTGCTTTTTTTAAAGGTGTAATTGGTGTCTTGTTGAAGGCTGTTTTTTGGATGAATGGACTGGCGCCTTGTCAGCAGTAAGTCAGAAGTCAGTCAGAGGAAGCTTCATTCCCAAACTCTTCCCATTATCTCTCTCCTGCTGGTGCTTTCCTGTCAATCTTGTTTTTCTCAAGTGTTTGGTCGCTTAAGAATTCAGTGTGAGGTGGTTTTTGTGAAATTATTAATTAACAAGACATTCATATTTAAATGTCTTTATCCGTTTTTTTTTTTTATTGAATTGTTATTGGTGTAATATTTGAGTGTTGAATTTTCTGTCATATAACCGTTTTATGTCAATGAAAATGATAGAGAACGGTTACATGACATAAAAAGGGCAGAAGCCTCTTGATTTTTCTGGGGCCCTGGTAGTTGAGAGTCATAGTACTGTAGAAGTGTCAGCACCAATAAGTAGCTCACATGGTTCAATTAACCAGGATTTGTGTATTTGATTTCCTACATTTGAGTATCCTACGCACTGTCTAGAAGATTCTATTGCTCCTTTTTGTGGTTTGACGGTTGACGTAAAACCGTGGTATAAAACTTGCGGCCCTTGAAAATATATTTTGATGTCTACGTTGTTATAAGTGCGGGACGAGCAAGAGACTCCATCTTTGTACACTATCAGATGGTTGAGGAATGAAAATCCTCACGTCAAATGTTGGATTTGTATAGTTATTGGTTCTATAGTTAAGATGGTTATAAGGTATGAGATGTCTGAACCACCAAGATTTCTTCAGAGGAGCTTCTATTTCTAGCTGAGCTGTTATAACAAACTCTGATCACATGTGCTTCATAAAGATACTTTCTTCAGCCTTTGCTCGAAAATACAAGGAGGATTTTCGCTTCCGACACCATCCAGGTCGTCTCCGCGTCGATTTTCAGTCTGCACCCATGTTTGTAATCAACACGTCCCTCACAATCTGACGCTCAAATGTTCTTCTGCAACTCTTTCTTCTAATCGGATCTGCTTGTAGAAGCGAGAGTCTAGGCTGAGAGAGAGATTCCTCAGCGCCGTCTGTGATTGGAGCCTCGCTGTATTTGACTCTGATCTAGCAGGAAAAAAGAGGGAAGTAGGATGCCGAGCGTTTTCTTTTCATCTAAATCCCGGTGAACAGGTAAACTGCTGTGAGCTGCACTTGCTTGGCCAAGTCCTCCCGTCTCAGCTTTGATTCTCGCGACTCGTTTAATTCCAACACGCCTTTTGAAGAAAAGCTTTTGTGTGGCCGAGGGAGGGATGAGAGAAGAGGCCAATTTAACCTGGAGTGGCCGTTCTGCCAGCTCCTTCGCTTCAAGAGCCGCTGCGAACCGTCAGAGTTCTGTCGCTAGAATCTGATTTTTATTCTCCGCCGTAATGTATACTTTAATTCCCGTTCTGTACGCCGTCAGGAACAGAGGCATATCCAGATGTTGCTTGGATGAGCTTTTGTCAGTTCTTGGTCCAGGCTCTATTCACAACTGAAGCATCATGTTGGGTCTTTGGACTTGTACACAAACAAGAATTTCATAGTGAAAATTAAATCAATAAATATAACCAGATAAGCATGGACACAATGCATATCACTGCCAAGGAGATATGTGCTTGAGGTGGAATTATTTTTAATTTATTTTCGTACATACAGATGAAACTATGGACCCCTTTCTCCTCCTCTTTTTTCTCTTCTGGATATGACGCCTCAGAAATACATATTGCTATTGTGGATTAATTCATCTGTTTCAGTTTCATATTTGCCAGCAGATGTGATACTACCAAACAAAAATCTGAAAACTAGATGTTTTTAGAAAAAACTATAAGAGGTTTTAAATAAAATAATTTAAATTTAAAATGAAGATACTATGCTTTGGAAAACCGAAAAAGAAAGATAAAAAAAGTGGAATTGAAACCTTAAACCAGAAAGGTTTCACTTCTTAATCTAGTTTAATGTTCTATAACACCACCTTTAATACATCCTCTTATTTCCCATTATCCACTACCTGCTAATAACTACTTCCTCAAAAATCTATTTTCATATTTTAATATTTTGGCAAATGTTTGTGTTGTTTTGCTTATGACCAGACGAGAGGTAGATAAACATGGTGGAGGCGAAGCATCAGTTCAAGTCTGAAAGATTAAACACAACTAGCACCTGTGAAGAGGAAATAAAGTGATGAATAGAAGACGGAGTAGAAATCAGTGGGAAGAGACAAAGAAAGGCGTCTGAGCACTCCACATCTCATCGGCGCCACCTCCCTCGCCATTGAGAGCCAAATGAAGTGATTCCGTCTGAAATATGCGGAGCAGCTCCTGACAACTCTCACGCAAGCATAACAAATATTTCTCAAGAGCCAAACACACTCACTTGTGCCTCTTCCTAAAAACGGCCCAAAAGCGTCTCGACGGGTCACCGCGGCGCTTTGGGTCACATGATCGTGTCCGGAGAGGAGAGTCTGTTAAGACGGTGATTATATAAGTGCTCCAGTGGCGTTTTTTTAATTTGCTGTATCCATGGCAACCTCCCGACCCCCCGCTCCAAATGAAATGCCTATTAAGTGGCCGATAATGACGGCGCCCAAATATATTTGCATATGCAGGAATAAAGAGCCGTGATGAAGAGAGGCTCCGCCGTGAAGAGATATTTTAGGAAAACATTATCTCTATTGAGAGCGTCGATGAGAGGACTTTAGGAGCAGATTAAAAAAGGATAAAAAGGTTTAATTGGTTTAATGTCAGAGAGGTTTGAAAAAGAAATCATATTGAAATAAAATATTTTTGATGAGGAGGTTAATGACATTTAAATGTTTTTTTGTATTAACTCTGTCTGGAATATTGAAATGTTTTACTCAATTAAAAGATAAATAGTGAATTAACACTGTTTATAATATAATAATTAAATAAAAACTATTTAAAACCTAGATCTTAAATACATTTGACACATGAAAATAAGATATTTATTTAAAACCATATCTTTATTTGTCTGAATTATTCTGCTGCAAAAGATACAATGGTCACAATGGTTACAACATTATTGTATTATTAAATAAATAATACAATGCTTATAAATTCTTTTTGGATCATTATATTAAATATTATTGATTTTAAATAGTCTCTTTTCCTTATTAAGTGAGAATGAAGAAAATATGAAAAAGGAAAAGAATATGTTTTAGAAATTAGTGCAGCTCTTGAAATGAAAACTACAAAAGGTTTTCAATGATGGGCAAGTCATATGATACAATATAAAATAAAATGGTGAAAAAGACAAAAAAGAAAAAAACATTTGGACAATCGTTGCAAATCCAAACTCTAAGAGTTGAGAACACTGAGAGGTGCGTCACGCTGGCTTAAGCTGGAAATGAATAGTTAGCTCGATTATGTGCACGTCAACTGGGAAACAAGAGCGGTGCTGGGAGATGAGTGGCATTGTCAGGACGCCCCCCCCCTCTACCCAGCCTCACACACACACCCCCTCCCTTGTGACATTGCTGCTTCCAGTGTTGGTAACCAGCTGCTGCCACCGTCACTACAGACGCTGGTGGGTCTGTTTGTCTCTGTTAACCTTGGCGGCGCTAGAGGAGGATCAACACCTGAAGGGAGGGGGTTCAGAGGGGGCTCAAACAATGCCCACTGAAGTCGTGTCAGACTTTCTCAGGCCTCCAGTTTGTCTTCTCCAGCCAGTGTGTTTATTAAAAAGCAGCCTGGGAGCGACGACTATGCAAAGGTTGCAATTAAGAGCTTCGGTTTCTCTCCTGCTGGCTGTGCGGAGACGTTGGGGTGTGATGGTGACCTCACACCGCCGCAGAGATGATGTGCCATCGTGAAGTTCAATCGGTGTTTACTCGCCCGGGTTGAGCGCTGTACTGGTAAATAACTGTAAAACATGTCGTCTGGCTGGCAGTCTTTTTTTGTGGCATCGTACAAGTGGTTACACATGATTCTACTACGAGTTAATGTAGTCGTTATGTGATTATATTTAGGAGAGCAGTGTTACAAGCTTCCTACAGTCTTTTCTTCAGGAGTCATTTGAAATAAACATGTAATTTCTTAGGTAGAGTAAGAAATTCGTTTGAGGTAAAATTTTGATTTTTTTTTTTTTATCAAAAGGTAATTTTTCAGGCTAATAGGTTTTTAAAAAACTGACTGTGCTGCTTCCACCTCTAAAATGGCATTAATTTAACTCTAAAAGGCAGAAGGCAATGAATCAATTGAAACAGGGAATGGTTTTTAATTTCATCTTTTAATTACAGTTTGTGTTTTATTCTGTGTTGTCCGGCCAGTCTCACAAGTGCTGTGATAGCTAAGGACCTAAAGCATACAGCTCTAAGCTGCTTTTTTTTTCTTCTGGTAGGCAATGTTCATTATTGTATTTTAATTTCTACACATGGGTGGGTGATAAGATCAAATCATCTGGATTTACATGGATACACATAAATAATGGATGCTACTCTGAGTACATATATGATGTGACTACATGAATATAGATGACTGTAGCGGCGACGAGCTAGTCAATAAAAGATGCTGTCTTCATGTATGTACACAATACAAAGAGAGAACGATTCTCCGTTTGCTAATAATGCCGACGGTTCGGGAGAGTAACCATTGAAGCCAGTTAGGACGGGTCACATCTTGTTATGTTAATCTTAGTGAGTTGCCTAACGTAACCTTAATAACGTAACGTAACGATTAATATATGATTTCATAACGTTTTGTCAGCAGCTATAACAACCTGTATTTCCTCAATGGGGTAAGAATAAAGGCATATCTTATTTAAGGAGGAGAGCACGGTGCAGACCCAGGACACAGCGAATACATTATGTCTGCGTCGACCTGGGAGCACCTTATTAAAGTCCGGGCTTTCTTTGACGGCTGATGTTTCTTCTATGCAGATGATGTGTTTGGACTGTTGCTGACGTGATGATCCGTTGACGGGTCGGCAGCAAACCATCGTAATGAGATTGAATCTAATCTGGTCGTGGTTGATGAGATGTGAGGTTGATGAAGACGGGTGATTACAATGATGATTTTGTGTTCCACGACGACGTGAGTGGGTGATTATATTGAGTGAAGCCCTTTTCATTCATATGGAGATGGTTTTTTTATGCTGGATATATGGAGGGTGAAACTTAAAATACAGTTGGAGCTACAGGCCAAATCAAATATGTATTTGACAGTTATTTGTTCAACAATAAATGTATTATAAATGTTTATTCTGTAGCATACTTGGCTCCTTGTTTTGCTCTGATATGAGGTCCCACTGTCAGAAGATAAAGCTCTCCATTTACTGGTCCATCGATGATCCTCCTGACATCTATGGTCAACTTTGTGACTCGAAGATCATGTATACAAGTTTTTACAGTCGTTCAGGAGAGACTCAAAGAAGAACCACTTATCCTCCATATGGAGAGAAGCCAGTTGAGGTGACTCACATTTTTAGGATAACCCATGCACCCCTTCCTCTGGAGGTCTTTCTGTTATTTTCAAATAGGGGGGAGACCTCGGGGCAGACCCATGACACTAGGATAGCTTATGTCTCCTGTTTGACTTGGGAAAACCTCAGTGTTCTCTTAAAGGAGGTGAAATAGTCTTCTGGGGAGAGTCAAGTCCAGATGTCTTTGCTCCGACTGCTGCCCCCGCGACCTAACCTCGGATGAGTGGATGGATTGATGGCTTAGGTGTCATAGAATAAATTATTTTTTCTCACCACAGATACTCCCTCAAAATACAAGCTGTTATTTATGCATATTTGTTTTTTTGTTGTTGACATTTTTGGTATTCTTTATTGGTATAATCCTAATACTCTCAGGTGAAAACACTGTGATCTAGTGGAGGGAGGCTGTCACTTCACAGGATGTCTACCTGCTGTTAGGATGGGTTAGGATGTAAAGTTTATAGCTCTGATATTGTTTCTGTGTTATAATTTAAAAATGTGGTAGTTGAGTTTGAAGTTTTGATTGTGTGGGCATTTTGACAAGATGATAGTGTTGCTGCAAAATAAGTCTTGATGTCTTGAATGATGACTTTAAAGGGTGAGTGATACCATCCTGAGCGTTCATGTCCTTTATTTGGATGACGGGATTCGACCCCGTTCACCTGAGGAAGTGAGTCCTCGTAAACAGCATGTTGGTGCTTCCTCGTGTGCACGTGCAGGTGCCTATCTGAGATGATCAGCCCCGTCAGCAGCTCTTCACTGAATTCTTCTGCTCGATTGACTCGCTTCTGTCGACGCAGCTCAAAGTTTAAAAAAAAAAAAAAGTCTCGACTACCGAGTGTCCCGGCGAGCTGGTGGCAGATGGACCATCTCTCTGCATCTGCCGCCAGCAGACTTGGGGGTCTTTGTGCCGGCTCTCGGGGGCAGACGCAGCCTTTTCTTCCTTCCAGTGGATTCCTGTCTGCTGGAGCGACGAGCAGAAACATCTGTGAAACGAGAGACAAAAGGGGGTTAACAAACATTTATGTTTGCCGTGGAGGGGGCGCTAAGAAAAACTCCATCATATTGTTGGAGTCCACTGGTGAGGCTTGATCTCTTCTGTAGTCCACTTGTGCAGACTCGGCTGAGGTCGGAGGATCTTTTAACCCTTCGTGGCTTCACATTTGGATGCGGGAACCCACAGCCCCTCCTCTGGTGTCACGTCACATTACTCTGTGCCACTGACGCCATGATTAATATTCAGATGATTTCTGTCTTTGTACGCATCCTTCGCTTCATGGAGTCATTGTAACTTTCAGGCTGTTGTTCAGACGACACGGTTAAACTTAATTAATTAATATTATTCCCAGTTTAGATTTTGTCTTTGACGTGATTATTACTCAACTGTACATTGTACAAATGAAACCACGGTAACTTACATGTGATAAAAGACGATGTGACAAACATTACATTATCCATGTTTTTCATTGAAATAATGAAAATATTATTGTGATAACTGACTTCTTAACGCAGTTTGCACTAATTAAGCAATAAAATAAATAAACACTTTATTTAAATTATGGAATTTTTATATTTATATTAAAAAAGTTATTATTATTATTTTATTTATTTTTTACTATAGAATGAACAAGTATTTACGTGATCATGAAGTGTTTTTTATTATTATAATATATAGTATTAGTTTATCCTCGGATGATCAAGTCATTCATGTTTTTTTTATTTAAAATTCATTTTAGATTCACATACATATGCACCTGTTTTATTTATTTTTTAACGTCTTGAACAATGTATATGCTGTGTGTATATTCAGAATACATTTATTTTGTAGTTAAATAAGTTTCTATTTATGTAAAGAGGACGAGAAAAGATTCAGATCATATTTACATCTTCCACACGTCTGAAGATGAAATGATTCCAGGTCAGAACACTGAGTTCCCTCTTCGTGAAGATGATCTAGTCACTAAGTTTATATCATTTTATGTTATGCTTGAGAGACATTGTTGACGATGATAAATCCGGGTGCGACGCTTCAACTGGTTCTATGATCTTAAATATAAAACGGTGAATAGTGGGCGTCGGTTCAGGTTTTCTCCATAACGATCAAATTTAAAAAGTGAAAAAGAAAGTTTGTGTTTTTGACAAATATTAGCTAATATTTTTCAAAAGCATCCGATATGAACCCCCAAACCCCCCCTCCCCTGTTGGATTCCTCTACAAAACGCCTCCTCTGACAGCCCCCTTTTTTTCTCTCTCTCTCCTCCACGCCACCGCACACACTTTCTACACACACTGCCAACTCTCGCCACCCTCCTCCCCTCTCGAACAGCCCCCTCTGCCTCCCCCCTCTCCCCCTCCACCCCACCGATCAAGCCTCTGGTTTTTGTGTACTATTGGTCCTCGGGCGTCAAAACAATCCAGCGGGGGCTGCTGACGGGTTTTAATTAGGCGGCGCTGCAACTGTCTCTCAGACGGGACCGGGCGGAGGTCGCGGCGGTGAAACACAAATACTCGTAAACTACTTTTTCTTTTGGTACCTTTTCTTCCTCCGCGTCTTTTTTCGCTTCTTCTGAGAGTACTTCTTCAAATGCCCGTGGCCGCGGAGCGACGGAGTGGATCTGCGGTGGTTCTCGAGGTAGGTGCGTCTCTAATGGTTGTGAAGGGCTTCACCTCCTTCTGCACGCGCACTCCAGCCGGATAAAAGATCCACATACCTCTCGTGGTCCGGTCGCCTCCTCGCGAGTGTGCTGTGGAGCTGCCCCGACGAGTGTGTGTGCGCGCGCGCGTGTGTGTGTGTGTGTGTGAGAGAGAGAGGGAGGCGAAGTGTGTTTTCGCCCCGCAGAGAAAAGCGGTGAGAGAGCGCGCAGGGAAGTGCGACTTTTAGAACGGAGGAGAGCCTGCGCGTGCGTGCGTGCGTGTGCGAGAGAGAGAGGGTGTGTGTGCCAATCGAACATCATTCGTAATAATTAAAAAAAATAGTCTTAAACACCACGAACTTAGTTAGTGTCGTAGTTTCGTTTCTGAATTCACACGAGTTTTGGAGCAGGAGATTTTAGGGCTCACACACACACACACACACACACACACACACGCTTTAAATACAACTTGTGAAAAAGTTGAACAACATTTGCAAATTGTAAAATGTACTTTTTCTGAGGGCGCACGACACTGTCGTCCACTTGTTACTGCTCACCGTGCGGCTCCAGCAGAGGGGGAGCCGACGAGCTGTCAACGCGAAGTGGGGTCCCCTCTCACACACACACGCGCGCCAGACACACACACTCTGATCCAGGGAGTAGAAAAAGTAAAATAAGTAATAACCGTCATCATGTAATTGTCAATAAAAAAAAAATCTAAATTGTCATTACAACCTTTTATACGCACACTTTATAGTGCAAGCGTAATTACAATCATATTGTTGTGTAATTGTAATGAAACCCATCATGTTTTTTTAACTCTTAAAATAATTGTGAGAATTACCCAAAATCCAATTAAATGTTTCCCAATTTTCACACGCGCTTAAAACTCTTTCTCAGTTTCCAACTTTCTTTTCACGCCCGGGCGAAATGTCACACATGTGTTAGTGCACAAATATTGCGCTCGTTTCAAACTCACTTTTGAGAGTTTTCTATTTATCTGTATGTCCGACTGGTGCTGGTGTGTGTGTGTGAGGGGGGGTGGAGGGGGTCCCGGGTCGGTAATTGTCCCGGTGACAAGTGAAAATGATAGAATAATTGTCACCAGAGAGCTTTTCTGCCTCTTTTTTTTTAAACGGGGGGCGAAGGGTGACTTAGGTATGCATGAATGGCACGAGGTGGCGAGGGAGGAGGTGATGGAGGCGGGGGCTCCAGGGGCAGATGAGGGGGGGGTGGGGGGGGTGTAGCAGTGGCAAGAAAAAAAGAAAAGAAGGGTGGGGGGGGGGGCGGCTTGTTTATGATGCCGTCCCCCATAAACACGGCTGGAGTGATGACACAGATAGTGTTGCCTCTCCACGCGCTGACACCAGACCCTCTGCGGCGGCGGAAGCGGCGGTCCAGCTCACCTGCAGGTACTGAGAGAGAGAGAGTCAGCCGTCCATCCGTCAACTCCATCCCGCGTGCGTGTGTGTGTCGCTCGTGCTGGCGAACTTCTGTGGAGTGTGTGTGTGTGTGTGTGTGTGTGTGTGTGTGTGTGTGTGTGTGTGTGTCAATCACCCATCATTCAAAAATCGACGACTAATTATTGGAAGCTGACGAGTGATTTGTTTACTTAAATATTGATGAGTGGGTGAGGGGGGGGGGGGGGCACGGGGGGCGTGGGGCTCACTATTAACATTTCATAGAGCTTTGTGCAGGAATGCGAGGGGGGGGGGGTCTTCATAATTTAATACTCTAATGCATAATGAGCTGCGTGATTAGCTCGCACCCACCACTTTTTTTTTCTCCTCCCGAGTCTTCGTCTGGATTTATGTTCTTCCTAAAATAAAAATGTTTGCGCCAATTAAGCGGCTGTTTGTTTGCGCGCGCCGCTAATTGTGATGTAATTAAACGCGCGCGGTTAATGACGCGACCACCGTACACGCCGCTGCCTCATTTGCATGAGCTCCCACCTGCAGGTCCTCCTCTCCTTCGCCGCTCTGCTCTCTTCCTTTGTCTCAACTGTCATATCACTCCATTTCTCTAAATGACTGTAATTGCAATTCTTCCCGCGTAACATGAGATGTTTTACTTCTTTTTTTTTAAAACAAAAGCACTTTGGATTTGAAATAGTTAATAACTGCAAATACTCAAATGTCATCTTTATTTATTTTCAGTATTCTTAATTTATTTTTGATTGACTACAGTGCCCGCTAAACTGAATAACCATTGACTAATATTGTAATTATGAGTGTTATTTAATTTTAATCTAATGTCTAAACTAACATTTAAAATAATTTTCCAATACATCGTTTTTTTCCTCCAAAAGTGCTGCTGTCACACACACTTCCTAATAATGGAGCTCTTTTGTTTCATAACAGGTCAAGAGGCAATTACACACAAGAAGGTGATAAAAGGAAATTTGACGCGTCTCTGTCGATCGAAAGATTTTCTCCTATTTCAGCTGATATAAAAGATCAAAGATCTTAACTTTTAAATCCCTTAAATCTACCGACACACGTTGACCGGCACTTCCAGTCAAACAAACAAACTTTTTTGTCACATCATTTTGGGTGATTAAACTTAAAATAAAAAAAACATCCTCACAACTCGACGGCTCTGAGAAACCATCACGGTGTGTGTTTTTGTGATTCCAATTTGCCTCACACTCATCCGAGCAATTTTCATGGTTTCAGGCAACAGCTGTCGATCCGTTTTTCCACGTCTCTGGAAGCTTTTTTCACCTCTGATTACGTCTAAACACCTTCATCATCGGCAGAATTGAAAAAAAAATGATCAATTAAGTTTGAAAATTCTGGTTATGTAGTTTTTGGACATATCTAGAGATGCAGAGATCAGCAGTTTTCGGGCGATTGGGTGTGTTTCTTTGTCTGCTTCTGAAGCTCAACATGGATATTAGGATGGAGAACTTAAATATTTAGTTAAAGGATCAAGCAATATATCTGAAGGATACATTCTGCTGAGATTGTCACGGCTGGCTCTTCATATCATCTCACTGCAGTTCACCGGCTCAGGGTTTTAACCGTTTTAACATGTCGATTGTTCTACTTTGTCAGAAAAGATAAATATTAACTAATCTCGCATGACAAAAACACACTTTACATTTTCTTTTTTTTTACGGATTTAAGCTAAACACATTTTAACAAATATCTTTTTAATCAAAACAAAATTATAAAATACATTTTGGTTCAAGAAATTCTTTTTAATGGATTCTTTATAGCAAAAAAAAAAAAGAACATGAATGATTTTTTTTTTCTGCGTCCGTCTTTGTTTTCGGTAATATTTCTTCTCTCTTGAAAGAGGCGATGATGTCGCGGTGCCGTCCTGCTGCTCCACGTCTAATTGGTTACATAAATCTCCTCTGCGATTGAGCATTGTCGAGCGCCATCTTCACCCTTATTTACCAATTCATTAAGATCTGCGGTCGCGGGGCTGCTGGGAGGGAATGACGACATCAATCAGCGGCGCCGACATAATGGCCCTAATCACGCAGGAATAACTGGAAACGTCACAGTGAGATATGTCTCGACGCTCCTCGCGCCCATCCAACGGATCCGGAGAGCAGGACGTCCTCGGCGCAGTAATTATCTCCTCAGAGTTCTCCCGACGAGCCGCTCTCACCAGCTCCCGTCCGAGAACTTCCAGCAGCTTTATAAAGAGTCGCCAGTCGCCTCCTCTGCTGAAGATGATTGGACGAGACGTGCAGGCCTCCCCCCTCTTTATAGGTCAATTAGCCCTGATTAGGTGGGTTGAGTTAATTAATGCAATTGGCAAATATGCAGATGAGGGGTGGGCTGTCGGTGCTCACGCGCCGAACAGCTGCTGAAGTGAGGCTGGCACAGCAGCCTCGCTCGTCTGGCTTTCTATTTTTAGTTCAAACAGCTGAACAAGTTTCCTCGTGGAAAGTTCATCGATAAGAGTCGCACAAGAGACGTAGGTGTTCTCAGGTGATTGTTGTGTTTGGGATTCTTTTCAAGTTGTTTTCGGTCGCTCCGGGATCCTACCCTGGTTAGCCCTGAAGTTCACGTATAGATCTTTAGGCTTCCTGTTTCTTCCTTCGCGGTGCTCTTATGCTGACGGAAGAGCTGCTGATTCTTCACCGGCTCCTGCTGATCCCGTCAGCTGACGCCAACGTTTCTGGGTGAAGGAGTCTCAGTGCTTACCACAGCTTCTCCAGTGACGTTACTTAGGTGGACCATCACTCATCTGGGGCATAAACCATATCGTCGTCGTCATCCTGGTGGGGTCGCCGCTCCTAGATCCATCCTTTCAGTCCCCACGACACGACCCTTGCGCTGCAGTGCCGACATCCCACCCACTGGAGTTTGCTGCAGGTTCTGACGCCACGCTTTGAAAATGCTCACACACTCTTCCAAAATTGATAAACGTCTATTTGTGTGTTTGTGAATAACACTGGTGTGAAAACGGAAAGATTAAATTCCCCCCATTCAGCGTTATTGGATCGACAGCGTGGCGAACGTATAGTCCCCTTGTCGTTCAAATAAAACTGAATTTGTATTAACACGATATCGCGCTCAGGTTTCACCAGCGCAACGCTTACATTTGATTGAACACACACTTTTACACTCGCGCCGTCTCTTTGTCATTTCCCTCCATTCACTGGCGCAGTCAAATAGTCTCCCACTTTTATCTACCGCTGCCTCATCTGCTCGTTGTAAATAGAAGCGAATTAAGTTCTCCAACCTTCTCCAACGTTTCCGATCACAGAATTTATTGAAGAAGAATTGAGGTTTTCTCCAGTCGGACGCCAGATAACCACATTTGATTCTGTTGCTTTGAATAATCCCCACAAAAAAGTCCATTATTCTTTTCACAGAGCCCACTCCTGATTTTGTAAATATGATTTCTGCCCCCCCTCCGATCCCGCCGAAGCAATCTGAAGCGCTTTTGAATTCCTCTATCTGAGAGCATTAACATACACAGGTTCATGAGAAATAGTCATTAATGCGCTTTCATGGCGGCTCTTTAGTGCCCGGAAAGGAAGCCTTTAATTCTCGGGCGCCGCTGCCGGCTGCTAATCCAGCTCGCCGACGCTGGTGTCGGGACAGAAGACTCACCTGAAAATGAGCACAAACATCAAAATGACAATCAGAGATTATATTTTTAGAGGAATCCTGAATCTGTGCTCTGTCTGTGAAGCCATGAACATGAAAGAATGTTCCGTCAGTGAGACCGGACGGACTTTAGGGAGGCTGGTGTTTACCCTTTTGCCCAACAGACCATGGGTGTAGAGGATTTAATCAAACCTGGACCCTCCCTCCACAGGCCAGGGTTAATCCCTTCATTGTACACTTTTTCTCTACTTTTATTTTTTCTTTTTGTTTTCTGGCGTCATTTGATATCGTGCCATTTCGTTATCGTCTCTCTATCCAGATTGTGTTGGTCTATAAGTGTCTAAACAAAAGTACACCGTTTTTAACACCCGCAACGTATCGTATCGTTGTTTATCACATTAAATACATGCTTGTGACCACTTGGGGGCGACATTGCATTCTTTACGAATGACAAAACTTAAAATTCGGCATGTTTTTAGTAGCTGACGAAGTGGAAATGATTAAAAGTTGAGTGAAAATAGGGGTTTTGTGGTACGAAATTTGGGAAATAAAAGAAAATTCAAATGCGCATGGAAAAAAAACGGATACAAAAACGCTAAATGGCGTTTTGAGTTAGGTGGTTTTGACCCTCTAGCCTACCGTAGTGCACACAAATAAAGGAAGACAGGGAACTAGCGTAATATGAATCAAACAAAATTGTCCATGTTGAGAAACTGTAACAAACAAAACCAAAAATCTAACCAAGAGGTTTTGTCTCAAAGCTAAGCAAGTACTGGAGAGGCTTGGATTGTCTTGGTGTAATTGCAAGAAAACGTTTTTTTTTTTTTTTTAGTTTTCATCTGCGATTGGTGATTTGATTTTAGTGTTTCCCATTTTTTATATTCATATTTTTATTACTCTGTGGATTAGATACACCTCAGCTTGAACATATAAATGAATGACAATCTCAACCTCTACAACCTTTCAACAATCTTTGACCCCCAACTGCGAAAAGTTTTCCGACACGACCCTCAGGAGCAACTTCCCATCGTGACTCCGATGATTTCCAGGAAGGAGAGAAGCGTCACTGCTCTAACAAAAGCACGTAGAAATAATCCGACTCTCCGAAATGAGGAACGTTCCACTGTGCACTCTGCCAAACAATTCATTATTAGCAAAACGCATCGTTAGCTTCTGTGAATTAGCCGTGGTATCATTTTGACCCCGGCGTCAGAAGAGCTGATGTGTAAGCTCTCCCTAAAATATATTTCCAATCTGATAATCATTTAAAATGCACGGCAGCATTTTTGTCGGCACACACGTGGCATTTTGATTTATTAAGCAATCTGAAGTGTGGGATGACAAGCCCTCGCCCTTGCTCACATACTTCTTTATTTGCACAGAAACTTACAGCAATGATGAATTAATTTCACTCATGCACACAATCTGTGATTATTTTAAACGATGAGGGAGCGTGAAGAGCCGACCGACTGTGAAATGTCATTCCTGCTATTATTATACTTTCTTGTTTTGATCTGGCAGGCCCCCCGATTTTCACCTGGCAGACGTTGAGACCTTTGTCTTTAGAGGAAAAATTAAATCCAAATAATAACATAAAATAATTGGAAAATAAAAATATTAAACAATTATTGCATCAAAAGAGAATTTGAAATAAAATTGGAATCAAATCAGGAACATGACAACATTGAGTTAATTGTCACGTTATATACTTTTTTTCATGAATATCTATTTTAATATTAAGAGGTAAATAAGATAAAGGCATAAACTAAATATACTCTGAATGTTTTTTGAGTTGAAAACATTTATTTTGTAAATCTATTATTTTGTTGTTATGGCAGAATGATTCATCAGTATGTAAAATATAATACATCATAAATTAAATGTTTTTTTAAATCAATTTATTTATTATGCTGTTTCACATAGTAGGTGAACATTTTATAATATACATTTTAACCATACAAAATGTAAGTTAATGAACAAGACCCAGATTTCTTAAGATGATCCTACTTTTGACACAATTTATAGTGTTGATGTGAGATTGGATGAGATTCTTGAAGAGTTCGTTATTTTTAATGCATTTTTTTTATTTCAATCTCTAATCGTCCTGTCAAATACTGTCAAGTCAACAGCTGACCTTTGACCCCACACTATCGAACTATACTGTAGCTATAAATTGCTCTTGTTTAGAATTTGGAGGAGCTGCTGCTTATGATGGAAGTGGTTTGAGCGTGAGAACATGGATTTGATGTTGTGTGTGTTTAGGTGTGTGTCCTCCAGACAGCTGTGTGTTGTCAGCAGATGGATGGCCATGTCAGTGTGTGTGTTTACTGCACATGATGGAGCGGCAGACAGGACAGGTAATGAGGCCACATTAGTGCTTCTAGAGCTCCAAACAAAGATGGAAGAGTCTTCACCCTCGACACGTGCGTGCGTGTGTGTGTGTGTGTGTGTGTGTGTGTGTGTGTCCTGGCATGATTGTCGCTTTGAAGATGAAAGAAAGATTTTTACAATTACCCAGTGAAGTGTGCCTTGGATCATTGTGTGAAGTTATGCGTGCCTCACTCACACAGCAGTAACCCCCCGGAACATACACCAGATCCTTCCGACCCAGTTGGTCCAGGGCGGACTGGTGCCCCCTCCGGGTGGTGACACACACATGTACTGTACACACACTTGTGGGGTCACACTCTCTCTTGCCCTCGGGTGCTCAGTAGTGACACCACCAGTCCATACAGTAGTGAGATTGTGTGTGTTCATATGTCCTTTTGTGTGTGTCATTGTTCTTGTGATTCTCTCTGATCATTTGTTTGTCAGTGTTTGTGTTGCTTTTGTTTCTCTGTTTGTGTGTTATTGTGTGTCTGTGCCTTTACTTGCAAAGTGTGTGTGTTTATGTGCATTAGTGCTAAACATTTTATGCAACAGTTCATGTTGCTTTCTTCGCGTTCATGTCACATGTTTGTATGTCAGTGTGTGTGTGTGTGTGTCCATATTGCTATCTAGTGTTTCTAATTGACACTTTAATTGGCAGATGTGAGCGTCGACTTTAGATGGCTAATTAATTTATCTCAGCGCTGTCATCGAGGTTAAAGCCTTTATCTGATAGCTGCACACACACACACACACACACACACACACACACACACACACACACACACTGCATACATCACCAGTGCACACCTCGTAAGTGGGAGGAGGCTCGTTATCATATTCAAATGATTTCCCATTAATATTAATGTGATTGACTTGTTTCTTGATATTTATTCCTTTTCATTTATTTATCGTCGTCTGCTACTTTAATTTTTTATGAACGCCCGGTTGAGATTATAATCTAAAAATTGTATTTAAATTGTTGAATTGTTAAACATTTTAAGTAAAATCAGTGAATTAGTCGAGATTTAACTCCCATGTTCAGGCTCAATTAAAAAATAATTAAAATGGGAAAGGAAATTTAAAATAAAAAAATATCTATTGTTATTAGTTTAAAAAAATATTTTGGTCATTAGAAAAAAATTATTTTCTCAGACATTGTTTGTTAGACTTGGTTTCGTGGTGGTTCTGTAGGTCAGCTGGTCCATGCCTGTCCCGGGTCGGCGGTCCAATGGACCGGTCTCTGAGCAGAACACTGTTCTCTGCGGAGCGTCCATGTAAAATTGATGCCTCATTTGAATACATATTAGCAGGCTGGTCGCGGCCCGGACTACACCGAATTCATCACTGGATTGTGTGTCACATGGTGCCAGTCTCACCCCCTCCCTCCCTGCCCTCCTCCCCCGTCTTCCTCTCCTCTCTCCATCAGTGTGTGTGTGTTAAACAGGAGGCCTGTTTGCTCCTCTTATTTACTCGTGTCCTGGGCAGCTGCCTCCCCCCTTCATCTCTTCTCACCCACTTTCACCCACCTCCACCACAACGCTTCTCCATTTTCTCTCTCACCGCCCCCCCTCACCTCCCCCGACACCCCCCTCTTCTGTTTGTCCTCCTCCAACCCGTGTCCTGTTTTTCTGAAGTGTGGACTTTCTTCAACACCATCTACACACACACAGTCAAAAAGGTACAATTAAACACACCTTCATCAGGAGTGCTACACACTCGCACATCTATGATCGCAAAATAATTCACACTGTCGTGCTCACTCGAGGCACGTTTACACTCATGCTTACACTCACACACATAAATAAACCTTTAACAAAACATAGATCAAGATCCTGCTAATGAACACACACCCCACGATCACACAAACAAATTCTTTCCTAAACTACATAAACATTTGTGTTTAGCTCTTGCAAAGTGATTTAATTTGTGATTTTGTTGCTGTTTTGATGATTTAATGTATTTAAGAAACATATTGACTAAGAGGTACACCGTGTGTGTGTGTGTGTCAGGGTGTGTGTGTGTGTAACGTGGCAATAATGTGACATCATTTATTCTACTATTCAATTCGTAACAGTGAACGGTCGCAGCTCATTTCTTTTATTGCTCCTAATTTCTCTCCTCACTAAATGATGGTTCCTTCATCACGAGTCACTCTGGTTTATAGCCTCAGCTACGTGATCCTATTGCAAAAAAACAAGTCATCGTAAAAACCTACTTTCATTATTCATTATTTAGTTTCAACATTAATGGATCATATTTTTAATACATCTTTATATAGCCAGGTTTATGTGACTCCGCCCACTCTTCCCATTTAAAAAGATTTGTTAGCTTGTGTTTAAATATCTGAAAATATATTTTAGACTTAAACATTCAGGAGGTTCAATATTGATTATTAACGTTGTCTCTTTGTATCCCTTCATTTGCACAGTGAATGCATAATTGCACCCCTCCCCCCTGCCTCCCTCCTCTCCCCCTGCTCTCCTTTAAATGCTTTAATTTGCACAAAAGGGTGGGGGCGATAAAAAGAAATGTATAAGAGTAGCAAAATAAAGAGGGGAGGACCGGCGTGTGTTTGTGGAGGAGGGGGGGGGTGAGGAAGAAGAGCCCTAACTGGTGCCTCTTAATCACTTCTAGGTTTGAAATGATGATGATGATGATGCAGGAGTCGGCCGCGGAGACAATAAGCAACAGTTCAATGAGTCAAAATGGAATGAGCGCCCTGAGCGGCAGCCAATTAGAGGCTGGCAGTCGAGACGGCAGATCAAGTGCTGGTGACACCGGCAGTGGAGAAGTAAGCACAGTCGGGCTGCTGCATCTGCAACAACAGCAGGTAAGTTGTCGTCCTCCCCGTCTGTCTCTCGCGTCTGTCTCTCTCTCTCTCGGCTGCCTCGTCCGTGGCCGACTCTGTCTGCTCGTGGTTCTGCTCGTGGTTCTGCTGGGGGAGCTGCTGAAGTCACTCTTGTTGTTGCTTAGTTGTTGTTGTTTATGTGTGAGGCCACGTGTAGAGATGCGTGGTCACTACCAGCAGAGGGCCTCCTAGTCCACCAGCTCCAGACTCTGCACTTTTAATGTACTTTTCGTCGACTGTTCAGATTGTTGCTAACAAGAGAGGAATGTGACGGAGAGGTTTTAGGGACCGCGAGTGTAGGGGGGAGTTGTGAAAGTCAGGCGCCCGGCGGTGTAAAAGAGTCAAGTGCTGCCGGTGTCTCTTCACGCCGAATGATGGCTTTGACAGCTCGGAGAAAAGAGCAGTGGGTGGGGGGGGAGGTGAGGGTCGAGGGGTCGTGGGCGCAGGCTTTAGGGGGGTTTGAGGGTGTTTTCCATGTGTGCATGTGCAGCTGAAGCCCTGTGGTGAGTTGGTTCGGGTGAGTGAGGAGGTGCCCTGCAGCCCCCCCACTCTCTCTCTTTCTCTTTCTCCCGATCCTGGACCCCGTCGGTGGTCTCATTCACCAGGACTCCTCACTTTCAATTGGATCCTTGCTGCAGATCTGACCTGCAAAGTTTATTTTCCTCATACATCTGGTTAACGCAGACTCTTGTAATCAGAAGAAACCGTTTTTCTTTACATATTTTGTGTAGCTGGTGTCAGTTAAGGCTTCTGCAACATCAAGTAAAATACTGCTTACAATGTACAATTTAGTTGAAAAAAGACCAAACATAAAATCTATATTTTATATTTATTAATTATTTCAATTAATTTTCTGTATATTTAATAAAACAGTGTATACTATATGTATATAAAAACGGTTATGGACAAAACATTTAGTTTGATTTATTTATTAAATGTTTAGACCTTTTACATTAATTCAAACATTTTTATTATTATTTATATGTTTTAATTATGTCTGTAATTGTTTGTTTTTGTTCATTTTTTGTAAACAAATCAAAGTAGGTTTTCCTCATTTGAAATGAGATTTAAAGATGCAGATGTACTGCAGGACAAACCAAAACAATAAATACACAGTAAAAGTTTTATATCAAAATAAGGTTCAAACTGAGATGCTAAATCAGCTGAGATGCTAGTTTAGGCTCCTGAATCACACAGACGACCGCGGCATGTGGCGTTGGGATGAATGTGGGGGTGTACTCGGGGTGTATGACAGTCCACGTCGAGTGATAAAAAAAGAGGCCCAGCCCCTGAGTGGCCTCGGTGGGCCGCAGACAGACACATTGAAATGAGCGGTCCAGCTAACAGGTCTCCAGAGGCTTTTTAAAAACAGAGGCTGTTAACTTCACACACGTCCTGTGGCTCCACAACGTCCACCTCAAGTATAAAAGAGACAGAGGAATTTGATTATGAAAATACTGAACCGGTCCCAGTCCCACAGCTGTCCAGGTGTGCACTGGTAGCTCAGGAGCACATGTGGTCACCTGGTCTATGTTGTTCTTCCTAGCACCGTTAAAAACTGGCCTGAACATAACAAGTTGTTAATGAATAGTTGAGATGTTGTACTACTACTGTAGCGTGTGCTTTGGATACAGTAGCATGTTTGTTGGAATAGCACTGCAGCTACTGGTACAGACCATTAGCTTGTCAGTGTTTTATTATGTCATGTTATCTGTCTCAGTTGTAACATTAGCAGTTCAGTTGCAAGCTCTACTTCATTGGTACACAGAAATACTTGTTAGCACTCCAGTATGATGACTGCTCCAGCCCAATATACAGACATTTTAAGTATCAGATTAGTACCAAAGTTACAAGTTAATCTTTCTATTTAGTGTTTAATTGACCTTTGAACTTCAATAGCTTTCATTAGCAGTTTGTGTTGTCACTTCTGTTACCTTTAGTTTTCATTGGTGTTCTTGCGTGTACATTGCGTGTTCTACATTAGAACTTGGTTTCTTTGATATGTGTGATTCCTATCAATAACTTTATATTTATTAGCTCTTAATTCAACATTTAATTCCTCGGGTGTATAAAGATTGAGAATGCAGAATTTTTTTTTCTCTAGACCTGAAAAAACCCCATAGTTGGCGATTACCAATTGTATAGCAATTGTTATTGTAATGCTGACCCAAGATCAGGAAAGATTGGCACTTGCTGAATTGTCTCTTTTTTGGTTCCCTTTGAGCAGCTAAAGAGCTAACTAAAGAGATCAGCTCTATGCAGCTGCTAATAATTGTAGCTCTGAACTTTCTTCTGAGTGAAAAACTGATTATTATTATTATTATAAATGTCAGTTCTGTTTAAAATATTTTCAATTTGTTTTTTCTTGGATCCAAAAATATTAATTTGCACAATAGTAATGCCCTATATTTATATGGTCAGCACACAGTTACAGCTATAAATACAATGCTTACTAAAGATTAGCATAATACATTTATTTGGTGTTTTGGTTTCTGGCCTCATTTTCAGTTTTCCATTTTGGCCATGAATTTCAACTCCGGTGTATCCCCCAAAAAAACCTACGGTGTCGAACTTCACACTTAAAAAGTTTGTTTTTAAAGAAAAAAAATAAAAAATATGTAGTAATAAGTCGTTCATGCTGTTGTAAAATGAAATGGTGTAATTTTCAAGCCATACACGGGGTGACATTGAGGGGTCCGCCGGGTATAAGAGCTGCTCATCACTGTGAGGCAGCGGGGGGGGGAAGGGGGGGACGAGGGGGGTGATTAATAATAAGCACTGATGAATTCTCCACCGTCCCTCTGGGTTCTGCTATTACCTCCCGACGTCCCGCTCCCCACCCCTCGATACCACCTGCAGCTATAATTAGAAAAAAACATCTTAAGGTCTCCGGCCTGCGATTCCACCCGAAGGCTTCCAGGACTCGCATCATGGCCAAAGTTCCCGCCCGTAATTATTCCTCGTTCCATGCAAATTAGCTCTGAAACGCTTCGTTACGCTCGGAAATTAAAATATCCGTAGTTCGTATTTCTGTGTTTTAAGTAAATTTGTTTTCACATAGACTCGCATAACACACAAGCTTCATCATGAACTGTGTTGTGTAACAGTTCATCATCAGTTCATCTCGTAACACACACAACCATTAACCTATACTAGTATGTGTTTTCTTATTTTCGATGTAAAAGTAACCTTATTTATTCTATTTCCTTTGGATTTTTATTTTTAAATAGTGTGTGACACTGCAGGCTTTATTTTCCCATGTTGGTTTCTAGTTCTTATAGTTCTTATCTTCTGGGAAAGAATATTTGAGTTCAACATTTTACCTGTAAAGATGAACAATCTGCCATGTAACCGACAGAATATCTTGGTGACAATCCTCAGAAAATCTAGAGATTTGCACAATTAGGCGAAAAAAATGGCCTTACTCACCTTTGCCAAAAACTCCAATAAGTGTAATGACGCCGACATTCCAGTAGGTGAGATGGGATATTAAAATGTTAATCTTTAAAGACATTTTCTTACTTTAGTGTCTATCACAGTGATGAGCTGGTTGTTATGAAGCCGTCGTTCCCTCAGCAATCATCTTTAAAACACCTGATGAGCAGAGATTTGCCCCAGTTCCTCCCCAAACATCCATCAATCATCGCAATCCTATTTAGAGGAATTAAATATTCTGGATTATTAGTCCATCAATCCTGGTTAAACCCATGGCGTAGCAGCGTAATCAACTAACGGCCTCTTCATCTTTCACATTCAGAGATCAATACATCATCCACACTCGCGCGCACACACTACAGCAATATATAAAAAATGGATAAATCAATTTCCGACATGAGCTCAGCAGTTTTCGCTGCCTGCGATGCTGGAGCTTTTATGGTGATCATTGTGTCGGGTAATTAGTGTGTGCGACATTCATCATCATCCGCTCTGATTCATATCTGCGGCCGGCAAATTGCAATCAGATACAGCGAGCATCTAATCTGCAATCTCAAATCAAATTAGGCCTATTTAGACAACCTCGGGTGCAGGGGGTGGCGAAACCCGGGCGGGAATTACTAGGCCCCGAGTTCAATTGTGACATTAGTCATTGCGATACAAGAGTATTTATTATGAGATCATTTAGCCAAAGTATGAGGAGGAGCCCTGTCAGGGAGTATCATCATCATCTGTCTGTCTAGCTTTTCCGTGTGGGATCCTAAGTCTGCAGTAGACTGCTGCGTTTCACTGCACTAGATCATGTGCTAGCGACTGCCAAGTAGATGGTCATCTCCTGTTCAGAGAGCTCTAGATGTGAGTCTGGATAATGTTGTTAATCAAAACCTTTTTTAAGGTTCATAAATACTGGATACTGGAACTAACTGCTGGTAGTCCAAGCATCTACAAGACAAGTGAAAAGATTGGTACTAGCTAAAGTTTTAGCTTGGATGCCTCTGCAATGAGGGTCTGTCCTTGTTTTGTACACACAGCGTTTGTTCCCAGGTTATCTCACAAAGGACGTTTGCCTCCCTTAGAAAACTCCTTCCAATCCATTATGCTTACTGTCAAGGATGGCTGTCAAGACATGTGGTACTAGGTACAGGTCCTGACAACAGTAATGAAAATTATACCTTTCAGAACTGAACAATACAGCTCATGGACCTTAATGTTATCATATATTTCCAGCAGAAAAAAAACAACCTTTTAAGGAACGATAGTTTTATAATAGATATGTACTGAAGGGAAAATGTGTTCTCAAGATTTCCCCATCCATGTTTCTAAACCGTGAAGATTAAACCATTTTGTTTTCGCTGAAGAGGCGATTCACACAACCCTCGTCTTATCTGTGTCTAAGACACGTCCACCACCTGCGCTGTGCTAAATAAATTAAGTATGTTGGCATAAATTACATGCTCCAAAGTGCTTACCCACCTAAGGGATGCGGTACGAGACAAAGGTCCGATGTGAGCGCGACAGCAATTAACCTGCATCCCCTCGCTTTAGGAGACAAGAGGACGTGGACTCTGTCAGCATTTGGAGGAAAATACTTTTCATTTTGAAGGAAAGGGAAATTTCTCCCTGAAAGTGAAGCGCTGAATATTCCTCTGCTTGTTTAGATACTCAATAACCATGACAGCAGTGCTTTACCATCCTGCAAACAGGCCTGGAGCGCCTCAACTCCTCCGTCCTTCACCTGCCTCTCCTTCTGTCTGAGCGCACCCTTTCCTTTCACCAACACACACACCAAAGATGCAAATCTATGCTTTGCCCTTGAGCATAATTTAAAGGCCTAATCACCCACACTGTCCCTTTTGGACAGCAAAATGGAAGCACAGTGGGAGGATGGTGTCGCTCATTTACACCCTTACACAAAGAAGCTCATTAGGTTTATCTTCCGGGCCTGAGATTGCCCCACTCAAGTGTGTAAATAAGACGCCGGCCCACCGGCCCGACGCATCAATCACCTCGCCGGACAGAAGAAAGACCGTCGCTGAAATATGAACTCTTTCATGAAAGGGCTGGAGGAGATAAGGGGGTTATTTTCTACCGCAAATGTTCAGAAGTACGTCTTTGTCAGGATGATTTGTCCTCCTCCGTGCGAAACTGCCCCTGGCCCGGTCTTTATTTTTGACTTATTTACAATAAGCCATCCTTTCTGCTGTCTGAACTCGAACCCCTAATGCTGTGGAGACAGAGGTCCGATGACGCGGAGAAGGCTCTGTGTTGGAGGATGTAGAACTCCATAGTTTTTTGATTGACCTGTTTAGAAAAACTGGGGCTGATGAAGAGCAAGTCAGGCAGTAATAATATTAGTTTTTATGTTCTTTTTGTGGTTGTACTACCAGGTGGCCATTCACAGTAAAATGATTACAGAGATGTGTGTGTGAAAGATTGGTTGTTTGTCTACACTGGTTACTGTCCAGGATGTCCTAAAGTAGCTGTGATAGACTCCCTAAATTAACTCTAATTCCTGTTTGGATGAGCACAAATAATAATGTATTTGAGATTATTAGTTGTCATATGTTTCCCCTCAAACCCAAAATGTTGTACGATTTATGTTGTTTTATACTCTTAACCAACGTGTTCTTATGCTTAAACAAGAGGACAATGATTATAGATACAGTGAAAAGCTGACAAACAAAAGGAGCACTTTTCAAAGATGCAAAATACTTTTCTGTGGACTCATCCCAACAAACTGTGTATGTTTGCCTGGATTCTTGACTTTTGGGAGAACCTGATGCACTGTGATTGTCTATTCATATACTTTCCTACCTTATTCGAATAGCTCCTATTGTGATTTACCTCTTTCTATTAAACTTGACTGCACCTCAGTGGAAATCTTACACAGGAGTAAACGAAATAACGGAATCTCCCAAAGCAGTGCTGAATCAATCGTGCTTTAGGACAGAAACCATCAGCAGCAGGAGATATTTCTGCCGCACACGCTTGGATGGAGCCACACGTGATCATGAAAAATTATTTCCCTTGTTCTCTGAAAAGGTGTCTCCAGCTTTTATGTTTGACTTATTTACAATGAGAGCCATCCTTCCCACCGTCTCCTGTCGGTCCCCGCTGAGTAGTACATACAGGGCCGGTGACATATGGGCCCGCAGATCCACTCTGGCGATGACACTGAAGATATAGTGTGTGAATGACAGCATGGTTCCTGTTTGCTCAGCCCCTTCCCCTGACGAAACACAGTATTATTCTATTATCCTCTACCTCCTCCATCCTCGCTGCCATCCGTCCTCGTCTTATTCTCCTGCACGGAGGAACCCGGCCTGTCCGTCTCATGTTTAAGACACATTACATGCGGCCTCCTGGAATTTACAGTGGCGCTCTCTCAGTAACTCCATTTCGTGGCGTTCTTCCCCAAGAGAGCGGCAAAATGTCAAGGCATGAAAGAGAAAAGGAGGAGAGAAGAAGGAGTGGATGCAAGGAAGAGGATTTAAAGAGCAGATGACGGAGGTATTGAGAGGAGCCAAATGTGCTGGAAATAAACATTTATGGGCGTTTTATGCCTGAACGGTTCGGGGCTGTGAAGGTAGAAGGACGCTAGGAAGCACTAAAAAGAGTTGGCATCGGTCGTCCGTCATGTGCAGGTGTGTTAGGAGCCTCTACACAAGAATAGCTGCTCGGTTTTACTGCCTTAAAAGTCACAAGGACATTGAGTAAACCAAATGAACTAAAACAAGAGCATGCGTACATACGGTTTGAACTTAAGGTTTCTAACCATGGTCAAGTAGGATTGTCAGGAGATTTTTAACTAACCCTGGATGGCTTTTTTCACATACCAAATGAATAATCATCTGTCATTGATTCTGCCAAGTTTTCAAAAACTGCTGCAATCAAAACGAGTCCTCTGCTTGGATTAGGATGGACAAACTACGTCACTTACATGTAAAACACTTTATTCTTCAGCAGGTATATAGGCTCTAGCAAGTCACTGTGTATCAGTTGTTAGTCTAGACTCTAGAGGGTGGAACCAGACCCTTCTGCAAAAATACTAAATGCTCTTAAATGACCAACTTTCATTGTCCAACCAAGTCTTGACCTTCTTCGTGACAGAGTGACCCACAAATCTCTATAAGAAGTGTAAAAACCTTGGGCATTGTTGCTACTTGCTAATATCAAATCTTGAGATGGATGTTTTGAACACCTAAATTGATAATTTTTTCTTATCTTTATGATTTTCTGTGTGACATACAGGAGGTACTGAGAATATTTATTGGTAATTCTTCATAGTTTATCACAGGGGTGGTCAACATGGTTCAAGTCAGTCATGTAAAATGCTTCACAGTGTATATAATTTGTCAGTTTTAGACTTGCAATTTGACCATTACTTTTTGATATTTCTGTTGTTTATTCAAAAATGTGTGCATCAGATGACAGATGGACAAGACTCTGTACATCCATTTTCTAGACCTCTAATTTCATTCCTTTTTTTTACAAAAAGAAAATAAACATGTCACAGTTAAGTTAATAAAAGCAGTTTATAAAACGGTCCTTGGAGGACGCCCGAGTGTAAAATAGTCTCCCAACTCAATCTCGCCTTCATCTTTTGACCTCGCCTCTTTTCTTTTCTATTTTTCCTGAGTAGCACATTACCCAGCTGATAAATGAACTTGACTCAGGGTGAACCACCTCGGTTTAAATAAGACGCAGCCATTCAGCGGCTCATAGTCTCGCGATCACAGTCCAGGCCCTGGATCAATGGTCACTTCACAACTCATTTCCTTTTGTACGCCTCCCTAACTGCCCCTGCTTCAGCTCTGGGAAATAAATGGCACTGGATCTATAAGTCCACTCACACAAACACGTACACAGCGCCGCATGCACACAAGCACACTCCAGCTCCAGCTCGATACCCGCCGCTGTAATTTATTTGCCTGGCTGGTGAGAGGTGTATCATCTTTTGTGGGCCTCACAATCGAAAACAGGCATTCTGTCATTGTTTGTTGCCACTCCCCTGTCATCGGCTTAAACAGAGCGACCGTCGTTAATATGGCAGGGTGGCACTTTACTGTCACATCACCTGAATATATACATGTAAATACCTCTGTTTGCTTGTAATGTGCCGTTAACGGGAGCAGAGCACACAAGGTGATGCATTCCTGCCTGCCTCTGTGTAAACTCGCCCCTTCCCCCTGACTGAAATGAAAAAACCCAAGTGGCTTACAGTCATTTGATAGGCCGCGACACCACTATCCATTTAACAGAGCTTAAAAATCCTACATATGCATATGCCGGCTGTCTTAAGCTGACAACCAAAAGACAGGATTTGCTAGAAGGCAGCTTTGGAGTGTTGTGAATTTAACAAGCATGTCTAGTATTACAGTTTCGCTCCGCTTTAGCCATGAATAGTAACAAATCAGAGTCTGAGACGACGGTTTGTTGTGGATGCTGCCCCCCTCCTCCTCCTCGCCTCCTGAACTCATTTCAAAATGACTCGGAATCGGGCTAATATGACGAGCCGCAGAATCGCTAATGACATCGAGCAGATTCCAGGTATCATCAAAGTTTTCCCAACTTTCAGCGTCACTCAGATTACCTTCATCCCTGACCCATTTTCCGAGAGCGTGTCTTTCTCCAATGTTGTTTGTAGATGTAATTCCACCCGACTGCAAGCAGGAGATGCTCTTCATACGACCCCCGCCACTCCGTCCAGAAGCCTGTATACATATGTAAGAGAGCCAGTCAGCCCTCACGTCTTTGCAGCTTTTCATACAAATGCGGTAAATAAGCTTGTGCTGCCGGGAATTGAAGGATCCAAACAGACGAGTTGACTGACATGTTACTTAGAGTTGGCTTTGCTGCTCTTCACTGGAGGCTTTACCTCTGGAACTACTGGGTTTACAGCCAATTTTAAAGGCCTTCGATTGCTGTCAAGGTGTTCTGACGTCTGTATCAGATGGATGTTTACATGCTGGATTATGAGCGGACCTCCCGTGATATCTGCTTAAGATGGTCAAGCTGATCTGTTATAAAAGACTCAGAACATGCAGTAGCTATGGTCGGATCATGGCTGTAGTATTTCTACATTAGAATAACTTTTTACTCCTTTTAATAACTAACTATTTTTGTTTGAAGTTAGAGGAGGACAGTGAGACCTTCTATACATCAGATGTCCTTTCTCAAGTGTATTTTACTTTCAATGTCCACTGTGTCAGTCACAGTGGTTTATGTGGCGATCTAGGGAAGCTCTGCTCAGGCTTCAGTACTTATTGAGACAGAACGGTAGTTTTAAGGACATTTGAAGGTTGATACATAGCTGCCCTATGCCTGCCAGTTCTTTGGCATTGGTCCAGCTGTAATAACTGTTGATGTGCCTGAAATACCGAGTAATGACCATAGACTTGCAGAAAACACTGCTCTTGAGTAAATTCCCTATTTTAAAGCTTTGATGAGGATCGAAGTGATAAACAACATGCAACCACTTGTTGTCAGCTCGACAACATGTCAACTTGAATTCTCTAAAACTTGAACAACAACAACAACCACAGCTACTCCTCAACTACCTGCCATTCGTGATCAGGACTTAACGGCTTCTTATTTACCCTCGTAGGACTTAGCCTGTTTCAATTGATCAGCGATAGCACTGGAAAGCTGCTTGTTCCACCCCGATAACGCCGACGCCACAAGCATATGCACATCATGCTTTGTGGGCTCAGCGCAGCACTTCAAGCTCCACTAGACACTAAGCTGATATTGGTTTCACGCCGGTTGCAAAATCTGAATGAAGAACGCGCCAGCTGATTTGATTTCTTCTGCATATGCATTCATCAGAAGTTTACATGATAAATATACATTAGCCGGCCGGCGCGGCCAAGCTTGGTATTGCTTTAGCGATACCATTCTTCATACATACCCTGTCACCCGTTTGGACTTCATCACCCAATTCACCGCGATAATCGAGATCTGCTGTGAACTAGAAATGGATTTGTTTTCAGAAAACCTCTTTCTAGCAGGCAAAACATGCTTTTGTTGGCCCATGAGGAGAAAATCCATCGGCTCCATTTTTCAAACAGTTTGCGTGTCATGACATCATTTTTAGTCTTGAACAAACACAATCTTTCTCTCCGTTCAGTGCTTGTCTCGCTTTCACCGCGATCTAATTATTCGTCTTTGACACAAATTTCAACCAGTGCTTTTATTTTTTAATAACCACAGTAATTGCCACGTCCTCCTGCGGAGTGATCACGCTTTTGGCACATTTATCAAAGCTCAGCCAACACACACAAAAAGAAGGGGGGGCTCGTCACATAGGCGAGCGTAAGTGTGCGACAGAGTGATAAATTTTTCTTGTTAGGAGAAATTACATCCACTAACTTGAGCTACTTCAGCATGAAATTGAAAAAGAACAGTTGTGGTGAATTTCCATTCTTGATTCAATGAGAGATGCAGATTAGCCCCTCGGAGATCTGGCCCGCCGGCACTCGCTGTTGCTTGCTCTCAGGAGCGTGATATGGAATGCTGTTTAGGGAAGTATGAAGAATGCCTCAATCTGTCGGTGAGGAATCGCAGGTGGGTTCTGCAGTGTGTCGCCTGACAGGTCCTGTAGTAACCAGAGACGGTGTAGTCAGTGTCAGAGAGCTGTGGAGTATTTATTTCTTCCTTCATGATGATTCAAGATCATGCTTTCAACAACCACATCATGAACATTTGCTTTAAGATGATCTGTGATCTTATAGGATCTTGTTGTGGAATCTGCCCTTGACCAGCTCAATGGCCAGCCAAGATCAGTTACCTAATGGAAAGAATTCAAGATTAGATTAAGGAGGAAAAAGTGGCTAATGATCCAAGTCCTTAATAAGTCGGTATATAGATGGTCTTCTTGAATACTAGAGCTAGCATTGCAGTTGAATGTCAATACATTCTCAGGTTTAGGTTTCCGTTTTGGTTTGGTTAATGACCACACATGTAGCTGAGGCAGGATCACGGTCTTCAATCCAGGTCAACCACCGTACATGTAAAGAAATTCTTTAATATCCTACATGTGTTTCAGTTTCCTTGCTGATACAAGTCTGGAATCTCTCAACCATTGCACCGTCTCCTGGAGAGGGTTTGTAGTGGGGAGGCGGGGGAGTCGGGAACACTGATTGATAGACGCTGCATGTCAGCGAGGACGGCAGATAACTGTATCTTCTCCAGCTCACTTAAAGGTCAAACACGCATCCTCGTAATTGGAATATTCAGCCGACGGAGGTGTGAAGATCGCTGGAGGGGAGAATCGGAAAAGACGTTACGTAAGAGACAAGGAAAAAGCGGAGAAACAATCACCATGTTAATTACGGAAGCATTATGATACCTGGCTGCTCCTCGCTTCTTGAAAATGACTTGATTTCATAGACATATTTTTTTAAGTTTCAAAAGATTTAACTTGAACACTTAGGTACTGTTGGGATTCAGTTCATAAACCAGATAACCCGATAAATATTCAGAAACTGACATAATATTCTAAGATCATGATTTTGTTTTTTGTAGTTTTGTAGCTTTGTTGAAGGCCAGGAACATACTCTTTTGGTGCTGGTCAGCTCCCTGATAAACCTTCTGATAACATTCATTGGAATACATTTCACTTAGTTGGTAAAGCATTGTTGTACATGTTAACCATCACCATCAACTGTCACAAATGTCCTTTTGAAAGTAATCTCTGTGTCTGCAGCTCAGTTCAGCATGAGAGCATTACCAGCTCAGTCTCCTCTCTAATCGACCCGTCAACAGGGTAACACTTACACTCAGCAGTTAACCTGATCTCCGAGACCGACTCATGGCTCGGGCTTATTGACCCAGAGGCCCCAAGACACAACCAATGAGGGAGTCACACAGGTAGATAAACCAGCGCTCATGCAAACCACATGCAGCTCAGAATATTCTTCTGTGTTTTTGAGCTGAGATAGTGGTCCGCTACTTCTTCACTTATTGACTCTCTGTTGACCCCCATATGAGCGCTTTCAACTTCCAACAGCAACTATTGCTGTTGACAAGACTCACAGCTTCTGCCTCTCGCTTCTCCTGTCCAGTTGCTCAGTCGCCTCAGGCCATGTTTTCTTTCCAGGAGCTTCCTAATAAGAGCTTGTCAACAAAGAGAGAAAAAACCACTCCATTGTCAGGAGCGAGGAGTCGACGCTGATATTTCCTGACATGCAGCTGTTGAAGCTCATTTAGTGGCTGAAAAGAAGCTTTGATTACTTTCTTGTTTGTAGTGCAGTTCAAGTTGTGGATGTTCAGTGTGTTGACAGCCATGGTTAAAAGAGAACTGAAATCTTAATGACAAAGCTATCACAAATGCAGCCTACTTTAAATCTTTAAAATGTCAACTTTTGATGATAAGAGTTAATATTGA
Organism: Callionymus lyra; assembly: GCF_982586985.1. Taxonomy (NCBI): domain Eukaryota; kingdom Metazoa; phylum Chordata; class Actinopteri; order Syngnathiformes; family Callionymidae; genus Callionymus; species Callionymus lyra. Next base: position 36,463,318 of record NC_141820.1, on the reverse strand, counting down.
GATATTGTCAACTGTACCTTAACAAATTAGTCATATGGTAAAAATAAAGGCACACTCAGATTTGTGTGAAAAGTATTTTAGGTACAACTTCTCATTGGTTAATCTGCTTGTGATTGACTCAGTTACTCAGTTACTCAGTTTAGTCAGTTAGTGCACTAAAATAGTGACATGAATCCATATACCATCCATAGACTCACCAGAACACCTCTCTCATCAATATCAATAACTATATTGTATGTTTTCATTTGCCAAACTTCGGTAAGAACCGTTAGAAGTTCATATGTCGACAGGAAATTCAGCACAGCCACAATACAAGCTTTATCAATCTTGTATTGTCGCTGTGTTTAGATCAATGCACCGGACACTTGACCTCTACTTCCTTATAGTCCAAATCGCACAAATACCATCGCACTCCTTTCTTCCGTCTGTCTCTATTTTCCCTTTGTGATGGTTGGTATTGTGGCACTCCTCAGCTGTCAGCCTCTAAAAGACTTCCAGGAGAGCGGCAGTAGATAAAGAGCGCTGCTGAATGGGCTCGCTGTCACCTTATCTGAGTGGCGCCGGGTCAGAGGAAAGACTCGGTTTTCGGCAGCCAAGGGAGATGAAGAGGAGTCGCGGCCCACGGTTCACGCTCCGGTGCTTTCAATCACGGTGCCTGCTGATTCCACGGCCGTACGTGTTAACACAACTGCCGCCAGATAGCGGAGCTCAGGAAGCTAGCAACACGTGGTGACAATGCTAATATTTGCGGGTTAAATATTCCAATATCACTTTCAACTTCAAGAATGTTTAGTTTCTTCTCCATCCCATTGTTTTTTTTTCATAAGTCTTCGTGGAAGCATTTTGAGAACTAAATATCGCCCAAGGTAAAAGAAAAAAGTTGTTGAAAAATGATATTTGTGAAAAGTTAATTGACATAGAAGTGATTATTTCTCTGTTATTTCCTGATATCATCCTTAAGTCATCAACAAAAGCTTGCTGTTAGCATAGTTGACATGTAGGGCCTTTTTTTTTGCACACTTGAGTTTTATCGCAGGTCTTCTGTACTACATGTATTGGAATAATAAACATTTACTCAGTCATGAAACTTCCTTTCCCGCTCTCAAACCCTCTTAATCTGAAATCGTTCTTCTTTGAAAACAAAGCCCCTCCCCCTTCACTTCGGCGAGCAGCACTCGCTTCTTTCTTCTTGGGCTAGGAGCGAGCAAACTCATCTCACCAACCCTCTGGGGAGGGCGTCGCCATGCAGCTCTGTTTACTGTGGCAGAAAGTTAATATAAATTTTCATCAGTGGGGGAAGTTTACACGTACGATTCTATTTGTCCTTCATTATTAGCACCTGAGTCTGGCAAGGGAAGCGTAATTGTCTACAGACGCAGCCAAATAGATGCAAGGGAAAGGCAAATAAGCCCCAAAAATAATTTAATGCTTGTGTGTTGCAATCTGCCGCTGAAGGAATTCTTAATCTAGAAAATCAATAAACAAGAGGCAGCAGGGGGGGACAATAGGAATTATTATTGTGATATGAGGACTTGAGGAGGCGGCGGGGGGGGGAGGGAGGGTGAGGAGAATCCAAAGAGCACTTGAGCAGAAAATATGAAACGTTTATTTGAGGGAATTCCTTGATGGGAACAATATGTGACAACAAAGCATCCAAACCAGTTTCCTGTTGTGGATCAGGAACATGCATGCTTTATGTCCATCCAGACCCAAACCACTCTCCCAGGGCTTGTTTTGATTTATACAATCCTATATTAAAATACTTGCTTCCAGTCTGGCCATGTTGCTTTCTGATTTATAAGGGTTCTGACAACAGGTCATATTTTATTGTACTGATGTAGTTGCGCATAGGAGAGTCTGGTTTGTATCACAGGATCCACTTGCTCTTGAACAGTCATGGAACCTGAAGTACAATTTATTGATTCTGGATTAAAAAACATTTCAGAATGAAAAATCTTGACTTGATCTGCGTCTCTATCTGTCTAATTTCATTTACAGATCTACACTTGCTACTATTTCGAGGACAACCAAGTCTTCAAACTAGAAATAGTCTTCATAGAGCCTTTAATACGTTTTTAAAACTTTTTCTCCGTTCTAGAAAAAGTCAATATTTTCAGCAATGACCGTATCAACAGTTTCTGTTCAGATAGCTTCTTTACCTTTAGGTCTGGATTGTTGGACTAGTTACTTCTCCTCCGTCTTCTGACGTGTGTTCGAGTCAGCGGTTGCTTCTTCTCCACATTTGTGTGTTTTTGGTACCAGTGTTGGACCAGGAGCTGTCAGGGCTGTCGGCACAACTCTGGTTGCTGACTTCCCTGTGACAAACACAACTCCTGCAAACACACAGTGTCTCCGAAAGACTCATTTCTTATTGATCAGCAGCTGACGCGGCATGTTTACAGGCCTGTTTCGTCACCCCGCTACCTGCCACACGCTGCTAATAACAACAACTCCCTGTCTGACCCGAGCCAGGAAGTGATCTGCACTGTCCAAACACACTGTCACAGCCCATCAGATGTGTCCAATTCCGACGTTGCGGCAGTCTCCGGGTGGATTTGACAAATAATAACACAAAGAAGTGTATTCCGCCCTTGCCAATGAGCAATCTCAAGATTTGTAATGGCTCGACTGGCTCACTGGCGCAGCCGGCTAATGTTTTCATGCTTGTTTAAGGTCTTTGCATGCTCGGTACAAAGGTGCTTTGTGACGCCGCACCTTATTACCCCGCTCTGTGTGGAGTTTAAACACCGGGTCTGGATTCTCCGTCGTCCCCCTCCCCATCCCTCCCTCTCCACATGCCTATTAATGCGGCGGCGGAATGCCTGTGTAAACATTCTTGTTTCTCCGTCCGTTTCGCATAATGGCGGCCCGTATCGCCTTTCTCCTGACCCCACTATCTGAAACCAATTACCTCGGATCCATTTGGGCTGAATCTTATTTTCATAAGGATCCCGGTGTCGTGGCTGTGTGTGTTATTTTCCCTCCTTCTCCATCCTCAGTGATGGATATCAACATCAAATATGCCTCTGAGTGCCTTGTTATTTATATAGTCGGGCCAGCGCTCTTTTTTTTTCTCTCTTTTACCCTGTCTTGCTCCTTCGTTTCCTAAGAATGTGTCACATTGTGCTGTTTATTCAACGTGCGCATTAAGAGAGTTTGGCTTGTCATTTTTCCCTGCATAGCAACCAGGTTAAATAGACGGATTCTTTTCTCCTTCAGCAAAGTTTGGTAACTTTTCCAACCCTTACCATTTCAGGAGTTCTCTTACGTCTGGCAGAGTTTTTGCTGTTTTAGAGTGGACTAAAGATTCATCTAATGAAGCCGTACATAAATACAGATGCTTCTTAAATAGAAAGAACTTCATATAATTTGATGTGCAACAGAGAAGAGCAAAGATCACCTACGATTATAAAATTGGCATAGACATAAGCAGTGATTAAAATGGTTGCTGCTTTGAGTCACACTCGTTTAAATCAAGCGAAGGCAAGGGTGTCATGACAATGAAGGGAAGAAAGAAGCAGGTTATCAAAAGTTGGGAATCGCTGATCTAAATGGATGTTGGTATATGACACCGTTACAGTGATGACAGGGAATTCAAATGGAATCACATGTGCTATACACCTCTTTAACTTCAAAACTGACTTCAGACGTGTGAATCTCTTTCCTTTGTGGAGTTTTTCGCAAAGTTTTTTTAGGACTGTAGCAACATCATATTGTCACATCATCTTTGTTCTCCTTACACTTGATATCATTCAACTGAGTTAGACAAGGCTGTCATTTGTACATTTGCAAGACTCGGATCAAGTTGTTCAAGAGTCATATTTGTAGTTTTTGACTTTTATTTGAGTAGACGATCATAAAACTGCACACACACCACTACATGGATATTAAAAAATTGAACTGGCCAAACCCAGACGGACTAAGCGTCACACAAATGTTATTTTTACTTTTGAATGAAACCCCTCTTACACTTAAGGAGGATTTCCTATAGCAGCTAACTACTGTAGAGTTTGAGACTTCAGTGTGTGTCGCCTTCCAGCACACACACACAAACACACAGACACGCACACGCCGCAGTGGCGACACAGCTCTTCTTACTGAGGAGACAGATCAATGCATTTAGGACCGAGTGTAACGTGTTTGTTTACTTGAGTTCGGAAAGTCTGGCTCCTACCAAGCAGACACGCACATGCACGTGCACGCACTCGTGCACGCAACCTCTCTTTTCATAATTGATCGGGGTGGCTGCCTCCCTGAGGGGATAAGACATGGCAACTTTTTTATTCCTGCTCTCTCCTCAATCTCATTCCTGCGCCTCCTCACACTCTCCTCCCTCTCTTCCTCGTGTTTGCTTAGCAGCTCAATGTACCAGTTCAAACATTGTTCCCACCCGCTGGCGCCGTACACCAGTCCTGTCGAGGCGGCCGTCGTCATGGATACTGTCAAGCGACCCGCAACTTAAAAAAACTCGCTGGCTGGCTCCGGCTGTTCTCCATCAAACGGAGAGAAGCTGTGAAGTTGTTGTGTTGTTTCCTGCAGTTGTGGTGTTGCAGGATCCTCTTTACTCGCAACACTTTCATCCATCTGCTCAGAAGAGTCAAATAACTTGTTAAAACTTGTAAAACTACTTATTTTACAGAAACTTATGTTGTGGTGGGCGATGAGAACATGGCTGTTGCACAAACATCTTAAGACATTTTTATTCGTGCAGGCTTGTCCTTGATTTTCTCGAACTCCTGTGTTGTTTGCAGTGTTATCTTGACCTTTTAAGTATATATTTTATTGAGTTTTGTTTTGATTGTTTAAGCGCTTTGTGACCCTGGTGTGGAAAAGCGCTCTACAAATACAAATTACTGACTTACTCACAAGTCTCAGGGTTGAACATTGGACCTATTGGAGTGAATCTTCTATGTTTTCCATTGCTTGTCTACCTGCTCCAGTTTCCTCCCATACAAACATCTTGCTTAATTATTAGATAGAGTGTGAGTGGTTACAGAAAATATACAGTCAATAAACATGGAATTACCAGCATTAAAACTTCAGCACTACAAACACACAAATAATGATGATTCTTTATTGACAAACTAGAATGAAAATGAACCTCCTCCTACGCTCATAAGACAACTCAAATATGTTATTTAGACTCATCTTTTATTGGAATCATTTCTGCTGTCACTTTCTAACCCACGTTCCGTTTGTTTCCCTGTCTTGTGTTGCAGGCTCTACAAGCGGCGAGGCAATTACTCCTGCAGCAGCCAGGAAGCGGTCTGAAGTCTCCAAAGAGCCAGGACAAGCAGCGTCCACTACAGGTGACGCCGCCCCGTCTAATCTCTTAAGTCCATCCATAATACATGCTCTCCGAAAAAGATTTCCTCTGTTCCGCAAGTGTGTTTGATTTGTCGACACAATCCCCCAACCTGTCGGCAGAATCCTAAAGACAGACGGACAAGTCACAGAGAGGCGGTACTATTGCACCGACAACAAGGATGATGACACAATTGCAACAGCTTTGATCCAATATATTTATAACCAGTAATTATTCTACAATAATGAATATTTGATCAAACTTCCACTTGAGTATGCAGTAGTGCTTGACAGTATGATATAATTTTATATGATCCTTGTATACACATATAAAACATCTAGAATGATGATCAGCTCCTCCAAGTCTGTGATCATAGTTCTCAGCCAGAGGATAAAAGGTGTCGAGGTTGGAGATTCTTCCTTTAGAGGTGGAATTATTAAATATCTTAAGGTCTTGTAAGTTATGGGAAGATGGAGTACCAGATGGTCAGATTGCAGTTGACCTACAAGTTTTGGGTAGCAACTCCCTCGACAACATCACAGATAAAAAGCACATTTCTATTGTAGGCCGATGGAAAGCGGCCCTTTGTGTCACACTGTACTCTTTCACGTCATTGAACTGGATGCTGCTCCATTTCAACAGACTTTCATTAAAGTCACCTTTGAAATAAACACCTTGTCCAGTTTTCGATTTTATGTAAAAACCTTTAGGTTGGTCAACAGAGTTAACAAAATTAGCTTGAAAGCTTACATCCTCAAAGTGACCTAAATAACCTAAAATAAATTGACATGATCTTATTTTTAATTGATGATGCCATTTTGTGTATTCTAGTCGAGCTGGGGGAAAACCAGCTAACATCTTTGATGGAACTTAATTAGGTACACAGGGTTGTGAGCCCAATTGAAGGTGTTGCCGTTGTGTGACTGAAAAAATATCAGCGTGAGAGCTTGATGCCAATTTCTCCGTCATTAATGGAATCTGCAGATCCCCTAATGAGGTAAACCGTTGCACCTCGATAGCACTTATTAGCAGAGAGAGGACACAAACTCCCTCTACACCGCCTCAAATAGGCCAGAAAGAAGTATCATAAAAAAATAACACAGGGCAGATGTCAGGGGAGCTTATGTAATTAAAAAAAAACAGAGCAGTGGCCTTGTTGACTCAAACCATTGCAACGGAATGAGAAGAATCTCCACAACAGTAAGGGCGGCTGCAATGTTTTAATATGTGTACGTGTGAGCACTTACTAGCGTGACCTTTTCCAAATTACTGACAACAGAAATAGACGTCTGTGTGGATCAATGAGGTAAATTGGCGGCGACAAGTGGAAGTGACAAGCAGTTAAAATTAGCCGCCGCTTGACTTTCAGATAACAAGGAACCTTCCGGTGCTTCAGAGTCGCGTAACTTCAATCTCCGACTCGTCAAATATATTTGGCAGGTAACCTTTGAAAGTAACATAAGTGCGCAACTATGTCATTTTTGAGTTTCCTCACAACCAATGTGATGAAACAGAAACGCCTTGATACTTCAGGACTCATCAAGTTGGGTGTAGGGACACAAAGTCCAAAAACGTCTCGTGGTGATTAGCGGCCGTCACTGTTGTGGGGCTTGTCGGTAAGTTTCTAGTGTTTATCATAGTTTTTAGTATTCCGGGTTGGTAAGATGCTGCCAGGATTTTTATTTAATCATTTGGGGAAGTTCTAATTAATTGGAAAAACTATTCTCCCTACTGTTGGTCCATTTAGTCTGCTCGCTTAAGGTTCCTTAGCGACGTTCAATTCTTCAAGAATAGTTGCTCATAATTTCAGGAGTGGAAAATTAAATTGACTTGAGGATTTAATCGCTTCACGTCTGCTTTGTTCTGCAGAATACGTTTGTAATTATCTTCATGTTCAACAAACTCCCCGTTAAGCAGGCCAAGACTTTTCCCAAATTGAAAATAAGTTGCACTGTTGTTCTTGTTGTTTGTCAAAGGTAACCAGTAGCAACACCTCAGCAGTGTTCAGACCCTTACCAGGGCTTCAGACCAGAAGCTGAGGATGTGTTCCAGGGGTGGATACAAGTATCACCATATAATTGTTTATTTCAATGTGAGCCATGGGTTTTTTACAAATGTACTAATTCCCATTCCCAAAAACAGAACTCTGGTAGAGAAGTATCGACTGTTTATACACAATAAGGCTCGTGTAACAGTTGCTGCTGTTACTATATAATATCAATCCTTTTCCACACATCTGCTGTTGGAAACATATGGATTGTAGGCCCCAATCCCGCCTTTGACTTCTCCAGCTTTTATTTACATCTTCACATCTCTCATGCTTGAGGAGGAGCTGGACTCACAAAGCAAGATCAAGAACTGCCTTCTGGATCTTTTTGTTTTCTGCACAAATCTTCTAATTTCAAATGACATTTTAGCTCCACTGTGCAAATATCACTTTATGATGCCACTGACTCGAGTTTGATTAAACCTTCTTGTTTTGAGTTTGTTGTTTTCTTCATGGTTCTATTTTTACAGCAAGGTTGTTGAAGTAGCAAGAAGTTGTTTAAGCAGTTGAAAAAGAGGAGGATCACTTTGAATTAACACTCTTTCACAGAAATGCTTGAACTCAGTGTACAGTAAATGTTGGATTACAGTTGAAAATTCTACAATTGTACGTTAATGATGTAGATAGTGCAGATGCACTACAAACATGCTGTTTATTGTATCTGTGATGTTGTTCAGTCAGTCACTATCCACAACTCGGGTCAATGAAAATACCGACTTTCATATTTTATCGAGCTGTGACAAGACATGTAGGCCCTGGCCAGCACGCTCATATGACTTGAAGGCTTGCTTTGTTGTTAAAGGCAGCAGTGTCTTTGAACGTTTCCATGGATAAATACTGTTACTCCCTACACCTTTCATAGTTTCCTTCTTTCTGGCGTGCAAAGACTTAATCTCAGCAGTTTCATCCTGCAAGCCAACCATATTTTTTAAGGAACCTACACATATTTAGTCAGGAATAGCTTTAACACATCAGTAAGTTCTGGAATGTTCATGCGTCTCTCTCGCGTTTTTGTAAACCATCACTCTTTTGTTTGCTTGTTACTTAGCCGTACCGCTCACAGTTTCCATTCGAATCAACATCATATCAAATATTTAGATCTCCTCAATCTTATCTATTAAGCCTTCTGCTTCTTCTACAGACTTTGTGTCTCAGAAACCCATTATTTACCTAGATTAAACTGTTGCTTTGGGCTTGTGCTGAATGTTTTATCGGCTCTCCATCATGCCACATGTATCTCCACAAGAGAAATCATGTGGATTGATCCCCACGTGATTAGCACATGGTAAGCAAGAATGGGATTAATATTAGCATGACACCCCGCTTATGACACAGATACGACAAATCCTCCGCCAGCCATTTTGTCTCGAGTTCTCCCATCTCTGGTATTTAAGGGAAGGAAACGATCCATAGATCACGGCATGTAAATTATTTAGTACACAAGTATCTAAGTGGCTCGGCTTGCAGTTTTAATTACGCATATTAGTGGCTAAAGGCTCTCGCCTGACTAATTCTATCCGCTCATCTTGGGAGTTGATGAAGCCGAAGCAGCTTTAGAGACACAGTCTCACAAACACACACAAACACACAAACTACATCTCCACATTTGCGTAATGTGACAGGTCTATTATTACACAGTAAGCCCACGGGAGCACTCAATAAACACCTATTTCTCCCTGTAAATCCCTCCACCGCCGCAGCGCTGCTTACACGGCTCTCCAGCAGCACACGGCATCCTCTCGCCTCCCGTCCTCCATCACCTGCATCCTCCCCGGCCCCCGCTCCACCATGCATTTATACACTGACATTTAGAATACAAATAAAGAAACGCGGACAAGGAGAGGCGGCGAGGATTAAGGAGGCCTACCAATGTGACACTCGTTTCATGTACATAATGCATCCACACGCTCTCATACACATCACCACATGACAGTTGGGGAAGTTTTATTTGGCTTAGTGTGACTATACACCACATGTATTTATTAGCGGATTTATTAAATGTCATTGATGATAAACAGTTTCAGGGGGATTTTAGGCGAAATAAAACTATTTCCGTGGAGCTGATGAGAACTCAGAAAATATGAATTCCACAAGTCAGCAGTTCAACCTTTGGTCAATTTATAACCAATTATATCTAGCTTCTCTGTGGCAGAAGGATTGGACAGCAATATATTATATACACTAGACTGCAAGACATGGGATTGGGACTAGAGAGAGAAATGCCATTGAAGAAGAAAGTTTTCAGTCTCAGTTTGTAAGTTGTGCTAATTATAGGTTTAGTTCATGATTTCCTAAATTGCAGTTTCGCTACACTATTCTGCCAAACTAACCATAGAAACAAATTTATTTTTGATCATGTTGTTTCTGTTTTGCTCTTTGTTTTGGCAGTCCCAGCCCAGAAGATAATAATAAGAATGTTTCAGACATTGAGCAGACATTTGTGTCCAGTGCTGCTCCACTCAGTCTCTGCCATCCTCAGAAGACTTCAGAAAATATTGGTCATTTTTGCAAACTGAACACAATCTGACCAGGAAAAGGGAGGTAGTTTTTATAAATACATTCCTCAGTATATACCACTGCTTTACCCACATAGATTATCTTTCATCCAGGTCAAAGTTGTTCTCAAGATACCGAAATGCTTTGGGTTTATTAAATGGAAGTGATGTTGAATCTCACACACGCTGCACTTTCTGCAAGTCAGATTGGTTGTGGGCACCGGGCCGTCCTCGCAGCCGTCACACTTTCAAAGGTCAGGTCTGCACACTTCCCGCACCGAGCCAATATCGTCTCGATAGCAGCTTGCTCATCAGCCTCGGAAGGAAAAAGGCGGCACATGGCTGACTCTTGATGCGTGTGGCTAAAGGATGTAGTTCACATTTACATTTCCAAAAACGCCTCTGGTTGGATCTGAAAATAGAGAATCAGGGCAACAGAATTAAAGAAAGGAAATATGATGTTATTCATGAGGAAAACTTCTGTTGACTCCGAAAGAGCAGAAGGGGGGAGTCGTCAGCACATTTTTAGTCAAACAGCCTCGCTTTTATCACCAGAAAACAAGATTTCTTTTCCTCCCCTGCATCTCCCTCTGTCTTTTTTCCCCTCCCGCATTTACAACACCTACAGGACAAGATTGCTAAATTGCGAGGACAGAGCAGGTTCATCATTGTGATGCAAAAGAAGTTGAAATGCAACCCCAAGGCAAGGTAGCTGAGTTTGGCGGGGAGGAAAAGGAGGGGGGATCAAGTGGAAGTAAGAGGGCTTTGATGTAGCAGCAACAAATTTACCTTGTGACAGAAGATACATGGGAGCAATAAACGAGTTATACCAGCCCTTACACATGCAATCAGATGATTCTGGCCTGGGTGTTAATTGGATCCTAACTGGCAGATCTGATACGCCCGGGCCCCGGCGGTCAGGAGGAAAGCTTTTCCAAGTGATGAACTATAATTCACTGAGCTGCTTGAAGCACTTGTAATTTACTGTGTGTCACTGATGAAGAGGCTGATCCAGTGGAGGCCATATTACCTGCAACATCAGAGGTGGCTAACACCCTCCCCCCGCACCCTCTTTCGATCACTTTCCTTCCATTTCTCCCCTCTCTGCACTTTTTCAAAAGTGCTCACCTGCAGGGCTGAGAGGAATCGGGGTCGTCTGATGACAACGGTGTTAACCTGCAGTCAAGCAAACAAGAAGGAACTTCAGGGAGCAAAAGCCATAGTTTATTAAAATCATTTAGACGGATGCTGCTTCACAGTCAACAGATATTTTCAATCTCAAATTAATGTTGGGGCAGAGTTGAACTGCATCAGCTGACTGAGAATACAGATGTCTGTTTTACACAAAGCTAGAAAAAAAATCAATATAAAATATTCTAAAAAGCCTTAAATATAATTCCTATTTAAATGTTTGTTAAATCTTTTGAGACTTAACTTCCCTGTTGATGTTTAAGAAGAGACTGATATCCCTTCTACTACTGAGGACTTTTTTTTTAATAATATTCCATCTTCTATATCAGCTCAGGTAACAAGTTGTGTAATACTTTTCCAGGATCAAAGCCACCTGAATGGGGTTCCCAATTTTCTTCTGGCGCCATCATCATTATTGTAACCTTTATTTTTTTTTTATCAACATGTATCATAGCATAGACGATCAAAGAAAACTTAAAAGGGTTAAAACCCATTTTGCATTTCAGCTCATCTTTGCACGTCGAGAAGAATCAGTATGGAAATTGTTCTAAGCTCTTCTCCTCGGGCGTTGCATATTTTACATGATGGTTCGTCATGATAAATTGCCAGCGAGCGCCAAGATAGAAATTGATTTAGGGAAAACATTGGGTAATCTACTTAGCTGGAGTCCTGACAATCTGAAGTATTGATCAGTGCAAGATGAATACATGTGTTTGAAGGCGACGTGAGCGTCATTTAACAGACTAAACACTGCAGAACACTTGAACTTCAGGGACAGTTGCGGTTTCCCAGGGGGTTTGGTGGTCTTCGGGAAGAAAGACTCCTGGCTATCAATAACCAAACAGCTGCAATTGGCAGTAATTGGATAGTAAATGAGCAGTGTCAGTTAAGAGAGAGCCGAGAGGTCAGAAGTCCATAGGCCACAAGGGAGGTCTGAGTTTTGGATCTACAGGCCACTCGGGATACTCAGGAGATTGAGATAAAACACACAGAAGGACCCTGGGTTCTCTCTTAATGCCTCTCTGCCACTCCATCTCTTTTTTTCAGCCTACATCCAAGCAAGTGGCTTAATTAGCGGTGACTTTCCCTCAACAAGGATCCGCAGTAATTACACAGCAAAAGACCTTTCCAATTCTCCTCGCATTTATCTTAGCGTCCGGCCCTTTACAGCCATCCTTGGTCATTGATAACCTCCCGGTGTTCCGTGCCCCCTCTGTGTTTACTGCCGACATCTCATCCAGCTGTTGATTACTGCTAAGCAAGCAGCATACAGGACCAGTGAACAAAGAGAATTCCTTTTTTCAGACCTCGCTGAAGTTGGATTAGTTATCGGAGATGATGGGGATATTTAAGTTCTTGTGTTAAAATCTTTGTTCAGATGTAATGTTAAGTAAGTAAGTAAGTAATAGTTATTTGTAAAGCGCCTTTCTAGACCAAGGTCACAAGGCACTTGAACAATCAAAACAATACACATTTAAAAATACCTAAACATTTAAAAACTCTAAAAGGCCAAGACATAAGACAAACACAGAAGTTCCAGAAGATTAGGAAAAAGGCTGCACAAATAAAAAAGTCTTAAGATGCTTCTTAAAGGAGAAGACTCCATCAACTGCAGAGGGAGGGGAAGATGTTCCAAATGTTAGCAACATTTGTTATCTGCTGGTGCTTTGATGTTTTGAGCTAGCTTTAGTCACCCTTTAGCTGAGTACCAGTGGCCAAAAAGTACCAGAATTATGGGACACGAGGAGTATTTTGTGAGGTTTTAATTAAGAAACCAAATGAACTGCTTGTGTTTGGGGGCAAGGTAAGGGTTGGCTAACAGGTTTGAGACTAAGTTGAAACTCCCTTTCCTATTTGGATATTGGTTGTGCTTACAAATAAATATAATTATTAAATCAGAAACAGGGTTGCAGCTACCAAACAAGTGTCATTCTGCCAAACTTCCTCATGACGTGCTCTTGAATCTATGTGACACCAAAGCATTCAGGCGGTTATTAAATAGCACCTTCACAGTCTCAAATATCTGGTCTCTTCCGGTTGAGCCTTCGTTGTCGTCGGAGGAGCTTGACCTTTTCAGAGGCGTTAAAGAAGCCAGTTACAGGCGGCTGGTGTGACAAGAGCGGCGTAATGACCTGCTTGTTCCGCGGAGGGCCCCGACCTGCAACTGCTCATCAGGAGCCAATTTAAAGGTCCTTTGTTTTTGCTCTTCATCTTTATTTTTGACAACTTCTAAGAAGAAACTGGGGTCCAAATGGCACACATAATGCAGTGTTGAGGTTATTTCTGGTAAGAATCGTCACATTCACCTCACCCTTTTCACGAACACTTGTCGGGAGAAATATCACTGCTGCAACGGTTCTTGCGTTGTTTCTTTGTGGGTTCTCTGGCTCTTGTCATATTAAATTGCCACAGGATAGACACTAAATATAAGACTTCAAAACCTACTAACTCAAGTTATAGAACACTTTTCAACTGCGTCACATTTAACATTTTCTTTAACATGTTCTTATCTTGGCCGTGTTGTGCTCTTAAAAGTTCCATCTATCATCATGTGATCTATGCACAGACTAGTCATAATTCCACTTCTTCTTCAAAGATCTCCATTAAGGTGGTGTCAAAATAAATGTCATCAACTTAAGTTGATGGGATGATAGCTTACGGAAGAATCTGATATTAGACAGTTTTCACTGAAATCCCATTAAGAGGTGTGAAGCGGCGAAATCAGCGTCCGGTCGTTCACCGGGGCTCCTCTCCTGCATGTTTGTGACACGCCACATAAATGCTCATTAATTTCATCCTCTCGTGGCAAAATCACTTTGGGGCAAAAGCAATTCAGCCTCCTGTTCCTTTCAATTCAGGGCCCGCGTCAATCAAGAACTGGGGCTGCATCCCCCTGAACGGAGGTGTTATATCCCTGCAATTATCATGTCATATACTCTAAAATGTAAATGAACGTGTGTGTAAAATTAAATTTATGGGTTGTCAGTGAAGAATAAGAACCAGCATAGCAATTACTTATCTGCTTTCATCTGTGCGCCTCTGATACGTCAAGCAGAAAAACATGCAGAATTATCTTCCCAGCGTTTGTCGCAATGGACCTAGGACGCCGCCTTGCCTTTTCCTTCATCCTCGGCTTGCTTTGTGGAAAGCTTTTAAAAGTATAGACGTGAACATCAAGTTGTTTGTGTTTTTGTTCCGCATTATTCATTTACATTTGGCCATGGAACCACTTAGACAGCAAAAGAAACACTTTGATGCCTCCTTGTGAAATTCAAATCCAATTTATATATGTATAAACGCAGACGTGTACATTCGTAGGAGCATCTTTGAGCTGGAGGCCAATTAATCCTCCTAAATTGTTCACCTTTAAGGTTGTTTCTCTACTGCGCTCGTCCCATTGTCATGCCGTCCCACGCGAGCCCAGGAGTGACTGTGGGGTAATTACTTACCTTGCAAATGCACCTCGAAGGGTTAATAACGTTGAAGGTGTAAGCACTGAATTTGCATAATTACTCACGGACTGTTTAATTTGCAACTTTGACGGCTTTTGTTCCGGCGCGTATTGTGAGATGCATTTTCTGCCTCTCTTTTTGTTATTGCACGGGACGAGATAAGAGAAGGGATGGTGGTGCGACGTCCTCCTCTCGCTGCTTCCCCGGTGCAGCCAGCGCCACCCCGCCACCACCTTTCCTCCGAGTCCCTTCTCTCGGTTAATGAACAATGGAAGCAGGATTTGTTTGAATATGAATATGAATGTGCGCGGGGCCGGCTGGAAGTTGACCTTCAGCTGTGATTTTCAGTTCATCAGGATTAGTCAAGGCGGGCGATCAGGAGCCACTAATGCATAATGACTTCTAAAATGAAAAATGTGTAGTGACCATGCAAATGTCTCGGCTAATCAAAGAGGGGGGGTGGGGTACCTGGGTAGAGGGGAGCTAAACAAGGACGTGTCAAGGCCTGACAGTGAGGGAGCGAGAGAGGGGAGACATGCGTGGAAAGTAATCAAGGCAGCTTGATTAGCTTTGCGATGAGGACGGGGATGTCTTATTGGCCCCCTGACACTTGGTAAAGACTTGCGACTGTCATGGCAGCTCACCGCCAAACGCTGTCGCAATTAGTGTCAGCCGAGGTGTTTCTGTGTATTGATGTTTTTATTGTTTCCCGTGGCAGCCAGTCACGGAGACGAGATGCAGCGGCGAGTTATTATTGCGAGCAATGCTCAGCACTTTTCTGAGGCAAACTCCCCCAGTGAATCTAGCCTGACAGTAAGAGCAGAACCACTAGCATAGTTTGACTAAGAATGACATTTTCCTAGACTTAAATAGTAAAAGTTGTATCTTAAATCCAGTCGAGCAGTCGACACCACCGTAACGGCTACTATTAATACCAGAAGCATTGTCCAATGATGGTCTCCATAGGGTTGTTTCTTGTGACTTCTAGCACAGCGAGGGTCACCTGTGAGTTCTAGACTTATGGCATACTTTGCTATTCAATAGCTGCAAGTTTTACAGCGAGTGTAAATCTGCTGATGTGGCATCCTTGCAAGTTGTTATGGCCAACCATATCTGTTATCAAGGTCCTTTGCTAGCCACTCTGACGCTCAGATATCAACAACCAAAATTTATTCTCTTAGATAATCTCTTAGCGAGTGTAAAAACATTGTCTTGTGTGTCTATAAGTTCCTGCAGAACAACGGAGAAGGAAGAGAGGAGTGAACTCTAGATCAACTCTAATGAGGAAATGTAAAGTGTAGCAACCATGTTTTCCTCCACACTTCCTTCCCTCTTGACGTGTCAAACCAACACCAAGTGAACCTACAACCTCGCAGCCTAAACCCATCACATCCCACTGATTGCACAGCGATGTGTCCACTTCATCAGCACGCTTTTAATCAACTTGGGACCCGTGCCGTTTCATGCTGGCACGCCATGGCAGCGGCACTGATAGGCGCTAAAGTGAAGGGGGGGTTCAAGGGTCCAGCTAATTAAGGTCTACATCTATTTAAAACCCGCACTCCTCTCAGCCAGGAGGAGGAAAGGAAAATAAAATGAGCAAACACAAGAGCGCTGCACCCGTCTGTCCTTCAGCGTCTCCTCCAGGCTGCCGAACGTCGCCACCATGAGAGGCCTCTCTGGCCACAATTATGGCAATCCCTAAAGATCCACGCCACATCTCTAAAAACCCTTTTTCCTATCTTCTGTTCCCTCTCACCCACCTCCAGGTGTCATTGGCCATGATGAGTCCCCAGGTGATCACACCTCAACAGATGCAGCAGATCCTCCAGCAGCAGGTTCTTTCTCCGCAGCAGCTCCAGGCACTGCTCCAGCAGCAGCAGGCCGTCATGCTGCAGCAGGTATGACTTCCAAAGATCCCTTTCTTATACCCAACACTCACTACATTATGAGGCCTTCACTGAAGGGACAGTTTGATCCAAGAGTAGGAGTCAGACTTTTGTATTTACATGAGATTGAAGATGTAAGTCTCTGCAAAAGTAAAGGTTTTCTTCTTCAAAAGTATCTTACAGTTCTTTCAACTGTAGAGGTCCGTCTTGGTTCATCTTTTCTTCAGAATGGAGGAATGAAACCTGGAAAACCTTCACATTAAAGATGGAACTAACATTAGAGAAGATGCCTTTGATGTTCAGAAACGAGAGGAAGTTTTTTTTTTTTCAAAAACTTCAAACATTCATTCTAAGACTTCCAAATATTGATAAACTCATGTGTCCCAAGGATCTGGTCAAACCTCACACAGGCGGTTGCTATAGTGACCTTTATGATGTTTCCAAACATATTCTTCGCGATCATTTTCCTGTGCAGAGGTGGAACTCCAGTCAGTCTCCAAAGACATGTGTCTCGATTCTGCCACCTCACCCACCACCTCCGTCCTTGACACGTTTACCACAACATTCACAAATTGACTCGCTCATTCTCGTCTCCTCTAATTAACGGCCCTCCAGTCAGCCCTGGGTTCTCGTCTCTGACAACCGTCCATCAGGGACCGCTGTTGTCGTCCGGAAAGTGGCGGCTGACGGATGATGTAAGAGTCCGACTGGTGTCTTCATTACACGAAGGAGAATATTTTAATTATTCCGCTGCTTGTTTGCTGACTCTGCAGAATTATACAATATCTCCCCTTCGCTTGAATCCCGACTCTCCAACTCAGACACATCTTCTCAATGAATAGAAAACATCTGGCTGCCAAATGAAGCCATCACAGATAGAATCGTCGTCCCCTACAGTTCAGTGTAAAGTCCATCTGTGGAATGAGTCAAAGCCAGCCGCTGTCAAAAGTCAAATTTACGAGGTGCAAGAGTGTCAGTAAATACTTAATTATGAGCAGAGCTCAGTAAATCACTCACGTTTAGACAAGAAACAAAAGCAGGAATTTCAGAGATGATTTGTGTGTTAATGTGCACGTCTGTGTGTGCAACATCTGCAGGAGTTTTATAAGAAGCAGCAGGAGCAGCTCCATCTACAGCTTCTGCAGCAGCAGCATCCTGGCAAGCAAGCGAAAGAGGTGAGTCGGTTCAACACCAGTATTGTTGTGTTATACTGCTGATACTAATTGAAATAACAGGTTGAGGTCAAACTTATGCTCGACACAGAACTTCTTGTGACACTTTCTGAATAATGTACAGTACAGGCGATCTGGAAAAATTTGCCCTAAAAAATTCAAAACATTCAGTCTTCTTCAAAATGTTTGGATTTGGTGAAAATATCTGGTCTATATCCTTGTTTCCTTTTTTGAAAGATTTCTCTGCGATGCCAACTGGTGTTGTTTAGTGACACACTCAGCCGTTTACAGTGTGCCGTGACACTCTTCGGTTGCGGTTGACCCGTCAGTGGATCAAAAGATTCAAACTCGCAGTCTTTTATTGAAGCATGAATATTTTACGAAGGGTCCGACTCTCTAACGAAGCAGCGGCGGAGCTGGGAAAACTTGTGGGCGGTGAAGTTCCGACATACAATCCTCATAAATCACTCTGATGGACAGATGGTCGACGTATTCTCCCAGTGACTCATGTTTCTGTTGAATTGATCAGAGGAACAGTACAAACAGCTGTTCTCTACACATGGTCCATTATTGCTCCCCTCCAGTCCGGCACCGCTGACCCCCCGGTGGCTTTGTTTCTGTTTGGATTTGTGAATTCATTTTTTTTCTTTTCCTGCCGCCATCAAACATGGAATAGAAATTGCTCCGTTATTTCTCCAGAGACGGTGCAAGAAGGCGGCCGTCCACTTCAACGCATCACTTCATTATTCACCCTGTTTTCCAGTGAACGCACCACAAGTTCTACTCTCCCTTCCTCCCACTCCAGTAGCTCCCCCACTGCTCCCAGGAGCTTGACCACCGCCATGCATGTGTGTATAGGTTCATACGCAAATATTGAGAATGTCAGCAGTGAGCTAAATCAAAATCAGTTGGTCGCTATGTTAGCTCTCATGATATCCCAGTCATAGCCACTAGCACTCCTGCTACATTAGCTCTACGGCAGCTAAAATACAAAAAACCTTTGGCTACACATGTGGTTTACTATCAAGTTTGCATTGTGCAGGTCAGTCCATCACAAAACAAGCTTTGCTAAGATCATATAAATGAGTTCATGGTTGGATCAAAGCTTTCTGGTTTGGTGTTTGTTCTACAGGAGATCAATCAACATCTTTATTTTTGTGAAAAACAAGGTTTTTACTATAAACCCATGGTGATCGTGACATCAATTTGTTATTTGTTTATTTTAAATTATTTTATTGTAGAAGTAATTAACTTCCAATGTTTGTATCCGTCAATGATGATGCCTGGATAAGACAGATTCTGAAATATCTTTTAAAATAAAGATTATTGCATTATTATGCATGGGTTCTTAGCTTTACGTCAAACCTTGAATGAGATTCGTAACTGAATAGAACATAGTTCAGGGGTGATAAACTCAAGGGCTTAACTTATCTTAACTGAACCTTCTATTAACAGGAGTATCATTTTTATATTATATTATGTTTTATTCTTGGAATAATACCGGTAACTCTGTTGCTTCATGTCGAAACAGTTTCCTCACTGACGACAATAAACTTTGTTACTTACCCTAAACAATAGCATAAGTCAAAATGTTTCACGCAAGTGATGTAGAAGATTTTCACACTTTAAACAAGAGTCTGACAAATGGAAAAACAGGATAAATACATTTGTTTTGAGCAACTTCCATGGGACAGGAGTTGAGGTACATTCTGTTCTGAGGTGACAGCGTCCACCTCCTCTCCTCTGTCATTAGCACCTGTGTAATCGTCTTCCTCTCCTCTCCTCTGCGCTCTCCTCTCAACAGCAGCAGCAGCAGCAGCAGCAGCAACAGCTCGCTGCCCAGCAGCTTGTCTTCCAGCAGCAGATCCTGCAGATGCAGCAGCTCCAGCAGCAGCAGCACCTGCTCAACATGCAGCGGCAGGGCCTGCTGTCGCTGCCTGGGCCGGCGCCTGGCCAGGCCGCGCTGCCTGGACAGACGCTGCCCCAGCAAGGTATGCTAAAAGGTCAGAGATTTCTATGATTCAGTGTTTCTTTCACCAGCCTGTCATTGTTTGTTTCACTATCCGTCACTTAACCTCCCGTCCAATTGTCGTTCATCTTGTCTGATTCCCTTCTTTTTGTTGTTGAGTTGTATCCAGTGCACCCGCTCTTAACTCATCGAGGTCCCGTCCATCCCAGCAGGTCTGAGTCCTGCTGAGCTGCAGCAGTTATGGAAGGACGTGACCGGAGCCGGTAACCACTGCATGGAAGACAACGACATCAAACACAGCAGCGGTGGCAACGGTACAGCGGTCGGTGGCGGCGGAGGTCTGGACCTCTCAACCACCAACAACAACTCAACGTCAACTACCTCCTCGTCAAACCCTCCCAAAACGTCACCGCCACTCTCACACCACTCCATCGTCAACGGACAGTCGCCCGCCCTCAACCACAGAAGAGAGCGCGAGCGGGACCGGGAGAGAGAGAAGTAGGCCTTTTTTTTATCTCACTCGGTTGCATCTTAAAGTCGGAATTTGTGCACGAAATGGAAGCAGCTAGGTTGTTCTCCGGGGTTGCCAGTCGTACCCTGACTTGTTCCATTACCAAGCAACGCTCAAGAACTCCCTCTCATCATAATCCTGGACCGTTTGTATCTGAAAGCAACAGGAGAAAAAGATCTTGGAGTGTATTTAATAGCAACAAGTTTTCAGTCCACCATCATGAGAGGATTTGTTCGCCGTCACAAGAACCAACAAAAGATGTTTGTCTCTGCGATGCAGCGTCGGCTCCTTGACAACACAGACAATGTTGTTTTGTTTATTTGTGCAATCGTTTATTAACATTGTGCTTATATTGATATGAAAACAAGAGTGTTGTTCTCCCCAAAGAGCAGAGCACACAAGATATCAAAGACTCACAACAAGCCTCTCCAGCAGCCGCGACAAGCTAACCTCCTTGTACATTAAGTATTTAGAGCCTCCACTTCCTTTCTTTTTTTCTCTTTGCCTTTTGAAAATTACCTCCCCGGCTGGCTTGTCATGTAAACAGAATACGTGATGCCTTGAGTGGCGTTTCCAGGATGTTTATCCGTGTGATGGCGTGTTTTATAAAATGTGCCCGCCACCAAAACACTGACGTTCACGTAGCGGGCGCATGCATAATTCAAAGGCTTTTCTTTTGCGATATTATAATAAGGACTTAGCGTAGCGGCGGCGTGGAGGCTTGCCGGGGAATGTGAGGTGGAAGTGCTGTGTAATTGGTTTAAAGTAGATGCTATCTCTCCGGCACTGGTGAACAACAGGCTTGAAAAAGATATCTAGGAGGGAAAGAGGGCGAGTCTGTAGAGGAGAGAGAGGAGTTTTTCATCTGCTGCTGTCCCGGAGGGGCGTGAGCAGCGGCTCATAATGATCGAACAAGAGTGTTGTCGGAGGCCCTGCTTACCAACATGGATCGATGCGAGGAAATTCCTCCTGAAAAACGGTGTATGAGACACACGCTCACACACAGGAAAGGTTAAACTGTCATCTTTAATAGGACGAGTGGTCTCAGCAGGGTCATCACTTATTTGGATGCCATTTGAACATCTCCGCTCGCCCGTCCTTGGAGAACACTAGTTACTGCCGATATTAATCTTCCGCTGTTTTTAATGTTCAGGCTCCCATGCAATAAAGATTGTCAAGAAGAGAAATAAGTGAAGTGAGCCAAAGTTTCAGTTAAGTGTAAATCTAAAGAGGATTTATGTCTGGAATTCGGTTGTAAATTTACAGTTTAACTGCCAGACTGAATTTTTTTTCACACACTGGTGACTTAATTAACTGAATTTTAACATGGAATTGTCTTTCTAACCTTACAACTTATAATTAAAAATGTTGGTTGAGTTTGTTCAATTCTTGTGATATCTCAGTAACACTTGACAATGAACACTTACTGTAGCTATTTACAAAAACAAATGTGTTTGTGGTAACCCTTGTGTTGTCGCTCTATCATGGTGAACGACCTCCCTGGATTCCAGAAAAACATTCGCACTAGTGGAGGTCGTTCATCTTGACCTGGAGACAACACAAGGGAAACCACAAACACATTTATTTTCTGGCCTTCGGGTCACCTTGACTCTGAGATGACCTAAGGGTTAAGAAGTCTGCACTATTCACCAATAGCAGGATATCTTTCATAATTTAGAATGGCATACAGTTTTCTTTACACTATTTTAATTAAAAAAAATGTTTTTCTTTATTTTATACATATATATATCTATGTTTTTTATTGTTATTATTGTAACTGTCAAGAAACCATCACTTCCTGGTTATAGATTAATGTCATTAAACCTGTTTCACATTATTTAAAAAAATGAATTGGGAAGGCGATAAAGAGTCGACCCTTTAATGACCGATTTAACCTAATAGTATTTCTTTTTTTATCCAGTTCACAACATGAAGAGAACGGCGGCGTCCACCCTCTGTATGGACATGGCGTCTGCAAATGGCCCGGCTGCGAGAGCATCTGCGAGGACTTCGGACAATTCCTGAAGTAAGACTTCTGCATGGCTTGTGTATTTTTAAGGTCATTTTCAGATGTCTTTGTTGCGCACGAGGCGCCCTTTCTTCGTCACCAGTGGGTTTCATTAGCTGGCTTGTAATTGGTCGGCTTTGTTGCGTGCGAACAGGAGTCGGGGGAGGGGGATCAGCGAGACAAAGGTGTTTGTGGCGATGCCAGTTATCACGTCGTCACCTGCTGATTCGTCACACTTCGCCTGCTCTCACGCCGTGAAGAAAAATATTTTAATTAAAGTTCCACAGAAGAATCGTGTCGGAAGCAGACAAAGATCTCAACGACAAAGACGAGGAAACATTCTTGACTCTTAGACTCGCTAGCAGTTCGTGATTCACACAAGCATGTTCACACTTTTATTTAGGATCCTCTAGGAAAAGTTAGCATTCTTTGTAGACCAACTACCCAAAAAGATACACTTGCTGCATGGCTATATCCCGAGTCTCTCCTGGATGACCACCCTCTCTGGTCCAGGCTGGCCTGCCTCAGCAGCGTCATGTGTGCCTCAGTAAAGCAGCTGTTCCAGATGTAAGCGCTCCTCTGAATAATAAAGGGCGTCATGATTATTTATTTTCTCCGCCGCCTCCGAACATTAATCCGCACTTTCACACGCCGTCACCGTCGCCGTAATTGACAGCAAATGGATGTAAATGAATCAGAGGTGAACGCACACGTGACAACAGGCGCCCTGACGAGCACGTTATTGCTTATCCCCTGCGGAAAATGCAGCACACAGGCGCGCATCAGTGTCAATATCAATCTCGGCGGCGGACACAAAGGTAACATGAAGGTACCTGACACCGTGCTCATGAGCGGGCCAGAGTTTGTTCTGCAGCTTGGGAGGAAATGTGAGTGTGAGACAGCATCAGTGTACCGGATTATCAGTTCACTTCCTTAAAAGAAGAGTGAGGAAAGTGTGTGTACGCTACAGATACTGCGTCTGGCTAGCTTAGCAGGTTATTTAGGTGAGACTGCGAGATACTTCCAACCAAGTAAGCTGGGGAACGTTGCACTGATGCAGTCGGGAGAAAAAGAAAACCGTTTATGTCGGAGCACAACAAGCGTCATACACCCAGCTATCGACAAAAACACGACAGGAAAAAAAAAGCTTGTCAGCACAACAAAGATGGCGGGTCGGTTGCCGAGTGTCACCGCGAGTCCTTTGATGTTCAGCAGAGATGCCATTCACGCGCACTCAGCCACGCGCAGCTTAAACGGGGTTACATAAAGCGGGTGTCAGATTTAGATGACAGTCTGGGGCTGGGGCGGGGTTCTTGGAAGTGGGGGCCCCTCTAGTCACGTCAGCACCGCCGCAGGAGCCGGGATCAGTGGCGCCGACGCGTTTAGTCGTCTATTGTTTTGCGGCGCAGAGGAACTTGTCAAGATCAGCGTTTAGTTGCCTTTTAAGTGCTCTCACCTGGAAGAGCTTTTCCTGCAGGTGCCTGGCATCCCAAATTAGCTGTGTGTGTGTGTGTGTAGTGTGTGTGTGCAGCGACATTAATAATGCAGCAGGCGCCTTGTGTGGATGGTAAATAAAAGTGTAATTAATGCGAGTCAAGAAAAGTCACATGTTTTATTTACGATCCATTATTGTGTGTTTGCGTCTGCTGGTCAGACGCACCAGAGCGAGTCACATGACTTAAAATGATTCATTTGTTTCTCTTCATCGTGACCGATCGTAGAACTGACCTGCTAGTGCTCTAGTTGAACACGTTAGTTTTAGTCACTTGAGAGAACCTGTGAGTCACACATAGAGCGAATCAAGTCACTCAGACTGACTAGTCTAACCAACAAAACCATGTCAAATGTCCAAGTCAGTGGCTGACTTTTCTTGGAGTGAATTTAATCAGAACATTCCATGACACGAGTTGAAGTCTGCATGAATGTTTTGTATGAACTGATCTGATATTCCATATGTCCACAAACTTACTTCCGTTAAATTTGAACAGTAAATGAGTTTGAAACCATTTAGAAGTGAACAAATATTGACTTCCCTGTTGCACTACAAGATCGCCTTTATGACATCATGAAAAACTTTCCTGTTGCTTCATCAGAATAAGAAACCTTTATTATAATTTTTTAATTGTGGCGGTACATAATTAAAGAATGAAATAAGATAATATGCAAAATAAGCGATTGAAAAACAAAACCATTTCAATGTAAATAACATTTCAGCTTCATATCAGACAAAAAATTGGACATATAAGCCTGTTCACATCCCCAAAATATATTTTCAAATATATTTCAGAGAACAACAGACAAATATAGTAACTGGTCTGTACTTCATACAAGACGTCAACATAACAACAACGCAACACAAAAATAAGCACCAGGGTCAAAACTGAACCTTTGCGACCAACACATCAGATAAACAATTGTGACAGTCATTATCAATTCCATAACAATGCAGTTCATATAAATATCTAATGACATCTTGTTTATTATCATGTCACGACACTTCATCTTTAGCCTCTGCTTAACAAACATTTACTGTCGTGTAGTATGATGCTAGTAATTGATGCAATTGACTCATTAACCCAAATCACTTTGTGACTCATTACGGTTGCTCGGTAACTCCAGCACTGCGCTACGACACAGTTGTTACGAGTCCTCGTTATGAGACATCACACTCTCGTCAGCGCCGCCACCGCTCCACTAAACCACAACATCGGTCAGCCGGAGCTCAACGTCACGAGTCGAGCGACGGAGAGGAGCAGCGAGAGGCGGCGATGAGGAGGAGGAGGAGGAAGATGTCTGCCTAATTGCTGTTTCAGAAAGCAAAAAGAAAAAAAGAAAGAGAGGGCATTTCATTAATCATTTAATCACGTCGCTCGCAGGATGAGGGAACTAATGTTGCAAATACCCTTTTCATTCCGCTGCCCACAACGCTATCGCTGCACTTGATGTATGGCTGGTGTCAGGAATTACAGCTGCTTCAAAAGCAGCAGGCGCCGCTCGCCGTCCCTCAAGATACCTCATTACAAAACAGTGGGGCGGGGGTCTTTTTTAAGTTAGGCCCCTCGCCGACAACAACGACACATTGTTGTGTGTCCGACAGACAGAAGACCCGTCCCCGTCCAGTTAGCGCAACGTTTATGAAATATTGAAGTGGAAGAGAGTCCTGCTGCACATTAATGTCATCACACGACTCAGGAGCTAGGAAGGGCGGGGGAGACCAAACAATCAACTGATAAAGACAAAGAAACTTTAATTTTATATAAGGAAATACAATTGAATGAGCGATAACTTGTTCTACTCTTGTATGGTGGATGCAAAGATGAAAACTGCATGCAAGCATGCTAACACAAAAAAAAACTACTTTGATCAGGGCCTAAAGGTGTCCGTCAGGAGGCCCTGTTTGAGCCCTGAGCCTGACATACAGTGTGACGCTAGCTAACATAAGTGGTGCTAGCAGCAGGATTCGAGACGGATGGACGGAATGTTGTATGTTAGAACCATCTTCTTCTGCTATATGATGAATCTCCAGCAGGCAGCCAGACACGGCTGCACTTCCTGCTAATTGTACGTGTGTGTCATCAGGGCCGTGCAAACACCCGGCTGAGATCTGCTTCCTGTCTAGACGTCACACATACTAGAGCAAACATGCTCCCCGGCGCAGAGATGCAAAGAGGCGACCTCCGTTTTAAAGGTCTTGTCACAGTGCAGCAGACATGTGGAGGGCTTAGGGGGGGGCGCCCGGGCAGATGGGGGGGTTCCAGCTTCATACAGAGACCACGACACTCATCGCTGCCTTGTGGGTTTAATTAGCGAAGGGTTAGTGACGTGCAGGTTAGCCGCCGAGCTCGCCATTTGAATGCGTGTGTATGCGTGTTCATCGGAGCGTCTCTTCAAGGTGGGAGGACATTGATTTACAGAGGTCGCACGAGGTGAAGTCAACGAGAGTCTCTGAAGTCCAGCCCGACTCACAATGTTGTGCAACATTTCTTAACGAAGCAATTAAAGCGCCTTGTTTGGAGAGGAGGAGATGGATGAGTAAACAATTCTTACCAATTAACAAAACAAGAACTCACCCGCATGTTACGTCTTATTATATTTGGGGGTTCTCTTGAATCCTTTTGTGGCGTTATTAATGTTTTGGAAAACAACTTCTGATCATATGCTGATAAATCTTATTTTGATTTGACCCTTCATGAGTGTCATTATTGTAGAAGCAGGAGGGTTAATTTAACCCAGTCTGCAGTTTGAGCAACTCTGATCCAGTTTAGTAGTCTTGAATTTTCAGTCACTCCTGTAAAGATGGTATTAAAAAAAGGACTGCTCTGAACAACAATTGTTTGAGAGTCTCTGTATAGTTGTTGCTTCTCCATGTAGTGACTATACTTTTTCACCGGCTTGGGAACACCTCCCTCGCAGGGGGTCTAGGGCTTCTACATGACCTGCTTATGGAACATAAGTATATATATTTATCTTGTTATTGGCAGCAGAGGGATTACTTTCTTCTCCAACAAGAGGTTTTTAGTGTTGCAGCAATCAGTGTATGGTGTGTACAGTGAGTGTAGGGGTGTGATTGTGCATCCCCCTCACTCCCACCCCTCCTAATGCACTGGAGGCAGCACTGTAAATGATCATTGAAGGGTCTGCCAGCTAAACCTATAATTACTGCAGATAAAGTGGCAGCTCTGGCATTTGGTTCCTCCTCAGAAGCTTTTGTGAGTTTGTCACCGATGATCGCGGGCGCCGAGGCTCATTACTCTGCATCACAACACTTTTTCCCGCCTGTATTTTTCTTTCCGTCGGATAAAAAAGGTCTCACTTAATGGCGAGTCTCTTATTGTGTCCCGCAGACAAAATCCAATCAAGACGGCAACAAAAAGGAAAAAATAATCGACCGTTTTCTCCGTCTGGCTTTTCTGTTTCTTCCTAATGAGGCGGCAGACGCATTAACTCCGTCCGGATGAAGCCGCCGCAGTCGAGGATGCTTTTGTGTCAAATGTTAAATTGTGTGTATTGTTTTGCTTGAAGGCGGGGAAGACAAAGCCATTCTTCCTTTCATTTGCTGGAGTTTGAAACCTGCGCGGGTCCATTGTCATGTTAAACACCGGCGTCACACACCAGCGTGTAACTTCTAATTACCTCGTTTGAGGGTCGAACAATGCGGACGAACGGCCGCGGTGACGACAACACAACAGAGCTGAAGTTGATACCGTAATCAGCGCCCGCCTGTTTTGATTCAATTAATTTAATCTGTCGCTGTCACACACGAGTCGTTCGGAGGAAACATCAGCTGGATAAACAATTAAAAGATAATTGCTCATTATATAACTCACCAGTTATTTATGTTGAGCGGTGACGTTGTCAGTGGGAGGACTTGAGGACATGAATTGAAACCCAGTACAGGCATGATTTTTTTTCACAAGGACTTACCCTTGAGATCCTAAAAGTCCCTGTGCTATCAGGAACCAATAAATTGTGGCCTCCCATCTAGTATAAGTGAAAGAAAAATATCAAGGATTTTAAACAATTATCCAGAAATATGTTGGCAGAAATAACACTTTTTGCTCCCAAGCAAAGATACAACCAGAAGCAAAGGCCCCACAGACTGCAGAGACACAAGTTTCACTGGTGTAAAAAGGGGGCGCTCTTCCTTCCCTAGTATAGCTTTTACAGCAAGAACATAACTCAGCACCTGTGACTAGATGACAAGAGACTAGATGTGGATGAGACCAGACCGTTAATGGCAAAGATCACTGACGATGACTGGGACCTACTGGTACCTATGGTTTGGTGGGTGTTTGTTGATGCCCAGGGTTGAGAAGATGTCTATAAACCCATAGTTACAACCTTAAAATACTGGCTTGGGAGATGTTACATTAGGTATATCGACGTACACTACAGTTCTGCCTACAATGTTGCAGCCCTTTTCCTAACAGAAGAATATATCACTGGTTGCTTGAGGTACCAGGTTGAGGTTCAACCAGACTCTAGATATGAGATGTTTCAGCATGTTGAAGGGAAGTCGTTCATGATAGACAATACTTCATCCTGTGTGTTGCATCGTAAAGATCTTCGTGCTTCTTGGGACTTCTTCAAGATAAGAGGCAAGATCTGGTCTTGTCTAACGGTGTCTCTGTCTTCTCCTCTCCAGACATCTAAACAACGAGCACGCCCTGGACGACCGGAGCACAGCCCAGTGTCGAGTCCAGATGCAGGTGGTCCAGCAGCTGGAAATACAAGTAAGTTCCCCAGAAACTTAAGCGCCCCAATAAACTTTCTCCATCAAACGCTCCAGCGGTGGACCGAGCCACGGTCTGCACACATGCAACACCTGCCGGATCCAACAAAGCCCGCAGACAAAAGAATCCTTGGGCCGTGTGCGGAAAGCCATTATGGCGGTTTTAATTGAATTAAGCGAGCGATTCATTTTCTATTGCTTCCCTTCTTAACGCCCCCCACGTCCTCTCCTCCTTATTTCCAATTAATAATGAGCGCATCTCTGCAGCGCCGCGTGTTAATTAACTGCACTTTGCACCTGAAGAAGCTGAAAAGGAGGGAACTATTTTCGGGAGGTGGAGCGTGACCTTATTAAGAAGTCACGCTGGCGAGATAATGAGAGTGCTGATTGAGCGACGACGCTGCTCGCCACCTCCGGAAACAAATAGACCAGTGTTTAGGAGCAGGAAGATGTCGAGTCAAGCGACATCTAGTGGTGAGCACACTCGGCAAGTGAGTCGACTTAACATGGAGCACTTGTGGTCCATCAGATTCCATGATGTTGTCCAGTTGGACTTCTTTTTAAATGGAGCAGGGCATGAGAGCAGGAATGGTAAGAGGCCATACAAGTGAAAATCCTTTAAGTCTGGATCCAGACAGAACTCCAGAACACAAATGTCATCATCTGATCCTTGTTCTGTCGACATCATTCCCTAAACATGTAACTTCAATATGTTGAGAACCGTTCATTATTTCGATCGGTGGCAATAAAGTGTTTTTACTGTGTATTCTTTAGTTAAATTATTAAGAAAATCTTGCCTCTCTAGCTAAACTAAACCGCACTCTTCATCCTGGTCTTCATCTTCATCCTGCAG
The DNA here is from genome assembly GCF_982586985.1 of Callionymus lyra. Lineage (NCBI taxonomy): Eukaryota > Metazoa > Chordata > Actinopteri > Syngnathiformes > Callionymidae > Callionymus > Callionymus lyra. The sequence continues at coordinate 36,434,194 of NC_141820.1, read as the reverse complement.
TAGCGAGCATCATCTGTGTTTTTCCCCTCGTGTTTATGAGTGTGTGCGCACTGTGGGCTGCAGACCTTCACGTCGGACCCTGTCACAGTGCTTCTCAACTAGATTGATGACAGGCGACTGTCGGGACCACTAACTGGACCAGGGGGGCGGCTCCATTTGGCAGCCAGTGCGTTCGACCCCGTCACCCCTAGCAGCTCGGAGCCCCTAACAGAGTCCATAGGACTTTGAGTCGACACTCAGGACTCTAATTTATGACCCTGCAGCTTGTTACTGTCAGTGCCGGACTGACCCAAATTCTGCTATTGACAAAAAGATGAAATGCTATTTGTTTAGCCTGACCTGTCCCCCCCCCCCCCCCCCCAGACACTGGTGGTCCCCAGAGAACTCCAGCAGAAGTTTGTGATCACACGGTCTTTATTTGTACCATAATCCATCTCCATCATCATGTCTTACTGGGGAAATGGGCTGATAACCTTATTTCTTGTTTTTTCTTTCATATTTAAATAGAAAAAATGCTTAAATAAAATAAAAAATATAGATTATTTATTGATATATATTCCTATCCAAAATAGCTCAAACATTTAGATGTACAAAGAAATACTGTTGCAAAAGTTAAGAAAGTCAATGTAAATACTTTTTCATAATAATAATACAATCTTCTTCTCTTTGTCCTCAGCTCTCTAAAGAGCGGGAGCGTCTACAGGCCATGATGACCCACTTGCACATGCGACCCTCGGAACCCAAGTCCTCCCCCAAACCGGTGAGTGCATATTGTCCACGGCGCCCGACGGCAGATGTAATTCACTCTCATCGCTGGTTTGATCGCCGCTCATCTCCGTGTGATGGATATAATGGCCACAACAACTCGCGGCTGCTCGCCCAGATCGCCAGTCCAGGCGAGGCGGCGGCACTTGAAGGTATAATGATGAGCCAAGACGAGCCATTTCGTCAACAAACATCTGAAAATAACAGCCTGGGTTCTGAGTCTCGGCTGTGGCGAGATTGGCTACAAAATAAGTCTCATGAGGTCAAGCAAGTCTTTGATACTACGTTTTTATATCAACTGTCCAGACAAAGACCTGGTTTAAATCAGGGACCAAACCTGAGCTCCTCCTTGTCTGAGTCTAATGTTTGCTTTGGTTAGAGCTTATTTATAGAATGTGTTATGTTTTTATTCTGTTCTTAGTGATGAAGATAATAGATGTTTTGTGCGATCAGTTGCCTTTAAGCTAGCTAGTGTCTCTTTTTACCAAGCTAGTCCTAAATCCACTTGAAGTTGAAACTATCAGCTTCTCAGTGAGCGTGTTTCACGATCTCCGGCCCGACCGTCCCCCTCCTTCCTCCCCCTCGTTACTGTAGCAGCTCATTAAGGCCAAGTGGACTTCTAATTACCATCAGACGGCTCCCAAGTATTTCAAACTTGACATTTGGTCGTATTTATCAACACGCTCTACAAATGACCGGCGCTCTACAGCTCCACTCGTCCATCTCCCAACCCCCCCCCAACACCTCGACGCCCAATTCCCCTCACTCTCTTTTCAAGTTTTCTTCCTCTCTCGGCCGCACTCCACTTGTGGACTCACAATTAAGGCAATTTGGTTTGAATATGTATAACGATGTCATTACCATTCCGGCTAAATTAGCGCTGAGACTAAAAGGTCAGTTAGGAATTTTCCAGTCGGTTAGCGGCGCTCACATGAGATTTAGTGAAGGGAAGGAAGACGGTGAACGATTAGGAAAATGGATGAGCGCAGGAGTCCAGACTAATAAACGTCCCAACAACTCTATGTTTTAAGTTATTGGATACTTTGGTGTCACTTATTGGCGTGTCGTTTAGTCAGAATGTTTGCTCATTACTCAATTGATGTCTTGTAAGCAGGGTGAAAAAGAAACTCGATGTAGTATTTAGAATTCAAAAAATATAATTTCCGGCTTTAAAGTTGAAAATAAAGGTCAAGCCATAACACGAGTTCCTGGACCCGACTGCTCATGTTGTTACTTCATGATTGACAGTTGAACTCAACTGGCTGATTATCTCCCCCACAAACCAGGAGCAGATGTGTGAGGGGGTGAGGCAGGAGAGAGTGATAGAGAGAGATGGACCATGCAGACGACCGTTGGATAATCAGGAACATCATGCTCTGATTACAAATCTTGTGATACAATTTGGGGGTCGTAATTAGCAGACGCCGGCTGGATCCACGAACCTGGTTGAGGGGGGTCGGAGCTTTCACAGACCCCTGAGTAAGACTCTTCCTTCCCTCTTTCCGCAGCTCAACCTGGTCTCCAGCGTCACCATGTCTAAGAACCTGCCCTCGGCGTCACCCCCCAACTTACCTCAGACCCCCACCACGCCCACGGCACCCATCACACCCATGGCAGCCATGCCACAGGTGCCCTCCGTGCTGGGCGGTGCCAACGTACCCAGCATGGGGGCCATGCGCAGACGCCACTCGGACAAGTACTCCATGCCACTCACGTCAGGTAGGACCAACTACACAACAACAAGCACAACAAAGAGATCCACTGACATGCACACTTAAACATACTAAAGCACAGGCATTGTAAAGTACACACAAAGTCATACAGACTTACACATTAAATGACATGAACATAACACACATGACATGGTCGACTCATACAAGCTCATCTTTAACAAAAAACAAATGTTTATGTTGATAGCGTATGTCATGCATGTAGATATGACCCATAAATAGACAAATACACTCTCAACATACACATTTGCATGTTGTGTACACTGACACAAACACACAACACAATATATCATTCACACAAGAGCATGTGATCTTTCGGCACAAAAACACATCAGTGTCGTTTAGTCAACACAGACGTGCCTTTAATCACGTAAACACACACTTCCTGTGAGCATCAATTTTACATGCTTGTTAATTAAGTTGAAATAACGATGTTTAAATGAAATACAATATTTATGACTCTCTGCGAGCTTTGCATTTTTAAATGCCGCGCTTTGATGTTTGTATTTACGGCATGTGTGTTTAGCGAGCGTTAATTATTCAGGCCGGCCTAACGAACGACACGCTGCGGCGTTTTCTGGCGTGTTTAGGATTCTCGCGAGAGAAATTAATTAAAAATGCATTTTGTACAGAGTTGATGATTTGATGTGACCCCACCCTCTTCTCCTCCTCCCAAACCCCCCTCTGTCCCCCCTCTTTTAATTTGATAAAAGCTTGATTCTCTTCCTGAAGGATTAAAATTTACCAATTATTTCAGGTGGTGACACAGTATTTATTTTTCCAGAGATTGCCCCAAACTACGAGTTTTATAAGAACGCAGATGTCAGACCGCCGTTCACGTACGCCACCCTCATTAGACAGGTGAGTGGGAGGAAAATAACGTGCATGATTAGCTGCCGATGAATGACTCTCCCGTGTGTCAGTGAAGACGTTAGTAACTCATGATGATGTCATCTCCTGGCAGGCTATCATGGACTCTGCAGACATGCAGCTAACGCTTAACGAAATCTACAGCTGGTTCACGCGCACCTTCGCCTACTTCAGACGCAACGCAGCCACCTGGAAGGTAATCTCAAGGCCAGACTTGCCTAAAAACATTTGTCTATACGTATGATTAGATCCACGTTTTTCAACTAAAGTGTCGATTTAAGTGTGTCTTAAATAGATGTTGGATCTCTATTGTACTCATCAGTATGTGTCTGTTTGTACAAAACTCTCTTTTCATTCAAATATTTACCTTAGAATATGTGCTTAAGCCCCGCCCCCTGAAAACACCCATTTTCTGGGGAAGAAATCTTATTTACAATTACCTCACACCCTGAGGTCTAGCATTGAGGTTCATCACCACGCGTAATCAATCCAGGAAGTCTCCATCTCCACAAGACCCTTTGTATAAAAAGGACATACAGTAATTACATCTGGCTGGAGGCCATTATTACGTCATAATGGACTTCGCTCTCGTAACCTCTCTTTCGCCAAGATTTTAGATAGGGCGGGACCTTATAAAGTAATAACTTCAAAACAGAACATCATCATGATGAGGGACTTACTGCATCTTGGAGATAAATACTTGGGGAAGTTGGTTCACATTAGCTATTGATACAAAAACTTTTTTAATAAAAAAAACTATCTTGGGTTATGTCTAGATATCAGTTCTTAAATCAAAACTCTAAAGCAAATTATTATTATAGAAACTATAGAAGTCATCTTAATGATATTTAGTCACAGTTTCGCAGAATGTGGTCACAGAATATTAGTCACAAAACATAGCATTTTGAAAAGCAGCGTTCTAAGAAGTAACATCTTGAAAACCAGCAGGAGTGAAAGCTAGAAAACATGAACGTTAGAAAACCTGGTCAGTATCCTGAAAGCTAGTTAATGTGGAAGCAGGTTTCCTAAAAGCAGCTTCCTGAAACTTGTCAAACATGGAAGCTAGTGTCCCAGAAACAACTCGATTGGATTCTATTGAATTCCAGTTCTAGTTCTTGAGTAAGCCCACTTGTCACTCTGCTGAGTTGTAGCAACATCTCAACCCTCAGTAATAAAATCTATTGCATTTGTGTTCAGCTCCTTGTGTCGACCTCTGAAGGCATTCTTCTCGTAGGACCGCTGGACGCTTCATCAGGCCGTTAAAGAGTTAATTAGGCAAAAGTATTTTTCCCTGCGATCACTTGACATAATTAATAGCAGCGGCCGCAGAGAAATCATAATTCAGTGGCATGTGAGCGATTAGCGCTCTTCAACGTTGCCTCTTTATTTATTTCCCGTTTGGAAGTGACAGCTGAGAGAACGCCTCCATTTTCTTTCTTTTTTCCTCCTTCATTTAGAGCAATTAATAGCAGCGTGTTGAGAGGAGCGGCGAGCGCTCTGACGCTCTAATTATACAGCAGCCACTCCATCATCAGCAGCTTTTGTTAACAGAGCTCCCCGCTCCACCCCCGCCTTCCCGGGATGCCGCCTCCCCCGGAATATCATTGGTTAATTAGCCAAGAAAAATGGCTGTTTGCTTATTATTAACCAGCCCGGAAGTGAAAATACACACGGAATTAAACACACTGAGCTGTGGTGCGTTCGAGTGCTTGGAAAATAATGTGCTTTGTTAAAGCTAAAAGTTGAACATTTTGGAATAAGTCAATTACAAAGTCGATTAAAAAAAACATTCTACACTATTAGGTTTTATTAAAAGCTAATGCTAGCTGAATGTATTAGGATAAAGATTGTGTTCCTCGATGCCTATATATATATATATATATATATATAAATGTATATATATATATATATATATATATATATATATATATATATATATATATATATATATATATATATTCATCAACCTTTTGTTGTTAGCAATGCTTCTAGTAGACTTCACCACTCTTTGTAGAAATATGGTTGTGTGAGCAGACTTGTCATGATTATTGCGGCTATTACTATTACAGCTTGTATTTAGCTTAGCATCACTGGAACTGTTGGAAGCAGAATATTGCTTCATATAAAATTTAAACTTGTCAAGTGTTAGGAAATGTATATCAAAAAATGTATTGAATATTAAATAAAAAAAATGTAATCTTCAATTAAAAATATTTATATATGTTAAGTATAATTAAGCAAAAACTACAATGATTGGCTATCCTGAATGTAGCTGTTACCAAAACATGACTACCTTAGCTTTTATCAACCTCAGGGTCACATTCTTTTTTGGAACACAAATTATTCTGTTGTACGAAGAGTGTTCAGCATCGAATCCAGCTACATTACAGTGTGAGTCCATCGACGATGTGGACTCAGTTTCAAACATGGTCTGCACAAAGAGCCGTCAGCTGATGAGGAAGTGTTTTAATCTGTCTCCACCATAGTGCTGGTGGTGGACACGCGCCGGGCGGGAGGGGTCTGCAGAGGAGGGGCCGTCAGTCGCTCATCTGCATGCAAGACGCGTCTCCAGCTTTAGTTAAAAAAGTGAATTAATTTGGATTTGGGATGCAAATGAGCGTCGGGGCACGGACAGTCCGTGGACACAAGCGTGCTCGGCTGGAAATAAGGAAGTGGGGAAAACTCCATATTTACATTCCTTTGTGCGTCGCCACGGTGATTAACGCAGAGAATTTGTTTAAAGGAAGAGAATGAAAGGTAGTTTAATATCTCATCAGCTTAGAAGAATCTTCCCTCTCCCTCCTCTTCCCTTCTTTCTTCCTCCTCTCATCCAGAAGCTTATTAGTTCTAACTATATAGCATGCATAATAAAACTGCTCATTTGCTCATTAATATTAAAATTATCATATTCACAGCCACGGGCATTAAGATCAATCAAATCCAGGGATTTTCAGGTCAGATGCGAGATCTGCTTATGAGTTTTTTTCTCCTCCCGAAACCCTTTTTTTCTGGCAGAAAGAGCAGCGGGATGATAAATATGAGCGGCAGGGATATTAAAGCCGTCGTTATTATTTGTGGAGTCTGATGCATGTTTTAATTATGGAGCCCAGACTCCGCCGCGGCCCTTCATCTCCACAACACGGAATCATCGTCATGTGATCGCTGCTGCTGCCGTTGTCACGCCTCGCGACCTTTGTTGTGTCACAATTGAGCATTACACACATTTGCATATATTCACATGGAGACACAAACACACTGATACACACAGTCAGCTGCACAAACAAAAGAGCAAACATTAAACTATAGACGCTCTCTGTTTACATCACCAGTAACACACTCATAAATACATATAGACACTGATGGTAATAATGAGATTCACACGTATACACACATTTGTTAAGTCGCTGGCCTATAAACACACACACATACATTTAAGTCCCATTTTAAATGAATAGATACACACACGCTTTTAAACACTACGATGAACACGCATGTTCACACACACATTTCTACACACTTTATTGAAATATCACACATCTGAATTCGCACACAAATACAAAACTAACAAGCATTGGACACACAAACATTCTTTTTATCTCTTGAACACGCACACATTTTTTAAACCTGCGCTGAGGTTACGACACAAATAACTAATATGACACACACATTTCAATGACCGTTTTCTTTGTTACACACTAGTTAAATACACACACATTCATATGCCTAAATAAACTTTACTGACACTATGACTTTAACACACAAATCATGTACACGCTTGTAAAAAAGACCCACATTTACAAACACGATAACATACTTATGTTGAAATAGACATTTGCACAATTCATAAAGACACACACACACGTTTATAACATATGTCTATACATAAAGATACACATTTACAGACTTCAAACTGTGATACACAACTGACAAAACATTTGTTGACCATTAAATATATATTTTCTGAAATAAACCCACATAAGTGGATTAGCGTATTTTCTTGAAAACCAAGGTGAACACAAACCAACATCCTTGAGCACACACACATGAACATGAAAGAAGGAGCGAGTGTTAAGACACACACTTGTCATCAGCGAGGTGCATTAAGACGCTGGTGCTCCTGACATGGACGGCTGCACTTATGTCCTGCACTGATTAGCTCCTTTTAGCAGCCTCACTTTGATTGAGACGTGCCGCACTTGTGCCGTATAATTAAATCAGCCGCGCCGAGGTTTTCCACGCTTGCAGAAACCTACTTCAGCTCGTGGACGGAGAGAGTGACGCTCTGGCCCGTGTGTGTTTCCGCAGAACGCCGTCCGCCACAACCTCAGTCTGCACAAGTGCTTTGTGCGCGTGGAGAACGTGAAGGGAGCCGTGTGGACGGTGGACGAGATCGAGTACCAGAAGCGCCGCTCGCAAAAGATCACAGGGTAAGAACCGGTGCCCAGCCAGACCCCTGTGTGTCAGCAACAGATAACTCAAGTGGTAAATGCTAGCGTGTGAAAGAGTCCTGGTGTGACTAACAAGTTGTGTTTCTCAGGAGCCCGTCCCTGGTCAAGAACCTTCCCTCCAGCCTCGGCTACGGAACCGCACTCAACGCCAGCTTACAGGTCAGAACCGGCACCTTCTGTTGTTTGTCTCGCTCCTGGACTCGACAGGTTGATGGCGGCGTGCGAGGACGCGCATGAATATTGATGGCGGCTGTCATGAAAGATTTGGCTCGCCGGCTGCGCGGCGCTCATGGCAGAAAGTTTAATATTTAATCAGCCGATATAAGTTTAATGCTCGGCAGGCAAAAGTGTCAGGAGTTCTGCTCTCAGGAGGAAGACGCGTGGTCACTGTGATTCTGAGCGCTTCCTCTCCCTGCCTGCAGGCGGCGCTCGCAGAGACCTCGCTCCCCCTGCTGGGCACCCCAGGACTCATGAACAGCGGCGCCACCGGTCCGATGGGCTGCCACGGCCTCCTGGGCGGCGACCCGTCTGGACTCATGGGAGGAAGTCCACCCGGGCTGCTCGGAGGAAGCCCGTCGGGTCTCCTGGGCGGAAGCCCACCCGGAACCATCAGCAGCAGCCCCCCCACTCTGCTGCACTCAAACCACGAGGAGATGAACGGGTCGCTGGACCACCTGGACACCAACGGACACAGCAGTCCGGGTTACTCCCCCCCAGTACACATGTGAGTCCACTTCTCCAAACTTTATTCACAACAATTTCAGTGAGTCATGTGATCGTTTCAATGGCCTAGATGTAGCTTGTCAAGTTTTAGGATTTTTATTTCAGTTTATTGTTATACCTGTGAAGTTCCCTATATCATGATGAGTAAATCCTCCTTTACATTAATTTATTTTCTTTTTTTTTTATCTTAAGGACATTTTGCTTATAGTGCAATACAACATTTTTGTTATTTTGTATTTGTTTAATTTTTTTAATAATATTTTAATAATCTTTCTCATAATTAAAATGGAAATAATTGTAAAAATTAAGGTTTATTTTATTTGTTATCCAGTTTTATTATTTCAATTTCTACATTTTTGTTATCATCATTTTAGTAATATATGTTCATTTAATAATTTGATATGATGAGAAGAAATATATATCAGTATATGATGCTAATTGCGTACTGTTGTTTTCCCAGTTGTAAACTGGAGCGTTTAGAAGCGCCAGGCGTGATGTTAGCCGAGCGTTGAGTGACACATGTGGAAGCTGCTGGAGCTTCTCTGACTGACTTGATCGTGTCCCTGTTGTTAGTTTAATGGCCTGATATTTGACCCACAGCGGCGTTTTGGGCTCCAGTTTGACCCGAGGCTACAGATCAGTCTTCACATGGTACGAGACCTCCGCCACTCTTCTTCTCCTTCTGTCCTTCCCAGCAGCAGCTCGCGTCCGGCGTTAATATTAACGCGCTGCTGTCTTTAGCTTCCTGTGCTCTCCCTGGATGTGGACTCATGCCACATTCATGACCTCGCTGTGTTTTTTCCCAATGTTTGTGAGGAAAAGAAACCGGATTGGACGTCAAACTTGTTTTTTCTGCCTCTCGTCCCGCGACCACGACATCCTCAAAATGGAAGAAATATGTTTTTCGCCGGCGTCTTTTCTCCAGGACGGGCGTAAATAATGGAGGAGGCCGTCACGCGGAGCTAAAGAGAACATCACCTTAAAGGCCTCTCTCAGGAGAGGATACCTCGGCACAAATTAGACAAACCTCCTCTTCCTCCTCTGCCGGAGGTTAACGCCGCCTGTTTAACCGCATACCCATTGCCTCGGGCTGGGCCAACGCTTTACGTGCTTGCAACCCAGCAGTGTTCACCCTGAGGGGCCCGAATAAAGAATCACCGCAGCAGAAATTAGCTTCACTCGCTCACATCAAAGCTAAAACTTACAAGATTAAAATTCTGTATTTACTGACTCTACGCTACCAATGTGATGCTGAATTACTCCCTGTTCCTGCATTACTATCTGTAGACGTATGCTCTTTCAGTCAGAAGAGGCTTTTATTGTGGAGGAGGTTGAACCTGGTCGAGAGACTCACGTCTCGACTGACACAAGTCAGATCTGATGCATGTAACTGAGCAGCTCTATGAGTCAGATCCTCTGTGTGACTCATTCATCAGTGGAACAGTCTGGTCTGATCTGTGTTTGACTTTATCAGTCGCTCAAGTGATAGTGACTCATTTACAAGAAGCCACTTCCTGTCCCGTAACTCAAATCAAAGACTTATTTAGTGAATCCGACCCTCTTTTCATGAAGATCCCTGAGTTGCATTAGCAGTGATCAACCAGCATATTAACAGATAGCTTGGTCTTGACTCACTTAAAGTCCTCGTCACTTCCTGTGAAGGAACAGAGAGAGTGGGTTGGACTCCATGAGTCCCACAGATGTGTCACTTTCAAAGAGGAAGTCGGAGTCCTACACAGTACATTATTAATTTTAAATAAACACATTTAAAAGGCGTTTTGATTATGGGTTGTGCATAAGAACACAACTTGTTTTTTAATACAGTCACGAGAAGAGATGAAAAGACGTAGAAACCTCTGCGACTCTGGATTGTCTCGCAGCCGCTAATGAATCATAGCGAGGTGTTGTAAACGTCTTTGATCCCCTCCAGGTCTTCTCTCCTCCCCGTCCCATCATGTCTCTGGACTAATGACCTTATTTGCATCCCCGACATACCTCTGCACCATCTCTGCGGCTAATCACCCGCTGATGTGAGCGCACACTCACATATTTATGACACAGTCCGCCGTTTACGCCGGAGCCGCGCGGTAATAGCAGCTCCACATTAAGTGCTAAATGAGTCGAGTTTTTAATAAAACGTTCCCCGAATCGCTTTTTTATCCCTCCGTGGCGAACAAACCCCGGTTTGATTGTTGACGTCCATCATCGCTCCGGCGGACATCGTTGACAACAACGAAGCGTTTGTAGACGAGAACAAACATGAGTGTTTGGCACGTCTGATTAAAAAAGAACGGCTAAGATGGCTGCGCTTTATATTGTTGTGAATCATAAAAATTATTAGCAAAACTGTAATTTACATTTTAAACAAAATAACAGTCTAAATGGAATATTATGATCATTTAGAACCATCGTTCTGTAATAATCCATTAATAAAATTATTCAAAACGTAAACAAAAAACTGGAAATTTCAAAGTTCAGAACGTCTACTCAAATCATTATTTTAAGGCTGAGTCTGAATAAGTGTCAAAGTTGAGTGAGTTTAACATTAAACATTGATAAAATTATATATAAATTAGTGAGGGAGGATTTGATACTATAGTTACACAACTGTGAGAGTCAAGTGTAGACATTTTAATGATGAAAGTCTTTAAAAACTATAGTCCATTAACCTCAGATTAGGTCAAATGTTAAGACCATCAGATACGTTCATGTTTATAAAAATAACAACAATAATAACAATAACAAAGACAGCACTCATCTCTGCTCCTTCCTCGCCGCATTCTGAATATTAATCTACAGTATCGTCTGATGAATATTAACGTCATCTGCACCTTTTAAAAATCTCTTCAATTCCACCCCCCCTCCTGGTGCGGCCATGAGACGCGTCCTAATGTACTCCAGCTTGATAACCCCCCTGCTCCTGTGCAGTCTGGAGGGACTGATGCATCCGAAGTGTCAGGAATAATTAGGTTTGTCAGATTTAGCCTCTCCCCGGCCCCAGATCATGTTCTGCCTTGTTTGTGTGTGACAGCATTATTATTCTCTCCTGCCGCCCACTCGAGCGCCGTCCTGCAGGGTGCAGGCTCGCATCCCGGGCCGCAGCCGCTGGACGGCAGCTGAAGATATTCATCCATTCACAGTTGAAAACATGGATCACAGTGTCCACGGCAACTGCCAGGGCTGAAGTTGATTAATGGCAGAACCTCGCTGCCGGTTTTTCCTCTTGAGGAGCGACACGCACAGGCGCCGCATATTAACGAGCAGCTTTCTATTAACTAGATAAAAAAGCTTCTGCCTTTGCTCCGGGGGACTGGGGATGAGATATTCTCCATTATTTATCATGTGGCCTGTTTCCCCCCTCTTGGCCCCCCTTCTCTCCCCCGTTTCTTTTCATGTATTTCAACCTGGTGTCATCAGTAAACTTCTAAATGCCAAACATGTCCCAGCTTATCGTACGAACACGCGTCGCCTTTTCTCCCATGCAAGTTTCATGTGGCGGCTCGCGAGGCTTCGTGTCAAATTAGCATCCAGCTAAACAACACGCTTGTTACATCGCAGGAGAAGCACTTGTAATGGCCTTTTGGTGCAACTAAATATTTGTCTGCTGGCGCAATGTTCCCACTGTCTATGTGTGTTCCCACTGTCTGTGTATGTTCCCACTGTCTATGTATGTTCCCACTGTCTGTGTATGTTCCCACTGTCTATGTATGTTCCCACTGTCTATGTATGTTCCCTATGTTCCCACTGTCTATGTATGTTCCCACTGTCTGTGTATGTTCCCACTGTCTATGTATGTTCCCACTGTCTGTGTATGTTCCCTATGTTCCCACTGTCTATGTATGTTCCCACTGTCTATGTATGTTCCCACTGTCTGTGTATGTTCCCACTGTCTTTGTTTGTTCCCACTGTCTCTGTATGTTCCCACTGTCTCTATATGTTCCCACTGTCTCTGTATGTTCCAACTGTCTCTGTATGTTCCCACTGTCTCTATGTTCCCACTGTCTGTGTATGTTCCCACTGTCTCTGAATGTTCCCACTGTCTCTTTATCTTCCCGCTTTTTTCTGAATGTTCCCACTGTCTCTGTTCCCACTGTCTGTGTATGTTTCTACTGTCTGTGTATTTTCCCACTGTCTCTGTTACCATTGTCTTTGTATGTTCCCACTGTCCAAATGTCCCCACTGTCTGTGTATGTTCCCATTGTCTATTTATGTTCCCACTCTATCTGAATGTACCAACCGTCTGTGTATGTTCCCACTGTTTCTGTTTGTTCCCACTATCTTTGAGTGTTCCCACAGTCTGTTTATGTTCCCAGTTTCTCCATATGTTCTCATTGTCTCTGTTCCCACGCTCTGTGTATGTTCCCACTGTCTGTGTATTTTCCCACTGTCTCTGTTCCCATTGTCTTTGTATGTTCACACTGTCCACATGTTCCACTGTCTCTGTTTGTTCCCACTGTCTCTGAATGTTCCCACTGTCTGCGTATGTTCCCACTGACTCGAATGTTACCACTGTCTGTGTATTTTCCCACTGTCTGTGCGTGTTCCCACTGTTTTTGTATGTTCCCAGTCTCTTCATATCTTTCCACTGTCTCCATATGTTCCCACTGTCTCCATATGTTCCCACTGTCTCTGAATGTTCGCACTGTCTCCCTATTTTCACAGTGTTTAAATGTTCCCAGTTCCTCCATATGTTCCCAGTGTCTCTTTATGTTCCCACTGTCTCTTTATATTCCCACTGTCTCTGAATGTTCCCAGTTCCTCCATATGTTCCCACTGGCTCTGAATGTTCCCACTGTCTCTGAGTGTTCCCACTGTCTGTGTATGTTCCCACTGTCTCTGAATGTCCCTAGTTCCTCCATATGTTCCCAGTGTCTCTGAATGTTCCCACTGTCTTTGTATGTCCCCACTGTCTCTGAATGTTCCCACTGTCTATGTATGTTCCCACTGTCTCTGAATGTCCCCACTGTCTCTGAATGTTCCCACTGTCTATGTATGTCCCCACTGTCTCTGAATGTTCCCACTGTCTATGTATGTCCCCACTGTCTCTGAATGTTCCCACTGTCTCTGAATGTTCCCACTGTCTCCCTATTTTCCCAGTGTCTGAATGTTACCAATTCCTCCATATGTTCCCACTGTCTCTGTGTGTTCCCACTGTCTTTGTATGTTCCCAGTGTCTGAATGTTCCCAGTTCCTCCATGTGTTCCCACTGTCTCTCTATGTCCCCACTGTCTGTGTATGTTCCCACAGTCTGTGTATTTTCCCACTGTCTGTGTATGTTCCCACTGTCTCTTTATGTTCCTGCTTTCTCTGAATGTTCCCACTGTCTCTGTATTTTCCCACTGTCTCTGTATTTTCCCACTGTCTCTGTATTTTCCCACTGTCTTGTATCTTCCCACTGTCTCTGAATGTTCCCAGTTCCTCCATATGTCCCCACTGTCTCTGAGTGTTCCCACTGACTTTGTATGTTCCCGCTGACTTTGTATGTTCCCGCTGACTTTGTATGTTCCCGCTGACTTTGTATGTTCCCGCTGTCTCTGAATGTTCCCACTGTCTCCCTATTTTCCCAGTGTCTGAATGTTACCAATTCCTCCATATGTTCCCAGTGTCTCTGTATTTTCCTACTAACTATATCTCTAATTTAAAAAAAGTACAATAATGATCTTTTCAAGATGACATTTTTCATTTGTTTTCACTTACAGTATTTTTGATTCAAAGGTTTAGCTTTTATATGACTAGAGTTCTGAAAAATGTTATGATAACAAGTTTTTCTAATTTCATTTATGTCGTTTTATTTTCAGAACAAAAGTGGTTTTAGTCTCTGTGTTGTACATTGTTTTGAGTCGCTCAATTTTTTATGCTTTTTTCGTTGGACAATTTGTGATCGTTACTAAGAACTGATCAGCACTTTAATGTCAGATTCTATTTTTATTTTAATACATTTCACTGAATATTTTTGACAATGTAAAATTCCAACATTGCTTTTAGTTTGTATTGTTTTCACTGGTCGCTCACACCTGCTTCTCTTCCAGGCCACCGGTGCACGTGAAGGAAGAACCCTTGAACATGGACGACGTGGACTGTCCGATGTCGCTGGTGACGACGGCCAACCACAGTCCGGAGCTGGACGACGACCGGGAGCTGGAGGAGGGGAACTTGTCGGAGGACCTGGAGTGACTAGGACACGTTTTTTGTCCAGTCATCCCGCCGCACTACTTCTCCCACACTGACTAGAAACCACTCCCCGCCGATCCTCCTTCACCACTGGGACTATTTATTGAGCATGCATCCGGACAGAAGGAACTCTCGTGGAGACCTTCAGACGCCAGAGAGAGACCGGACGGGCATGAGATGTCTGTCGGGTCAAGACTGGTCAGCGTCGGCGAGGCCGCACAGGACGACGGAGCGAGTCTGAGCGTCATATACTGCCAAAAACACGGTTTCATGTGAATACTCTAGTTGTTGCTGTCTCCAGACGATTGCTGGTTCAATTCCTCAGTTGCACACCACATGTCCCCCAAATTTCTGTCACTGCCTGTTTGTCGCTTCCTACGTTCCTTCCTTTTTTTCCGGTTTCTTTGAACCTCCGAGCCGCGTCATCACGAGCCGTCCGAGAGAAAACACCGGCCCGAGAGGGACGAGGCGGTGACCGGTCAGAGCCGGCGTGTTGTGCAGCATTCTCTCCTCTCACGCTTCTTCATCTCCTCGTCGGGAAAAAAGCTTTGTCTACCTGAAAACAGTCGCAGGCAACAGCTACAAACCAAAGCTAACGTAAGCGAAGGCTTCTGGACGGGAGCCGCCCACCAAACCGCTCCGACTTCAGTACAAAGAGACGCTTTCTGTTCCGATTAAACTACCTTCAAATAACTCTGGGATTGTTTCGCATTTACCCCAAAAACAGCGACCAGGAGACGAAAAAAAGAAAAAGGGGGGACGTGATGTGTAATTGTGATGTAGCGCTGGATGCTAACAGTGACTCATGACCAAAATGTGTATGTGCACTCCATGTGTTCTGAACCAGGTGAAATATTTAAAAGTGGCAGTTGTGTTCCCATAAAAAAGTAGAAAACTTCGCTAACCAAACAATATCTAGTGAAGCCAAATAATCTCATGTGGAAATGACGAGGTCGGGTCGACGGCGAACAAAAGATCGCGATAGAGATTCGATCTTGTCATTTCTTCGCAGTTTAAGTCATCTCCAAAAGTTGTCGCTTTAAAGGTCTTTTCTGTTTTCAGTAGGGTTGGGTGCCGAACACAAAGCTGTTGAAGCTGCTTTCAGCTTTCTTTTTCATAAACTAACAAAGTTGTACACGCCCGAGAATGAATGCTAGTTTGACCCAGATAGCAGCAAGTAACTAGACTGAACCACCAATCTGTTCCCAGAGGAATTCTACATATATTTAAATTTCCGGAAGACTCCAAAAAACCCATTTGGATCTGGGCTAGAGATGAGACCAGGTTCTGTTCCCCGGTTCAAACATCCAGTTCTGGCTTGACCTGGTTTGTGGTGCAATAAAAAATGATGGCACATTCCTGGATTCAGGAATGATTTCACGTGAAGTCTAAGACTCTCTCAACATGGTCATCGTTACCACATACATGTTCTTGCGTGCGGTACCCAACCCTAGTACTCAGTAAACCAAAGTTACACAAAGTTCTGCCTCCTCTTGTACTAGATACACAAAACAACTCCACTGAGGCTAGCTAGCATCTTGTCGCGCGGACACCGCTGCAGTTTGCTGCTCCAAGAGGAACAAACTCGCTTCAATGACTGACGCGTCATATTACAGCTTTACGAAGGTGGCTAAGTTCTAAACTAACGTACCAAATAACAAGAACGCGATCTTTCAACGTACTAAAAAAAGGGTTTCCCACTTTACCCGAAAAAAAGAATCTCTCTGAAAGCTTCTACCTCTTCACCAGACGATTTCAATTCTGCACGCTCCGACACAAGGCAACGTTTACATTCCCCGCGACCCGGAAAGCTAGCATCGTTACGTCCTGAGAAACTTCGTAGAGGGATGATGTAGATTCAGCCAGCGAGGGAGTTCTGTGTTTCGAAAACATGCATGTGGAAAAAAAAGACTGGAAACAATAAAAATCGGGACGAAATATACAGACGTTACCTCAAAGTTCCCGGACGGTCCGCCACAGAAATGTTACCTGTAGAGTGCATGTTTTTTTGTTTTTTGTATAAATGAAAAATAGTTGCTTGCACATGAACACCAGGAAGACCTCCAGAACTGATCTCCACTAGATTTTAGGATTGTCTGGACTTTCTGGCTTTAATTTGTCTGTATTTTGATAACTGTGCATACTTATGTATAAACGAAAACGGAAAAAAAAAATGTCGGTGGATGAGTTTGCCGATCTTCTTTTCTATAAGAGAAAATATCTGTGTTTCTTTCTGGGATTTTTACTGTTTCATTGCTCGCTCGATAGCAAACCTGCTTTTCTGCATCTGCTTTGCGTAGCTGTAAGGCTTTAACCTGACGTGTGTATTTATTGCTTGTACCTCTGTGGAGACTTTGACGAAACATTATGACCGGCAGTCATGTATCCTTTCTACGGCTTAATAAGTGCGACTCGCACCCTTCTATGTATACAGTCCATTGGAACTGTAGCAAACATTTATGTACTTGGTGGTTTTATTTCCCACTTTCTGTTGGAGGTTATGAGTTCCATCCCATTACTGTGTACTGTGTCCGAGGTTCTCCGGCGTTTAGAAGGTCATGGTTGAGAATTGTTCTTATTTTCTGTATTCATGGCATTTCACTGCTGAGTAAAATAAAGGACCAAAACTTGGAATTTCAGAAATCTCCTTTATTTCATATTTGTTCGCCATCCTGGCACCCAGGACTGGAGCGACACCTCAATAAGTCAGCAACCTCAGCATTCGCATGAGACCCACTGATCATAAGTGTTTGACTCGTATCTACATCAACTATTCACGAGCCACTAGAAGAAATTTTCGAAATTTCAGCGAATGAGAGGTTACGAGAGTGGAGTCCATTCAGATGTAATAATGTCTTCACTACACCCTTGGCCAGCTGTAATCACGCACCTCTTTGTTTATACAACAAGTCCCTTGGATTTGAAGACTTCCTGGATTGATGACACACGTTGACAAACCCTAATTTTTTTTTAACCAATAACAGAAGAGTGTAATTATTGTAAACAAGATTTAATCTCCAGAAGATTTCAATCTCAAGAAAAAAAGAGTTGAAAAGATGGAAAGAGAGTTTTGTACAAACAGACACATACTGATGAATACAATAGAGAAGGGATGGGCAATTAAAATCCTTCAAGGGCCACATTAAATTTTGTGAATGTTAGGGGCCGTCAAGCAAAAAGACGAAAAAATCCCTAAAAAAAAGGACATGCGTCATTAGACCATGACATTTATTAAGATAAATAAGCTGCAATTGTATTCTTCTTATAGATTAGTTTTTTTCAAAACATTTCTTCAATTAACATAAAACAATGTTTTGAGTGGTTAATATATATTTGAAAAATTACACACAAAAAGGAGGAAAGTGTTATGTGAAAATGTAAATGAATAATAAATACAAAATGCATTTGTTAATGCATTAGAACCATTTATACATGATCATACTTTGACATTACAAGGGCCTCATAAATAAAGTCAAAGGGCCGCATGTGGCCCCCAGGCCGCACTTTGCCCAGGTCTGCAATAGAGTCTAAGATCTACTTCAGACACTTTAGTTTCCCTTTAAGTCGCAGTCTAATGAACACAACTGTAAACAGTCCTAATAAGCACCTGGTTGACTAGAACGCGACTCGTCTGGACCCACGTTGCCGTCAGCCGACCATCCCTGAGATTCAAAGAGACCCTGGCGATCCCATTAACGTGTGCATTTGAACACGTTCCAGTTGCTGACCCAGGACTCGCCGGGAGACTTTGAATGATGTCCGGGTGTCCTTCGATGGTTATGCTGGTGCAGACTCTTCTCCTGGGGTCCCCAGAGACGCCCCGGGTTCTCCAGGACCAGCTCCCTTCATGAGAGACTCGGGCAGCAGCCTGTTAGCCCCCCAGCACCAGTGTTCCACAGCATTAACCATCGTCCTGTTTGTCAAGTGTTTGTGAGGGAGTTACACTCGTACACAACCAGGGGCCGTCAGCGGCTCCACGACTCTGGATGGATTTCTTAAAGTGAAGGACGAAGACTTGATGGAAGTGATAGTTAATGTGAGCACGATTATTTCAACCATTACTGTCGTCAAGTTAAAATTCTTCACTAAATCTTTGTTTAAATGTTTTTTTCTTTTATGCGTTGTAGTCCTCATACTGATGACCTCATTTATTATAAATCATGAAAATGAAAACTAAATATTTATATAGTTTTCGATAAATTTATAATATTTAACTCGATTTTATCAGTTAAATAATACATTTATTATGATCATTGAAAAAATACTTATTTTTTGGTGTAAATATGTTTAATTTTGAAAAAAACTTTTAATTTGATTCATTTTAGCTGGAAAGTGTTATTTATTCATTTTATTTTTGTGTTATATTGTAATCATTTTTTATCCATTTTCATTGTGTTTCATTTTTTGATGATATTAACAAATCCAAACTTAACTTTAACTGATGAACATACATTTTAGTGCATTTTTTAAATAAAAACAAAAATGGTTAAACGGTTATCAATAAATAATTAAATACAATACTAAAATAAAAAAAACAATAATCATCATTATGTTAAAATAATTGAAAACTAATATTAATAATAAGAGAGAATTGCAGAAAATCCTTAAAAACTTCTATTAAGAATTGTCTGTCACTTCTTGTTTTTTACTGTAATGTGCTTTGAAATTCACTTCCTCTTTGGATTTCCTGTTTCCTGGTCAGCGAAGGCTCCAGGATTACTTTGTGAAGGTTTCAGTTGTGTTTGTTGGTAAATCTATAACAAGCACTTATGTCGGACTTGTTAACATCTCACGGGTCCTACAGAGTCTTTTGGACTCACAATAACCACCATGAACGTCTCTGTATCTAAACTTGATTTCTCTTTCTTTTTATATTCGTCCACAAAGGCTAGAACGAGGCTCGTTCTCCCGTGTTATTATTACTACAATAGTGTATAATACAACAATAGTGTGGCTCATTTTCTTAATTTCCTCTTTCTAATGAAGGTTTTAAACTAGAACTTTATCAAGTTAAATCCTTCTTAAAGCCACAATTCCTCCAATGGTTTTTTACTTATTTTAGCCCTTAACAGTATCTGTCCAATTTTAACAAATCTGTTGCAATCGGACAAAAAATTACTCCGTTTTTGTCTCTAAAACTAAACTCCAAGGCCTTTGCATTTTTCTTTTAAATTATTTTTCCACTGTATTGTGTCTTATAAAAACTCCAGGCATCGCGGGCACTAATAACTTTTATTCCCTTGTTTCGAACCCCTAGAGAGACTTGAAAGTGTCCTGACCTCACAAGATCCCGAGCGACCCTGTGAGTTCACTTCCTCCAGACTCCACCGACCACTGCCACGGAAGTCAGTTTGAATCTGCAGACCCTGCTCTGACCTCCAGCCAGCCTGACCCGCCAGTGCGAGTCCGCTCCTCAGACCCGGCGCCTCAGGACGGGCAGGACGACCCTCGTACAATTATGCCGCCTCGGGCCCTCGTTGAGTTTGTCATCATCGTCCCAGCAGCGACGTTCCTAATCTAGGTTTGGGAGATGTTTGGCTCAAGGGCACGTAGGTTCAGAGGAAGAGTTTGATGTGACGGCAGCAGATCCGAGGAGTGGACCTGGACTCAAGCTGTTGGACCCGACCCAGGATCTCATCCCCACACACAAAGTACCCAAGTGAACATCCTGGTCTCTGATAGAGGTCCCCTGGAAGGTCACGCTGATGACCTTGGTTCCTTACGATTCCCATGTTTCCTGCATGAGAAAAGGCCAATCAAGCCGAACAACTTGCTGAAGATTCTAACGACATGTGAGCGCGGCGCTGTAATCACGCCTCACGCGCGGCGTGCTAATGCTGGCGGACAGCGGCGGATCGCGCTCACTAGCTCGCTTCATTAGCGTGTCGTTCCTGCTCCACATCAGAGGCTTTAATTGTGACGCGGAATATTCACGGCGTTCCGAGGACGACTAATCAAAGTGGATCCACTTGTATTATTAATACCCCAAATCAGCCGCTTGCTTTTTTAATAAATAAAAGAATACAGACGCACAAATCAGCTGTCAGTTGTTAGTGCCGACCTGGCACGTACCCCCCCTCAGCACCCCCGCTCCGTCACTCAACCAGATTTAAAAAGAAGAAGAAAAAGGGTTATTAAAAATACATTCAAGGAAAGTCATGTGACCTTGTGCAGGCCACGCCCACCACACACCTGGACCCTCAAATGAAACATGAAAACGATCTTCAAGACGTATGGACTGGTTGAATGTGTTGTCGTCCCACTGTGTGTAACAGACACAAAGACACACACCTTCATGAATAAAAACACACAAGAAAACTCACAAACATCTAAGCAGAGACACACACTCAACATTGATGAAGTAACCCACAATGACACACATACAGCCCTGGGACCGTGTCTCTGAATGTCACCAATATAACTCTCATGATGCATTTAACCATTAAAGTTCATATTTGTGAGCGTCTTATTTAGTTTCGCTGACTCCATTGAAGCTGAGAGACTTTAAAACTAAATTAGATACTGTGGACTTAAAAAAAAAAAACGGAGGTTTTGTGTGGCATGTTTGGTATGGACTTTATCCAAAGATAAAATTAATACCAGAAACGGTTTTAATTTCAATCGTATAAAAAAGAGATAAGACTAAGAAAAATACAATAGAATATTTAAAAACTACAATATCAACCAACATTTATATTTTCATGATAATAAACTTAAGTCCTTTTTTTTAAATCTAGCCAATCACAGAAGGAACCTCGTAATATTAACCAATCAGAAGCAAAAAAAAGGCGGTTCTATCTTTTATTACTAGAAATAAATGTTCGGCTTTCAAATTAAGAGCATTGAATCAGCTGCGTCTTCCTTGTAATCCTTTACTATCACGGTCATATTGTATACTGTTAAAATCCACGTTTACTAAAACTTTTTTTAAATTATTTATTAGTTCATTCATTTTTTCTATATCTTGATTTTTTAAAACAAAGTTTGATTTTCAGCCAATTGAGAGGTCTCAGATCATTAAATATGGGAGGTTAAAGATTTAGAATATAGAATTTTAAATAAACAGTTTATAAGTCGTATGATATTGTCAAAGATGACAGATTTATGCTATTACTGGCATTGAGGACATGAGGACAGTCTAAAATCATTTAAATTGTCGTAGACCATGCGTGTGAGTGTGTGTGTGTGTGTGTGTGTGTGTGTGTGTGTGTGTGTGTGTGTGTGTGTGTGTGTGTGTGTATGTGTGTGTGTGTGTGTGTGTGTGTGTGTGTGTGTGTGTGTGAAGAAGGCTGTTGAGATGTGAAATAACCAGTAGCCAATTGAATAAGTTTCAATTTAGGGTTTATATACTTGTAAAACTGACACTAAAGACTCAGTGCCTCACCAACCATGAACCTCACGTCACTGATACACACTCTTACGTACTCTTACTTTTACTCGAAAAAAAAGCACGACAACAACCGTGTGCGAAAATAGAAAACAAAGCACAAAATAAAGAAAACATTTTTGGTTTATCTGTCAGAGGAAGACTTTTTAGGCCCCCAGTGTTAAGCGGAGATCAGGTTCTGAAGTGTCTCCATCACAAACACAGACGGTAGAAGAAGAAAGTGGAGTGAGATCCAGTCTCATGACGGAGAGCGACAGTTTTAATCTGTTGCCCGATGTCCAAGTCCAGGTCATCTCTATTACCTGGGCCGATATGTTGCGCTGCTGCCCGAACACACGTGTCACCTCGACGAGATGATATTCCCGACCCCCCCTCCTGTCCAACCCTTTTTGATCCCACATTTGCATTCCTGCGCCTCCAGGCCACTGAATTATGAGGAGGAGATTTTACTCTTCTCGTCTCCTCCTCCACCTGAGGAACCTCACACTCCACCTCCAACGTCTGCTCTGCTCACAACAACGAACACAAGGCCTGCCAGGAAGGGGCGCTTCATGAGGTGACCTCTATTGTACACTGTGCGATGATCTGATGTGACTACACAAAACCACTAGAGGGCACTGTCAAAACAAATATTCACTTTTCCTTCAAGTTGTGATGTCTTTTTTCAGAAAATATTTCTTTTTACTTTGAGCATAAAAACCCTTTTTTTTGGTATAAGACAATCACAGAGAACTACATTAGCATTTAGCTTCAACAGTTAGCGACGTCTGTAGATGTTTGTCTGTTTTTTTTGTTTGTGCTCCTTCATCCTCGTGCTCTTCCTCTCCGTCGATTGCTCTTGTCCATCGACCTCTTGTTGTCTTCATGAACTGAATCCGAAAAAGAAAGCTTCAAAATTCTGTCAACCTACAACAGGCGTTGTTGGCTATTCATATACTCGAGGGCTATAGTATCGCCGTGGCGACGACCTCATCATCATGTGAGGTACAGGTTGGCGGCCGTTGTAAACGGGAGTGTGTGTTTTCTCTTATCTTGTTGACCAGCGACCTCACACAGATGCTTCTCTTATCTGCAACATGCTGGTCATGTGACCTGGCTGGATCAAACCTGAGGAGGTGAAAATGGCCTTGTTGTGTCTGACCTGTTACTACTTCCCAACACAGTGTAGCGCCCCCCACTGGCTGTTGTGCACATTGTATTGTAGTATTTACTTCTTGTGACATGGTTTGGCAGTGGTTTTTTTTTTACTTTTCTCTTTTATAACTTTTTTGGGTGTATTATTTCACGACAAAATGATTTAAATTAACTAATAAATAATTAATAAGAATTAATTACATCATTTAAATAAATGTTGTTAATGGAGGTACATTGCTGCCACAAGAAAATTGAATGGGTAAAATTAAAATTTGAAATTTTGAATTTTTATTAAAATGTTGTGGTTTTTGCATTTGATTAATGTTTTTATAATAATTGAATTAATTAATTTTAATTCTTAGGGTCAAGGTGACCCGATGGCTTAAAAACGAATGTGTTTATGTTATCCTTTGTGTTGTCTCTGGGTCAAGACCATGAGATTAAACAAGGTTAAATAAATGATATACTCAAAGGTGTCCTTTGTTTTTTAAAACTACATTTACTGAATCAAATATTTAAAATAAATTACTTTATCTTCTTTCAAATTCAACACAGAAATGTTGTTAAAATATTGCACCCAGACAATACCAAAAGAGGACCAAGCTTCTCGATCTATCAGTCATGTGATCGCCTGCGTGTCTCATGATTGGCTGAATCTTTTTTTTTTATTCAATTTATTTTTTTTAAACAAATTCAACATTTCAATATGGAAGTTGTTGAATTAAATTATCCAAAAAAGTTTAAACATTTGACATATAAAACTTAACTATTGTCCTGATGGCACTGAACATTATTATTAAGATTAGGAGTTTATCATTATGAATTGATTTGAATCATTTTTCTCTGGAAAGCAAACCACAAATGAGCGATAAAAAACAGTTGCGGATTAAAACATAGTTACTCGACCTGAAGTTTAAAACATTTTCTGTGGGCAAAAAAAAGTGAACTTATACAAGATAAGTTTCCTTGAAACCGACTGAGGCACTAGTGACCATGTATTGTATTTCAAGATTAGGTTTTTCTGTTCAGTTGTGGCCCACAGTGTCAACAAGAAAACTAACAAATTCCAGCCAATCAGCTACACCTAACTGGCCAAACAAGGACGACCTTTGTCAAGAGAGAGGATGGGATCAAAAATAGGTCAAACTGAAGTTCCCCCTGAGCTTGACTCAAGAGGTATATTTTAGTAGTTCTTCTTACCTGAACCTTCAGGCTTCTACTACCTAAAAAAGGAATAATTCCCAAAGCCTCCTAAACAACTGTGGTGTCAGTCGACATGGGGAACATCAAAACATTTGTGTTTACAACATCGCAGCGGCGCCGATTAAATCTGCTCAATTATTCAAACGTTTATCTGCTGGCGGCGCGCCCGGGGACTTTCTCATCAAGACTCCTATTTGCTTTAAATTAGCAGTGTCAAGTGCGCCGCTGTAAAATCATTAAAGATTTATCAATCCAAAATCTGTTTGGGTTGATTTGCCTGTTAATTGGCAAGAAGGCGTCTCGTGGCGCCGCAAACACGCCGAGCTGAACTGCAAACACCAGGAGCTGCAGCTCCGCCTTCTGAGCGGCTCCCCTGGCCAGAACATTATGACCAGCTGTTGCTGCACTTCCAGCTTGTTTCAGAGAAAATACTCAATTGGACGCCTTCCTAGTGAGGCGTTGTGTTGGGTGGAGGCCCTGGGGCAGACCAAGAATATGCAAGGAACGCCTTTAAAATACCTTTGTACCTTGTGTGTGTTGTTTCGGTTTATTTTCTGTACATGTGTTTGTTTTTGTATGTTTTCATGTGTGTTTTATCTGTGTGGTTGGTTCACATGTGTGAGTGTGTCCGATTGTGTTTGTTTGTGAGTGCATGCGAGTTTCTGTGTATTCTGGTTTGGATATGTTTTATGTGTGAGTGTATGTGTGTCTTTGTTTGAGTGTATGTGTGAACGTGTGTGAGATTGTGTTTTTTCTGTGTATATGAGTCTGTGTTTTGTGTGTGCATGTGTGTTTTTTTGTGTGATTGCTAGTGTATGTCATTATTTGTGTGTTTATGTTTATGTTTCTAAGTATGTATTTGTTTGTGTGTTTTTCTTTGTGAGTGTCTGGGTGTCTTTGTTTGTGTATATGTCTGTGTTTATGTATTTATGTGTATGTTTGTGTTTGTGTGTTTGTTTGTGTTCTTTGTTTGTGTGTGTATATGGGTGATAATGTGTTTGTGTATATATGTGTGTTTATGTATTTTTGTATATTTGTGTGTTTGTTTGTGTTCTTTGTTTATGTGTGTGTGTGTGTGTCTGTTTTGTGTGTGTTAGTCTATGTCTTTCCATCCCTCATATTCCCACACTCCTTCCTCCTCCTCTTCCTCCGGGTGTTCTTCATCACTTTTCTCTCCACCACACTGATGATGTCATCATTCCCTCTCCACTGATCCATGAAAATGGAGTCTGTAAGTGTGTGTGTGCACATGTGTGTGTTTTATAGGGGGTGGAGTGTGAGAGTGTGTGTTTATGAGAAGTTTAGAGTTCTGTTGTTTCCAGGTGGGTCGCACAGATCCCGCCCTCCGAGACCTGTCCTGGTTCCGAGCCCACCAGGACGACCATTAATGTATTCATGATATTTATATATTTAAATATATTTATGAGCACTTCAGCCCACCAGAGGGGGGAGGGGGGCTTAATGACTTGCAAATGAGGGCTAATGTCTTTGTTCTGATTTAGTTCCAAATGGTGCAGAACTCCTTCACGCGTGGCGAGTGTTTGACCCGGTTCTATTGCACAAAAGTTGCTCAATTTTTCTTCCACTTATCTAGTCATCAAGGTTGTTGAGCCCAGATGTGGAGGACACCCTGGAAAGGAGGCCAGTCGGTGAAATGAAACAAACCAAACGAACCTACAGACAATTTACTCAGTTGACCCTCTGACTTTTTGAAATGTGGGGGAGTACCCGGAGGAAACTAGTATCGGGAGAGGAACTCTGAACTGTTTCCTCAAGTTGAAATTGAATCAATATCCTTCTTCCCTAGAGTAGAGTGTGTTTCTCTTGTCTATCAATGTCTAAAGCAGTCCAGGGAAAATGTGGCCCTTTGTGCATTTATGTGGCCCTCAGAGTAGAACAATACTTCTGATTGGAGTAGAAAAACATTTTAATGTGACCTTACTTACTCTTCATTTGTACTGGGGTTTTCCTCATTCCTTTTATTTTGTTATGTTTTAGGGGTGGAAATCCTTTTTAATCCTCAAAATGTATTTGAAAAGTACTTCCTAATAAAGTACATTAATGCTCTGTTATTCACATGTTTCTTCAACAATTCATAACAATATATATTTTTTGAAAGCTGTGAATAAATAAAAAACAAAGCATTTTACATCATATCTATTAGATGGATGATCAGTAAGATATTTCGCTTTTTTATTTATTGTCAATATAATTTCTTTATTCAGCATGTTATCAACAGCACAGCTATGTAAGTAAGTAAGTAAATTATATTTGTAGAGCGATTTTCCAGACCAGGGTCACAAAGCGCTTAAACAATCAAAACAAAACTCAATATGATCATCATATCAATATGTGTACAAGTCGATGTTAAAAGGTCAGTTAAAAAGAGGTAATATCTCATCCATGCCTACATTTTTAAATTAACAGACTTAAGTAAATGTATGGTTATCTGTATGGTAATTTTCTTATTTTTCTTATTTTTATAGTTGCATAATACATCTGGGATGCTAGTATACACCCATTTCTAATGGGTGAAGCCTTGGCCTGGGAGAGAGGTCATCAGGTGGTCCCCAACCTTCACTGGGCCTTTCGACCCTTAACCACAACGCCCTCTAGTTGGTGGGTCTGCAGTGACTGGCTATTTTGATTATTTTTATAGATATTTACTGTATAAATCTCACAGCGAGAAGTTTGTCAATTTACGTCATGACCTGATCACACTCGTTGATGCAGCACTTTGTTTGTCACTAGTATTTTCTGAAGAGTTGGGTTTCAGTACGGTAGTTCAATCCATGTTGGTGACTCTCAGGATGTGTGTGTGTCCCAGAACACCTTAGACGAAGTTTGAGAAACCAGAGTTTTGTTTCTGTTTTTGCCGATCCATGCAGAGCTGCAGTCCAGGAGATGGTCGCTGGATGTTGATGAGGTTCTGTTTACTCATCGGTCGAGTCTGGATCCTGGGGTTTGGCATCTCCTGTGGAGAACTTCCTTCTTCGTGGCTCAAACCTTGTGTGAACCAGGATTCAGTCATTTCAACTCAGTTAATGACTCGGATGTGTTTCTGTCGACGCAAAGACTCAGACGCCTCCAGCTGCTTCTGTGATCCGCCGCCATAATCATATTTACCATAAACCAGTGGAGGTTCGCCAAAGTCCCCGCGGCGCCTCATTAATAATCCAATTTTCCGCCGTTTGTTCCGTCTGCAGACAAACAACAACAATTATTTAACAGTCGGTTAGCGGCGATCCCCTGGAGTTCGGCATCTAGTGTTGGATTGGATTAATGTTGCTCCCCGTGCGGTTAACCGCCGCCGCCGAGACGACATCATCAAATTAGAGAATCAGAGGAAATCTCCGCTACTGTCGCTCTGAGATCTAATTATTGAAACATAACAAACACACAATCCTTTTTGATCACACACACACCGAGTCCTGCTTCATCACAGTTCATGTGCACGTGCGTTAAATGTTTGAGAAAAGCATCCATTTTCAAAACATGGGTTTCAAACTTGTGGCCTGCGGGCCTTAATATTGTTGTTTACTGGATATCAAAGCCATCAAAGCCTTTTATAAGATAGTCCGTAATAGTCCATCTGTTTGATAAAACTGAGAATCTGATCTAAAAGTGCTTTAATTTCTTGAAAAACAACATATATTAGAAAATGTGCTTAAGCGCCGGCCTCTGAAAACACTGTTTTTCTGAAGATAAAATCTTGTTTACCGCAACCACACCCACCCTGCTGTGATTGGTCAAACATCAATTTTTGCCACGGACTGTCATCAATCTAGGAAGTCTCCCCCTTCAAGGAACTCGTTCTATAAACAAAGCGGGCGTGATTACAGCTGGCTGGAGGAGGAATGAACACCATTTTTACATTTTAATAGACTCCACTTTCGTAACCTCTTGTTCGCTGAGATTTCAGACGGGGGAGAACTGAATAAAGTAATCACTTGTAAACATCATCATGATCATGACTTAGTGCATCTTGGAGAAGAAGACTTCAACATTTGAAACATGTGAGTCAGGAGAGTTGGGTTTTCACATTAGCTATACAAAACATATAGATTAAAAACTTCTCAATAAAACATAAAATTATAAAATGAATCCATTATAAACCTGACAAAAAGTCATGAATTCACAAAGAAAGACTAAAGTAGCCCACTGCTGTTTCTCTTGCTCCGTATTTGACGTTCTCCTCGTCCTCTCTGCCGATTCATCAAATGTTTGTCTTGCTACAAAATTGATTCATGTGTTCACACTTGAGTCTGTTAATCCGTCTCTCTTGAACGTCCCACTTCAATTAATTTGAGTCGGTCGTTTACTTTCCCTCCAAATCTGGTGCTCTTCACGGCGCTGACGTGTGGCGCCGCGTTGACGAGCATAATGAGAGTCTGATTTTGAAAAATGTTCCTTTCATACGTCACCTGTGTCTTCTCAACAGTTCAAGGTTTGAAAGGCTGTATCTCCGCAGGTCTTTTATTCATGTGCTTTCATGGGGAATTGGTGAGAACCACGGTCTACAACTCATAGTTTATCTTCTTCAGGGGTTGTCACTGCGATTCAAGGCTCCACTTTCAAGCTGAGAAATAAACATGTTTTGATCTGGATTGAGTGTGATTTACGTCCGAGAGCTCCAGCAGAGATTTTTATTGATTCTCCGGCTCTGATACTTCTCTTGTTTCTTCCGACCCTCCAGCTGTGCCAGCTTCAGACGGTCCGAGTCCTGCAAGCGCCGCCGCGCAGGAAACCAGATGTTGAATAAGTTCGGCGGGGCTGAGAGTATCCAGATCAGGAGTCAAACTCGCTCACAGCACAGAAAAGTTGTGGGCGCCTCGGGGGTTGTTCCGCTGTCAGAGCGTAAATGACGGCTAAGAGTGGACGTGCTGAAGTTTCACCTCAGCTTTTATCACATCGGAGCTCATGAATGGGAGACAGCTTCTCTGCAGCTGCCAAATAACTGTACCTCCAACACCAATCAACCTAAACATTATGACCCCCTGCCAAGTAGTCCACGCTCTTTCTTTTGGCTGTTTCTTTGCAGGTCATTGAGAGATTGTTGTCGGATATCTGAAACTGACTGTGGATGTTACGTAGTCGAGCCGCCAGAGCTAAAGTTTTTAGTGTGGGTGCATCATTTTGGAAAAACATTTTCATCTTCTTCCAAAAAGACACTTAAAAACATCCTATAACCTCCATACTGCTCTTCTGTAACGTCCATCTTGTATTGAAGCCTCGACATGAGTCATTGTTACGGAAAGCCTTCAACAAGTCTATAATTTAAACTTGTTTGTAGCAGAAGCTAAAAGACTAACATGCTTCACAGACAGGAAACACTACATCCTGCACAAGTGTAGACAGTAGACACAGAGAACTATATTTACCCTGTTTTACAGACCAGCACTATGGAGGGATTTGTATGTCTTTTTGGACGAAGAAAACAGAGCTCTATTGCAACAGTCAAATGGAAATACATCTCTGCCTGTAACTCCAATAAGACATGCATCACTTTGAAAATAATCCCAACCCTTAGTCGACACGAGAGAATTTTTGAGTGAACTATCACTTTAAGGGTCTTTCAGTTGTTTTTTTAATGCATGTCTTTGATCCAAATTTGATTTATAATGTATGCTTTCATTCTTCCCACTTTGGGGGAATTTAGGTATTGTTGTTAAATGTTTTATGTATTATTGTGTGGTTTCACTGTGAGTTTAACCTTTGATTTTTTTTTTTTTAGTTGCATCTTAACAATGTTATCAAACCTATATAAATAATATTTGATGTGATGATCCTTTTTTCATGAACACCTGATGTTCAAGAGTCTCTTGTTCTGCCTAGACAATAAATGGGGGGGCATAAGATTTCATGTCACAGGACTAATATGTAGAAGATATGCTGGTTTTGTGAGCTTTGTGTTGAAATATTGGTAAATCTAGAGTTTCTCACTTCCATGTGTGTCTCTCAAACATTCTTTTTGTGTAACAACTCAAAATAAATCAACACAATAACATTCATTCAAGTATTCATGATGTGATGATGTCCTAGCGAATCACAAACCTCCTTTTACCAGGCAGAAACCTTGAGTAGAACATGTTGATAACACCACAATCCTGATGTTTAGTCATGGTCAGACAACAGAGAACAGCTGATACAAAGACAGTTTCTTTTAACTGTGTTTTTACTTCGACACATGCTCTTCCTCTCGCAACTAAAATAAATATCATGAAATAATCATTTTAATGTCATACAGCCACAGCAGTAACATTGTTTCTTAGTTTAGCATGCCTCGCATTGTTTGTTTTCTAGTTGGTTTATCCTCTAACAAGTTTATACTTGATAAAAATGACAGCAGGACTAATATAAACAGAGAATTCTATGACGACAACAGTAGCATTGATGTCCACAACAATGGAGAAGAGAGTGTTTTATAACATGCTGCACAATATGTCCTTCTCTCTGAAAACCCTTTTGATCAATGATTCATTTCTCATCTCTGATTCTCTTTCTTTTGGTTGGTTTAACCTATTTTAACATGGTCATCTGACTTTAACCTTTTTGTTTATTTGATATAAGTAAAATCCCCTTTATTCAGTTCTCCAGTGATATTTGACACAACAACGCCCCTGCCCTCAGAGCATCAGCATTTTCTCGCTCCTATTTTAGTCCTTTCATTACCGTGGCAGTGTCATGGCTGCTGCTCACCTTTAGCTGGGGTTTGTCTTTAATTATTGGCGGCGAGGAGCACGAGGCCCAGCTCATCAACTGGATAAATATTTGACCACTGCTCCATAAATTGGCATTGGGGGTTTATTTTAACGTTCTGTCCGAGCCAGACATCCGCATGCACGGCGAATTCGGCTCTCTGCAGGTGTGCGCCGCCTTCCTCAGCGTGCGGTAAATTAAAACTCACATTTCTGTTGGGGAAATTGAGAGATTCCACTCTCCTCCTGAATTTGTCTTATTTAATTATAACCCATGTCAAAGCCTAATCTTGGGAGCTTAAGCTGGCTGGCCAATTAATCAAGGGTCGGGATGTTTGCGGAGACGTGTGCGTCTGCATTCTCGCCTGCTGCATGAATTTAGATCTTTGTTTGTGTCTCTTTGTCGAGGGAAGGAGTGATCTCCCCTCCACCGGGGGGGTTCGCTAACAGGACTCGTGGGTGCGAGCGCGGTAGCAGGACTCACTTCCCACTGTGACTTCAGCCAGGGTTCGCTTTTGCGTGGCTTATGCTAATCGCTGATCTGCGAGGGATCATGGGAATCCAAACAGTCTGACGTTTGTGATTATCTCTCGCACGTTTGACAACAGGGAAGGACAAAGAAGACACAGGAGTGACACGACGCCGTTTCTCCTGACGGGACTGCAGAAGTTGCTAATCCTTGTTCAAAGTCACAATGTTGATCGGCAAACACGTCGGCGTGAAGGTTGCTCGGATCACGGTGTTGTCTCCACAATAAATCACTGTTGTGCAGATGTGTCAAAGTCGACTGGAGAGTGTGAAACATTGCTGTGTGAGTGTGTTGACAGACAATGTTTAATGAACAAACTCAAGCTTGATGACGGCGCTAACACCATGACGACTTGCTAGGACAACAGTACAACACTCCAAGGTCAACCGGGTTTGCAGAAGAAGGTTCTATTAATGTGGGAGTTGTTGTAGCGTAAAAGTAAATGTAACAAAACAACAATTAAACTCTTCAAATGGTCCTAAACCAGTTAACTAAGTGTGGTGAGTACAAAAGTGGCTTAAAATCCTTGTGGTTGATCACTTATTATTTGAACTAACCATTGTCTTATCTCAGGGTCAACGTTACACAAACGCTCGGAAACAAATGTGTTTGTAGTATCCCTTGTGTCGCCTCTGGGTCAAGGTGAACGACCTCCCTGGCTTCCAGATATACATATGCAGTGGTGGAGGTCATTCACAAGAGACAACACAAGAGATAACACAAACTCATTTTTCTTTCTGCATTCGGGTCACCTTCACCCTGAGATAACGCAAGGATTCAATCTTTTTTTTCCCTTTAATTAAATGATTAGTTTTTAATGGTGACAACGTCTTCAACACATATACTTGTGCCATCGAGAGTTCACCAGAGATGGAAATTTATGCTTTTTGAGCAGTGAGAATTTGCTTTAAAGCTAAGCAACATTTTCTTCCAGTGAGATTATATTATACACTAAAAGTGGCCTTTGAATCTTTAGTTTAAGTATGACAATGTAGTTAATTGTTACTATTATGAACTAATTAAATAATTTAGGAAACATCACGGAAATATTAATACAGTAAATAATGAGGGACAAATAATTTAAAAAGTCTAAAAATAAATGATATTTTATTAATAAAATTTTAAATGAAGGAACACACTAGAAACTGAGCACTGCCAGACTACCACCCATGAAGACGCCTCTAACCTTGCCTATGCCAAAAGCCCAATAGCTAGGAAGGATATTTAGAACCTGATCCTAGTGTGCAATGTAAATACATTTTAAAATAGGAAATTCCTGTTTTCATGCTTTCATTAGCGACAATCAAGCTTTTCTGATTCTAAAACAGGAATTCATAGAATAAAGTTACGTATTGACAACAACTATTTTAACAGGTAACCTTAAACTAAGAACACATTTCAGTGTCATTTCAGTGCCGAGACAGATACAGGGAGAAGGCTGCATGTCTTTGCTCAAGTCTGCCCTTTCCATGCACCATTGTCAGAACAACATCATCGGGGCGTGACTTTTAGAGAACCTTTTGGGTTGTTCTGATTTTGAAGGTGATTTTTGAGTTTTAGAAGAAGTTTCTTATATATTGATTCATTCAGTCACATGGACCATAAATGCGGATTAAATTGGACCAAAAGTTAAACCAACACAGATTCAAGCATGTGTTTCAACTGTAGCCAGCGTGTCCAGGTCAGTGAGAGGCCGGCGTGTGGATCATGCACACATGCTGACTGTTCACACGGACCTTCACACCTGAGTGGCAGGTGAAGTCATTTATTTGCTTGACCCACATGTTGCTGCATGCTGCTTTCTCTCATGGAAAACTGGATGAATCCAGAATCATCTGTAATGAGAAAGAACACATATACGGCTTGATTAATAGAATTCCACTGTTTCATTTTTAATCACCTTCTCCGACTCGAGATATCGTCCAAACTTCCTGTTGAACACTAATCACTCGGTTGAATCCAAAAATCTAACGACTGTGTTCTGTCGCTAAATAATCCGTCTGTCAAACAGACCCGGAGGTTTTTGATCCTTTAAAAGTGGACTTAACATAGTGTTATTAATCATGCCAGGTTTCCTGGATCGCACCGGTGTCACGGTCAGCTTCAAACAACCTTTCCTGTGAAGTCCGACTTATTCCACGTGTGGAGCGAGGAGTCCAGATCTTTGAAGGTTTGATCACCAGCAAGTGCCAGATCTTAAAACCACCACAGCAGGACTGATGTCAAAGAGGAAGTTTCATTTCCACTCACGTGGATGGATAGTGAGTAAAGCCTGTTAGAGTGAAGAAGTCGACAATAAAGTGAAATAATGACTTTGTCTGTTTCATCAAAGTATCTTATTGATCATGGAACTCTTGACCATTTTGTCAAACTTCTTGTTAACACCATTTAAAATTTGGAAGAAACAATAATAAAGAAGCTGGATCACATGAAACTAAAGAAGTGACCCTAGTAGAAAAACTAAACAAATAGTTGCACAACACATCATAAATAACATACACATTTACTTTACAACCATTTGTTAAAATGTAAATAAACCATTAAATGTAGGGTTTCATTTTTTCTAATTTTTCTAAATGCAGACTGTGGCCAAAGTCCCACTTACAAAGTTTATGGGTGTGCATCGCTGGAATCTTTGAAATATTGGAAAAACTGAAAGAATTGTTGCTGTATATGTGCACCACAAAGACACAAACAACAACTACATTGTCGTACTTATTAAGAAGGAAGACGACCATCGTAGCATCAGTTTTCAGCGTTTCCTTATCTTTCTTAGTTGACGTTATTGATACCAACTCTAGACTAGTCCTGCTCCTAAACCACTTTTCTCTTTTCAGGAAACCTCCTTCCAGTCTTATCCATTGTTGTTAATTTGCTAACAAGTCGTGCCTCTATTTCGCTCTGCATCCATGTCTGTCATGTGCAAAGGCGGAGAGTGATTGACACATCAGCCTTCAACAGTCTTAAGATGAAGGCTTAATTCTATTGGCTGAGCTACTATTACTTTGTTTCTCTAGACCTCTTCATGCGTTCATCAGGTTATTAAGGATGTTCCAAGCAATACAATCACAGTAAGGACCATAACTGACACTATAGAGTGTCTTTGTTTATATAGTTTTGAACACAACAAATAACTAAAGAACAAGTCAAAAAAGTGCATCATCTAACATTGACATCCAGAGAAAACTAATGACACAAATTAATTAATTTAATGAAACACAAAACCAAAGCAGAACTAAACAACAAAAAACACATCAACTGAGATCCACTAAACACAAACAAACAGTAAAGAAAGCTTTAATAAAATATGAATTACAAATTTAATCCGTAGAACCGCACACTTAACCAAACTCAACAACAAAATGTTTACAAAAAAAATACTCAATTTTAACAAAAATTCATCCCACTTTCTCTCTCCTCGCTCACAGCAGAGGCTGTTTTCCTCACAGCTGTCACTCAATATCATTTTTTATCTTCTCTCATACAGTTTTATTCAAACTGTCTTTAAACTGTGTGTGTGTGTGTGTGTGTGTGTGTGTGTGTGTGTGTGAGAAAGCAGCAACATATTGTCTTGTTTGTTTCCAGATAGCAGAGTCAGAGGATTAGACTTGTGTTGGAGTCGCTCCAGTAAACCGGCAGCTCACCGAACAAACAAATGAAGTCAACAGAGAGACGTTTCCGCCTCTTACGAGATGCTACAGTGATGCTGCAGCTGACACAGCGTGACAGCCAAGCGTGTCTACAGCGTTTGACTTGTTGTGAGGAGGGTGGGTGAAGGGGGGGTTGACAGTGCGCACATGATCACACACAAGATAATGTTTGTCAGCAGCAACAACGGTGGAGACAGACGACGCAGATTGATTTCACGCTGCAAGTAAAAGAGCTTTCTGCCGGTACTTCAAGTAGTGCTTATGTCAATCAGCCGGAACATTATGACCGCCTGCCGCTCATTGTGCTGGTGCCTCTTTTTGAAAGTAGCATAAGTAATGATGCCGCGCATCCATTCATCCCTTCATCCAATTTACTCCACTTCTCCGAGCGTCACCAGTGCAGCCGTGCCAGCAAACACACCCAGACTTCCTTCTTTAGAAACATTTATCAGCTGTCCAGGGCTACTACTGAGGTGCCCAGGTCAATACACAAACATAATCTCTCCAGTATCTAAAGTTTAAATAAATACAGATGTTTTAAATTAGTCATATTCAGCACTACTCTCTCTTTATGCACCTGAACTCACCTGCCAAAGCCCCTTATGGATACACTGTTTAGACCCGAAACATAATGACAAAACACAATACAAAGTATATGGAAAAATCCAAAAATTAGGACATTTCTTTTCTTGACAAAATTCTTTAAAATAATAAAAAATTGGGACAACTAAGATCTCCTTGAAGTTTGCTGAAAAATAATTAAATGGTAGATATCTATAAGCACATTGTATATAAGTAATTTATTTGTTATTAAACTAAATATTTAAGCAAAACATTTAAAGGGCAACACATGTTAAAATAAAACTTTCCTGACTCACACATTTCAAATATTGAAGTCTTCCTCTTCAAGATGCAGTAAGTCTCTCATCATGAGGATGTTTTTAAGTTTTTACTTCATAAAGTTCTCCCCCGTCTAAAAATCTCAGCGAACAAGAGGTTACAAGAGCAATATCCATTATGACATAATAATGGTCTTCACTCCTCCTCAAGCCAGCTGTAATCATGTCCCGCTTTGTTTATACAACGAGTCCCTTGCAGGTGGAGACTTCCATGATTAATGACATGCGGTGACAAAGACTGATGCTGGACCAATCACTACAAAGTGGGTGTGGTTATGCTAAACAAGACTTGATAACCAGAAAAACCAAGTGTTTTCAGTGGGCGGGGCTTAAGCACATTCTCTAATGTAAATAAATCAATTAAAAGAGAGTTTTGTACAAACAGACACATACTGATGATGCAATAGATTAAATCAACACATTAGTTGACCATTTACTTAGATTTTGCTTCTTTTTTTAAAAAGATTTTTTTTTATTTTATTATAATTGTGTCATTAATTTTACTTTGTCTGGAAATGTTGTATTAGTGCCAGTTGGGAACTTGTGAACAAGGCTCCACAAATACAACTATGTGAATTGTCACCCATAATGGATTGGTTTATTCTCTCCATGTGGATGACGAGTGGTTCTACTCTTCTCTTGAATGACTGAGATCTTGACCTTATCTCAAAGAGAGTCCAGACCGATAAAGAGTTCTTCGGGCCGCTTGAATCAACCTATCCTATCGGTGACCAAAGTGAGAGTATGAAGATAGATGGACTGATAAAGGGAGAGCTTTGTCTTTCGTGTGAGTTAATATGAAATATTAATAACATTAACGGTAAACGGTAAAAAGTCTGTCAGGCTCTTTGGTGTGAATGTACTTTCATGAACTTGATGTTAATAGTGGCTAACGTTTATTTAAACTTTAAATACTTTTGAACTTTGCAATGCTCAAGCAGTAAATTTCGCCCCCAAACAAAACCATGTTTGGTAATAGGCTAGATTGAAATGTAGCCACTTGTACAAGACTTAAAGTACCCCAAGTATACTTCTCAACAAAAAAACGCACATCAGGAATACAGGCCAAAGTGGCCATATATAATTCACATTAAGTAAAGGGATGGTGGCCTCACGCTGTGTCCTCTGTGGAGTCACCGGGGTATTGTTAGAGCGCTCCAGCTCAGGCTGATTGCCATCATAGCCATTGAACCCTGTTGGTAACAGTGTAAGTGAGATTTAAGCCTGGCTAACACGAGAGTGTGGAGGTGATTGATGTGAAATATGCCCTCCCTCATTGACTGGCTGAACTCCATTTTCTGCTCCTAATGCAGAAATCACTCCGGGTCCGCGGCATAATGATTTACGATGAATCTGTGTCAATGTTGAACTCTGCAAACCCCACGTAATCCATCTTGCAGATATAGCTACCTACCCACCCCACCCAGCTCTCGCCCCGGCCGTCCCTCGCCTTTGCATCGGGAAGTGAAAGAACTCAACCCCCCCTGCTCTCTCCTCTCCCTTTCCGTCTATATGTGTTGAATCTATTACAGCGCTGATGTGTAATCACAGAGGACCCCCGCACCCCTCACACTGTAATTACCTGGATACAGATACTCCCACCAGCTGCTGGATCCAAGAACTCTAATAACCAGCATGCAGTGCTCTTAGCCCATCTGGGTGGTCGTGTCGAGAGACGCGCCCTGGATGGAAAAATTGATAAAATTGCGTTTAAGTAATGAGATTTTGACCTTGCAAAACGCCGCGGTTCAACCAGGTAGATTGATGCTGCCTCGCTGCTCTCGCACTTCCATGTGTTCCGACTCAGAGGTCATAATTGTGTTCACGTCGTCGGCTCAGACCAAGAAAAGTTGTCTCCTGCAAAGACGCTCCTAACTTTTTGTTGAGCTGCCAGTTACGGAGACAGTTTTCCGTGTAGAAAGTAACAAAGTATTATAGAGACTGGTTTTGTACTAGTGATGGGTTGATGAGGCCACATGATGCCACATCAGTTGTTTGATGCTGTATCGTGATGCAGTGTCTTCATTTTGAAAGGCCACTAGATGGCACTCACGGTTTGAAAATGATGCCATATTTGATTGAGTTAGTAGAGCCAAATATTATAATGCAGAGAGTGACATCTAGTGGTCACTCAAAATTAAGACACTGCATCATGAGACAGCTTAAAAGGGAGCTAAATGTAAATAAAACAACCAATGCTACCATAAGGCCTTATCAACCCATCACTGGTCTGTACTGTACATAATGATTTATGCAATGTTTTATTATAATACATTTTTACTAGAGCCTCACTGGATTTCAATATTATTCTACAATGTCTCACAGTTGCTCCCCAAAAATGTCAATACTCACAGGGAAGACTGGACGTTTGTATTTCAGCTGCTGCCCCCATGACCTGACCTTGGATAAACAGAGGGAAATGAACGTTGCTTAAACATATAAAACTGGGCAAAACTAGCAAACTATTCCACTGGGAGAGTTCCTTCCTGTAATGAGGTCATACATGTGACCTTCCTTGACGATGATTAAGCAGAAATAAAGGCAAAAACCTGCAAACATTTTGGTCGTATTCTTGACCACAAGTCATGACCTATTTGACCAGAAACATATCAGTATGTCTTAGGTTTTAGTCGGAGCTCAGAGTGACGTCAATATCCACTTGTTCCACTTGCGACACAGTTGGCTCCTAAAATAAAACATTCTAAACAAAGCTCTTAATTTATAATTCCGTAATTTCCAAATGTGAACTCGGAATTTAAGATGTTCCACTTTCTTTGGGAAAAACAAGATGGAAAAATGGTTGAGAGTCAATTGGAGTAGACACACTTCCTCCAGTACACAAAGGTGCACGTTTTTTTTTAAATTTTTCCTATCAACTATTTTAAAATGGAGAAGGTTGGACGCTGACAGGAAGGTAACTAGCATAATTGAAAGAGTTTCAACATAAAGGGGAGGAGGAGGAGGTTGTTTCCAGAGAGCTGCAGACGCGCTGGAATCCGGATATGATGAAAAAGTTGGAGACGAACTGATTCTCAAAAAGAAAAAAAAAAGAAAAAATCGCACGACGTTCGAAACTTCCTCCACTTCTGCGCCTCAATACAACAACTTCCTCCAACTTTTACGGAGTCTTCATCCACTGACGGAGGACAGGGAGGCGAGGAGCCAGATGGAGAGGTTCTAGACTGGACATGTTTGAAAGGTAAAGAGTAATGATGGTGGGAGAGAGAGAGACACTGTGTTTGTAGAGGTTTGTGAGGAACACGGCGAGTTGAAGGAAGTTTCCAGAAACTTCTCACTGCTCGACGTCACTCGAGCAACGTGTGTGTGTGTGTTTTATAGCGCAGAGGAGTGAGGACACGGGGGACCTTGTTGTTCTGAGGGCTCCAGAGACGAGGGTCTCGATGTCCACGGAGACTGAGGTCGCTCCTGCAGACGCAGGGCAGAGAGGGGACCTTCTGCCGGAGACCCCGCTGCTGTCAGACGGTAGGAGAGCACTTTCTTTCTGTCCTTCAGACACTTTTGTTTATTAACTGCTCACTTAATGCTTGTAGGCTCACGAGGGTTGATGTTATGTTCGGGAAACTTGTGTTTTGTTCGTGTAACTTTTGGGGAATAAATCTAAACTTGGTTAGCATGTAGCATTAGCATACATCAGCGTTTGCTAGTTTAGTTGAGAATTCATTGGTAACACTTTCTATAAACGTCTCATGAACACTATATTATAACATACATTATATATACATTCATATGAACTGTGTTAAGTGGGGACACTGTCTTGTAATAGCATTATAATAACAAATAACATAACATTGCATAAGAAAAAACATTTTCAAATAACCGAATACAGTTGTGATTTCACTCTGAATAACAGTATGATGACCATAGATGTATAATCTTAAAGTCCAGCACTTGTAATACTTGTAATAAGTTGACACACATGGT
Source organism: Callionymus lyra (assembly GCF_982586985.1). Taxonomy (NCBI): domain Eukaryota; kingdom Metazoa; phylum Chordata; class Actinopteri; order Syngnathiformes; family Callionymidae; genus Callionymus; species Callionymus lyra. The sequence goes on along the minus strand of NC_141820.1, from coordinate 36,394,045 downwards.
TATTTGAATATTGTTTTGATTGTTTAAGCGCTTTGTGACCCTGGTCTAGAAAAGCGCTATACAAATAAAAATTACTTACTTACTTACGTATAAGCTTTTATCAATGCATTTCAAACAAACCTTCACAGAAAGCGTTGCCGGTTTATTTATCTTTGCCTTAACAACCTAAACTCAAAACAAGCAAATAAAGCCAGTCGACACAGTACGCTAAACTTGAGTTTGTTGTTGTTATTCCATGACACTACTTTAACTTTAAGATGCGTTATCCAATCCTTATTTCTGGTGACCACATGTATTTACAGCTACTCATCAGTCTAAATGGCTTTTATTATCAATTTTATGATGGACTATTTGGTACAGTAACAACTGCAGCAAGTGGTTCTGATGTTTATAAATAATTTAGCATTACACTACATACCTAGCTTGCAACTTGCTGTAATCCCACATATTCGAGTCATTGATCTAAAAAGGGTCCGTAACAAGACTGATAATCGTCATTCCTATGGGTTTTGAAAGTACTTATTGTGGTTTGTGTAGCTTCTTGGTAGTTGAGTGTTAGAGATTGTTGGTTGATATGAGATGTGAATTGATATTGACATAGTACATATGTACATAAAAAGGTTAAAATTATATTATTTAAACCAAGAGTTCAAAGTATAATATAAGTAGTGCTTTACATAATCAGGTATAATTTTGACACAAGAAGGACACCATACAACTTAAACATGAGAAAACAATATAATCGATATAGCATAATTATAAAAAAAAGTATATATAGTATATATCCATTTTAACCTATATATCCAATCTGTCCGAGTACTTTTTTTTATTGTTTTTAATTCTATATAGAAGAACATACAACAGCATTATGAACTAATTAGGGCCGTCATTAAAAATATAAAATAAATAAAAGTCAAAGAAAGTTGTAATAATATTTAATTCCAAAAGAATATCAGGTTGTTTTTTTCTGGGCCATATCAACTATATATTGGTTATGTCATGGTAACGCATTCACAGACAGAAGAAACCGTTGTGTCCTCAAAAATATTTGTCATTTCTGAGGTAGAAATCACCACTTTGACACTTAGTGTCAGAGGTTTCTCGACTCCTTCACCAGCCGGACTAGTTACATCTACAATGATGTCACACCTTCTGAAAAAGAACAATTACTTGTGATAATTGTTCCAAATCGGGTTTGCTTTGCTTTTCAACGAGGAGTCAAAGATCACTGCAGCTCTTATCGACGATCCACTATCAGGCCTGTCCTCTTAAATTACATTCATATGGTTTTTAGTTTACACCCGGATTAATGCGATGATAATATTTTTGCTTTATTTTCGCCTTCAAAGTGTGAAATAAACGTCTTGGTGACTATTAACAGAAACCACAGCCAATTATAGTTTTTAATTAACTTTCTAGTTGCCCCTCAGATTATCACATGTAAAATAAGCTTACCCCTTCCCCCTCCTTTTCATTTTTTCTTCAAACAACCAATGAACCGTTAACCATCCTATTTATACCGAGCATCATTATGGCTCTGTCAAAAAAATAGCAAAGTAGGACAAAGTAAGCAATCACTCGGGCTGCTGGATTGGATTTTCACTGGGTCTTCAAAGACTGGATTTTCCCTCTCAGGGGACTATAGATGTACTGAGAACAGAGCAATTTATTTCTAACTGCGATCACTAAATACCGCGATGCATCAGGCCGTCGTGCCGCCAACTCCACCACCATACATCAGCGGCAAGCAGAGATATTTGTGTCGCATCCATCTGGAGCTGCTGGCCGGCGTTCTGTCGTTCCACTTCCCATTTATCACGGCGCTCAAATAGAGAGTGTAGGGGCGAACCATACATCCAGCCCTGCAAGGAGATGTTGTTCTCTTGTGTGAGGTCATTTTTCATGAATTTACTTTACTTGGGTGTAACCAAACAATTGTTGGTTGTTTGTTCAAGTCTGCCTAAAACATTTGAGGCAAATGTCAAACTGCTAAGAAAAGCTCAACTCTTAAAAAATGAGTAATGAAAGTTTTATTTACTGACAGAAACATTGCAGAGATGAGTTAATGTGTCTCTGGTGCTTTCGGTGCAACTATCAGGCTTTCGAGTTGTTTTCCAGCGTAGATGAATGTGTTCTTTATGGCTGTCTGAGGGAGCTTGGCAGGTAGAGCAGGGCCTCGAGTGCAGAGAGAGAAAATCAGATCCAGAATTCTGGCAAAGAACTCACCTCAACGCCATAGCCATGTTTTGAACCGTGGCTTCCAAGCCTCTGCACCTTCTGACTTCTACTGCTGTTTTGTCCGCTGAGCTCAACCTTTCAGCTCAATCTTAGGCTTGATTAGTTTCAATACAGAAGATATTGATCATGTAAAAAACAAAGCTGAGATTACATGTCGTAAAATGTGCATCAGCTACAGTTTCCATGTGCAGAAGTTGACCCGTATAGGGTTAAAAATACATACACTTGGATCTGAATTTGACAAATCTGAGTTGACTCTGGCATACAAGCTTAACTAGACTATGGTTACTGCTTTGGTAAATTGGTGACTCTTGGTACAGTGCAGTATAAAGTACAGTATGTAAATGAAAAAAAGAAATAGATTGACTATATTGATAGAAATGTATTCTATGCAACAGACCCCATTATTATTTAAGAAAGCACTGCATTTTGGTTCTGTTGATTGTCCATACAAAAATGGTTTGGGCAGGTGAGGCTTTTTAAAAATCGGTTTACCCCTAGAAAAGAACTAAAGTGAGTTAACCGCATGCAAGAGAGAAAGTTGTTTCACTGCCTGATTCAACTTCATCGAATGCTAATCCTGTCTTGACAGCAGCTACTTATGTGTGAAAATTCTCCAATGAAAAGGCCATATTTTTGTGGAGGACTTAATGACTGTTGAAAAACAAGTCACAAAGATGTAACATTACTTACTGAACTGAAATCGCTCTGGGTATCATGACATCATCTGAAATTAGTGCGGAAGTGAACAATCCTTGTGTATAACACGTTGTTGCCCTGTGAGAATAACATTTGTTTTTGTGCTTTTCATTGCAGATGTCCACGGCAATGGACTTTCAGGAAAAACACTGTTACCGTGGAATCCAGCAACAGAAGGACCAAATCATGTCACCAAAGACAAGCTCAATAATCTCAACCCTGTAATAAGTAAGTCCTGCCTGCACTATGTGATTGATGGACCGTGTTGTCATTAGGTGTTTAACGCTTTGTTTTTGTGGCACCATGTTTTTCTCGAGAATTCAGATGGTCTTTTACTTTAAATACGAGTGCCAGCTTTTCCTATTGAATTAATATTGCCTCCACACCGTCGGCACTTGGCAACCAAGCGGCCAACATTCTACCACGCTGACCAGACCTTGGCTTACTTCTGCTTCCACATGTTTTGTGAAGTGAGGAAATCCTGCTTGTGGTTGTGGACTTGTGCTGGTGTGGCAGCTGCAAGGCTCTTGCCGATCTGGGAAAGATTTGTCCCCCGCCAGAAGCTTTTTTCTTCTCAGCTTTTAATCATGGAAGACGCCGGTATTGTCTTCATGTTGTCAACAGGCAACGGAAAGTTGGTATTGTTGTGACACCGTTCAGAATTTTCCTGTCGTTCCTAGTTTGTGAACGTGGACAATTCTGCGTGTTACGAGATGTCTTCAACAAGATATTTATTCACCTTTTCACTGAAAAGGTGATTTCTAAGTATGCGTGGTGCAGAATGGAGTCATTTCCGAGACAGATCATTGGTGTTTAGGACTTCTGGCAAGCTGCTGGACAGGAACCACATTGAGAGGCTTGAGAAAAACATAATTTAAACAATAATTAAAAAATTTAACATTTATTTAATAATTAATTATATTTAAAAATAAATAAAATGAAACTTGGTTGATTAGTTTAGTGGTTCAAGTCCCTGCATGAGAGAGAACATAGAGTGGACTGGTACTGTAGCAATACACTTATCTCACGATAATCATTACGATAAATTCATCTAACAATACGATATGGTATATTTTTGAAACACTTTCATCGTTTCGCAATGATTTTAGGGAAACCTGAATTTTAGTGAAATGTTCCACTATCTTTAGAATTTAGAATTGTAAGCCAACATCAGCTTTAAAAGCAGCTGGAGTCGGTTGTATACAATCCTTTCGTCCTCAGTCATCGGCATTATCTCAAAGGACTTTATTGTTCCTTTAGCTGTGGAGGACGTATAGACTGCTGTGGCATCTAGTTGCTGGATGTTTAAAACAAAGTTTGTTTTAAAGACACTTCATGAAATATAAATAAACCAAAAAAGAGCTATGATAATATAATAATAATATATGGTTTGAAAGCAAAACAAATGATGTCTTTTCTCCAATCCATTGCTGTTGAATATCCACATAGCATTGTAACAAAACATTGATTTATATTAATGTATCAATTTCTTCTCACATCCCTAGTGTCGATGTCAGTGCTTTTGGGTATTTTCTGAACTGGGAAAATGTAAGATATGAGATTTGACCACATTCGGACTTACATGATCTAAAAAGCGCATGGAGCATGTGTTGTGTAAAAGATGATGACAAATGACAAACATCATGTGCATATGTTCATAAATTAAAAGGTTGTAAAATAAAAAGGTATCTATTGTTGACTATAATAAAGCTAAGATAAAGAAGCGGGCACCAAAACAATTATAATCAACAGCCCATCACAATGTTTGTCCTCTGACATAAATTTTAATATCCAAATATAATGACATGTTCTCTAACAATCATTTGGTGATTAGATGTCTGGTTAGTTTTGAGAGTGTGATTTTGACTTAATGAACTATTTGATGGTGTAACAATGCCACAGCGTGTAGGTCATGAAGTGCATGTGAAAGGAAATGCTAATAGCAGCTGATTGCTTCCATCCAGGTCGGCACTGTGCGATCTTTCCAGCACTGTTTGTGCTCAACTATTCTTTTGTCTCCAGGTTGTTAACTTCTCCAGCCTGCCTCTTTAATTCAGGTATGAAGTGTAACTAATAACAAAGGCAACGAACAAGAACGGAATCCGTTTTGTCAAATACGCAGAACATGCTATGAATTTGAGGGATTAAAAGGTGACTAAATCAGTTATTTTTACTTGTTATATTATTATTCTAATGGTTTCTAGAGAAATTGTGAGAAATATATGTTTACGGTTTATCTTGAATCTCCTAAAACTTCAAATAAACTCATGCTCAAGTTTTTCCAAATGCGACCACTGGTGGTTGATTAATAAGACAAGGTTTTAAGTTTAAACTTGAATTAGCTGAATCCATTGTTTTGAAGGCGGCACAGGTTCTTCTTTGAACTCACAGCACACATGTGTATACTGTCCCAGGCGTTTTAGCCATTACATCATGTCCCCTGCCTCTCGCCCTATGAAACTGGGATAGGCTCCAGTCTCCCCTCGACCCCCACTAAGGATTAAGCGATAGAAAATGAATGAATGAATCATGTCTTTTGTATTCACGGGACCAACAATAGTTGGTGAGGCAGTATAGTTAGTTAGTGTCGATTTGGTACTGCAGTATCGGTTCTTATGACGCTAGTCTAACTTGATATCTTGATTGAGGCAACTTTTGGAGTGACCCTCGGTCTTTGTTAAGTTAGTAAATCCATATTTGTAATGTAAATGTGTGAGAGTGGTTGTTTGTCTAGATGTTTTCTGTCACTCCAGAGTGTCCCTCGTCTCTCACTACTGTTGTTGGGATAACCACCAGCCTCCCAAGTTCATTGTTTTCAACAAGTAGAGTGTCATGCTCAGATTTAGGGCTTTTGTGTTAACCTCCTTGTGTCAACGACCCTTGCCGAGAGCCAGCGTGGCGGGGTGAGGGGGGCCATGAGACCGCTGCTTGTTGGGATAATTGAGAGCACTCTTCAGCGCTCAAACAGGAAATCAATAAGAAATCATCTAACTGCTCCACGCTGCCCTCGACCACACATGCACGCACACATGCACACCCTCTGGCAGTGTAAATCCTGTGTACACTCACTTTTCACAATAACAGGATGCCTGTTAAGATGTTGTTACACAAGCAATGATCTGATTTCACGTCTGAGATGTTGGTTTTGACAAGTTGTCATCCTCTGCAGCTGCTCTCTATCGGCAGGAACTTAGACATAAAATACATTTTTGGTGACAAAGTTTAACTTTACCAGCAGAATATTTGAAGTCCTGGGAACACCACATGGAACCACTGTGTCATTACACAACACATCTGATCTTGTTTTGGTGAGATCTGGTGAGGGATGCGTTTTCCTGTTTGCGCAAACATTTCCAGGATAAAGACAACATCACGTTTTTATGCAGGTCTTTATCAGTTCAGAATGAGATTAGATAAAACGTAATGCTCAACATAAAGCCAACTCAGGCTCCATGATCTTGAAATCATCCATAGGAGCCAACATTTGCTCTTTGTCCCTCTGAGATCCACCGCTGATCCAGTCCACGGTAGAAATAAATTGCAACCACTAAGCAGCCGTTTGAGAAGTTTAATCGTCACATGATTCACTGGATGTCAAATACTTTTAAATGTTTCGGCTTTATACGATGACCTCACCGCCTTTCATTTCTTATTTTTTTTAATCCACACTTGGAAAGGAATGTCAAATAACGCCACTCTCGTCTTCAAGGAAATGCATTAGTATGGCCATTGTGTGAGGCCCTGATTGGGCTGGTAGTAACACACCTTCAAGGTTATTACCTGCGTGCAGACATGACCTATCGAGTAGGGAATTTGTGACCCTGATAAATGTAGTCAGATGGATTTTAGTAATGGAAAGGTGCCATATGGCTTCACCTGTACGTGTGGAAGGATTATGCAAGGGATTGTACTCAAATCTGGTCTTTGCTTGTTCACTGCTGATCCGTCATTATAGTGATTGATAAAGAAACACAGTTTGAACAGCAGCTCTTGAATTTCCGCATCTTTATTTTTTATTTTATTGAATATTCCAGCCTTTCAATTAGATACAACCATCCCCAGACTCACGCATAAAGTCCTCTCGGTTTACAGTGGATGCATGTGCCAAGCCTCGGATTGCGGCGGTTAAACCAAAACCTTTTTTTTTGTTAATATAAGTAAGTATATTTACCTTTAAAAATAGACGATCCAACGAGTGATGATCCAATCAAAACAACGGATGTAGTGTTTTGAAGATTGCTGGATTAAACTAATGTAATACTCAGATTCAGAATATTTCATTATTTAAGTTAGGTAGTTAGGGTTGAAAAAGATTGGGGGACTCTGGACTTCCAAAGTTAGTAAAAACGTGTCTTCACAGAAGGTTATGCTCACTGGTTATGTTGTTATTATGTTAACTAATGTTATTTAACATCTGCAAATACATTTTTAATTGGTAAATTCCCTGAATGCACTTCACATAAATATATATACTGATTTATTGTATCAATTATTATTAATATACTTTACTATCAAATATAATCAATAAGCAAACAAAGAGTGTGAGAACATACGATGATTATTGATAAAAGTTTAAGAAATTTGTCAGAAATGTTAATATGGTGAGTTAAATGGCAGTTTTATTCTCCGGCTGATTGCTATTCAGAAGTTGCTCCAGTCCTTTAAGACTTTTTAATCCTAAGACACTTTTCTCCCTCTCACAGTGAACTCTTGCAACAACATGATTGTTGTTACGTGAGATCCATATCTGCTTTGTGCTCCCCTGAGAGCTGTCTGTGCAGGAATAATGTGTCTAAAGTAGAGACCCATTATCAACCCGCAGCCTTATTTTCAAGTGATTACTAACCATTGGGTCAGGAAATCAAAAACTGAATAAATAGGGTGAAACGCTATCGCCGGGGTTGATTAAAATGGCCTTTGTAATTCTACCTCTGTTGTAATTATTTTCTCATTGTCTTGCTGTAGATAGATTTCATATGGGACATTTCAAGTGCGTTAATTAGCATATTTTACCCAAAGTGCCCGGGTCTATTCACAGCTAATTCTTCTCTTTTTTCACTCAAAGATATTCAAACTGCTTGAGCCGAATGACTAGATACGCACACAGTCCTTCAAGGAGTTTTTGAGTACTTGTGATCGACACCCGACAACATCTATAGATTAGATTGTGAAGAGTCTATTTTACGTCATCTTAGCAGAGACGAGAGTCCTTCACTTGTTTTAACATCAATTAGCTTTTGTGTTTTTGTGATGAAGCACAAAGAACCAGAGGATGTACTTGGTTATTTTTCTTACAAAGGATAAAAAGTACGAGACAATTGTTATGCACATCCAAAAATAAAGATATTGGGCGTGCATGTTTGGGTGTGAATAGACTAATGGAAGCTAGTGTTGTCAAATCTAAAGGCTTTAATTAATCATAATGTTTAATTCTTTTCAAACTATCATGTCCATGATTCTGTTACAAAAAGAAAACGTGTGTGATGTATTTCACATTGCCAAAGAAAAAAGAAAAAATATTCGCTATCATTTTAATTACACATTTAATGAAAAAATGCCCTTTCTACTTACTGCTTAGTTGTGTTTCCAACTCGATTTGTGACTTTCTATATTACCAGTTTTAATTGGACTGCCTAATTTACCATTATTTATAGAATCTATAGAATATGTATTATTAGTTGGTTCACATATTTGGCATGTTTGCTTAGTGTGTTTGTTTCACTTTGATAGTATATCAAGTATTTATTGTGCTTTAGAGTTTGATAGAGGTTTTCTCCAAGTCAAAGATTAACCCTGGTAATCTTGCGCCCTTGCTAATTTAGCCAAGCACATATCCTTCTTTATTTCTTCTTTCTATATTTGTCTTTTTGATTCACGAATTGGTTAGGAAGATCCATCTTCTTAGCGGCACTGTTAAAGAAAGACGTGTTTCAAAATTCACTTTTTAAAATAATAAGCAATGCTCAATGAAGAAAAAAAAGGAATAATAATTTAAGTATTCCACACAATTCTGCATATTGACAAACTCAATAAATCAAGATATATTCAACTGAAAGAAACATGCCTCAACTATTGCTGCGCTGATCGTCATACCCAAATGACGCATTCAAGGAAATAGGAATTTTATAACGAAATGAGAAAACAAAAAATAATATAAAAACAGTTTTAGCTCCAATAAACTAAGTAATACATATTGGCCCCTTAACAACTACAGATAAAAAATCCAACAATTTGATCGAACTCAGAAAAGCCCATCAATAGCTTATTAGAAGTGTTTTTGACGTTATTTTAAGGTTCTTTTAAGAAGGCTGTTAAAAAAGCATCTGGGAAACACTCGCATCTAAGTTGTCCTTCTTAGCCAAACCCTTCTTAAGAGCCTTCTTAAGTCCTTAAGAACGAATCTGGGAAAGCAGGCCAAAATCTGTATTAACCACGTGCCAACTCACGTTCAGAACTCCTATAGTTTATCAGCTTCAAGTTTCTTCTTTGCCATTCTCAGTTTGTACTTCCCAGCGAGGCGAAATCAGGTTAAATCAGTCTTTCTTAGAACAACTAGTTTAAGTCGACTCATTTGGGACTCCCTTGTTCACCTCCCTAGTTGAGTTTAATTATTTAAATGTTGACCAAATCAATTACAATATTCTGTTTCTATGATAAAAAAAAACAGTAGTTTTTATGGCTCCAGATACCAACCGGTATCCAGATACCCACCACATAACAAAAAATGACGAATGTGAAATATCAGATGCAACAACGATATCACTAAGACTCGGTTAGTAGTTAAAATGCAAAGTTTAAAAAATGACAAAATGATCAGTAAAAAATAATTATCGCCTCCTTATGCCCTAAGCTGGTTTAACTTACTAAATGTATTGGCTCTGCCTCTGTTTATGGACTCCACAGTTGAAGGGGGTGCACCAGAGAAAACATCAGCAGTTCAATTGAGAGCGTAGCGGGGGATTACAGGGGCTATACGAGGGTTTTGGCTCCAACATTAAGGTTAACACATTTTTCTATTACTGGGCTCTGAGCTTGTGTCACCATCGTCACTGTTGACCCCCTCGAGCTTCCATTTTGCCCCCTTCGTGTTTGCAGGTTCAGTGGCTCCTCTTCGAGGTCATTCTGTCGAGCTCTCTGATCACCGAAGGGTGACAGAGGCTGGACCAGGGGACGGATCCCGTCCAACCAGTGGATACAACCCCCTCCTCCTCCTCGCCTCCACTTGATTCAAGTGAGAGCTGAAATCGATCCGGGCGTCTCCGTGTTTAAAGTCAGAGCTGCGCTGCTGTCCCGAAGGCTGATCTCTTAGCTTAAGGTCTTGATTGGCATCCCGGAGAAGTGAGGCGGTGACCCTTAGCTGTCCCATTAGCAGAGGGTTAATGCTGAGATTGATACCGAGCAAATAAAGGAACTCTGAGTCTGGCTCTTTTGATAGACTGTCGATCCTCTCTTTGACCTGGAGATGAACCTCAAGTGGTATCTGGACTCACAGGAGTGTAGGCCAACGGGTGCTTGATCCTCTTCTGGTGAATCTGCAGATCAATGTCAGAGATGAGAGCAGGTCACTGCCCCAGACCTAGACCTGTTATATCAACGTTTTAACACAACAACGTTTAATGATAAAACTGTTGTAAGGAGTTTGTTGTTTCCAAAAATACATGAAGTCATCAAAAGCAGTTAAGTCGCTGTTGCTGGTAGTAGATTAGTAAATAATAATGTCCTTTGTCGTGTCATAGCAGATTAATTACAAACTACATAAATCAAAGCTAAGATTGACTTCCAAATTGACGGTTATCCTTTTATTAGCTTGCTTGTTAGCAACACAATGAAGCACCAGTGTGGGCCCCGAGGCAAAGGTTTTAGACTAAATGCTAGTTGATTGAAAGTCAACGCAGAGAAGCACTGCTGTTAAATGAAACGTGATTTAATTAATATGAAATTTGTTCCTCATGTATTTGATTATACAAAACGTGCCAATAGTGTGTTATTCTTGAATATCTAAATTGAACATGTGATCAAAGAAATATGACCAGAGGATTAAGAACTTAAATTAGATAAGGTTAAAGAAATATATAAGCAGGTATATCAATAAGAGTCAGATGACACTCTCAGGGACGCTCATATTACACATATGGATATTTACAATACCAGAAAAAGCTGGTATTGTTGTATTTTTTGTGTCCTGGTACCAAATTTTCTACCAAAGTATTGGTTCTTGTGACGATATATAAATATATATACAATATATATAAAACAGGGTTCCTTATTGTGCTGAGGATCCAGTTGGAAATGAAAAGAAAATACTATTAGCCTTTGGTAAAACTAACCTGTAATTCCAGATTATTTTATTTTTTAACTCAATGGAATCAATAAAATATGCTATGTTGTTATCCATTTGGAATTATGATACGAGACTCCTTGAATGCTGTTGGAACCCAGGTTATTGTTGAAAGTGAAGTTTTTCAGAGGTCCCTGAACCCATCACCCTAACTCAAGAGGCTCTCTTAGAGTTTATCTGGAACAGCTTCAGATGCATGTTTGGTGTGTGTCTCTGTTTCAATCCCATGGCCTTTTTTTTTATTTGCACGCCTGTGCCTCTGTGCGTGCGCACGCAGTTGGCAATGAATTTCAAACAACTTCCTGTGGAACTTCGACTTGAGCGCAGAGATTATTTGAAGCTGGTGGAATATTTGAGTCATGGATGTAACAGAAACTGAAAATACTCCCTCCCCTTTGTCCCCCCTCCCTCTCTGTTGCTCCGTTTTTGTTTTCAGCGAGAGGGTGGAGCGCTTCTGTTTTTTTTCTTTCTTTTTTTTTGGGGGATCCTGGCAGCTCCCTCAGGCCTGCTCTGAGTCACGTTCATAATTGATCTTTCTAGAAATGGAGGTATCTCGCTGTGTAAAGCTCCAGTCTCTGCAGATAAAAGGTTGAAGCTTCATGCAGAAACAGACTTGTACAAATTTAGGAGTTGAGGAGTCATTTAGTCTCACAGTCGCTCGGTTTTATAGAAGCTTCCAACTGCTTCCTTGATGTCTCGCTATATTAGCTGCACTCAAATTAGCACGCTGCCAAATTCCACACCAGAGTGGCCTGAGCTGCAGGGTGAGAGGGGGCGTGATGAGGTGGGGTGAGCAACTTGCCTCCTCAACCTGATTCATGTAAAAGAAAATGGCATCTCATCAGGACTTTTAATGATTCAGATAGCAGTCAGACATATTAATCGGCAAAAATGTTCACTTTAAGAATCAAAGGATAATTGATGAACGCCCGCAACACACTCTGACACACACACCTCATGGACTCGCTAAGAGCTTCACATCGCCAAACTCCAGCTCTAGTCTTTCAAGTTCTCAACTGTAAAATGTAATTAAGCAGAACAAGGTCCAGGGGGGTTCGTTTTTTTTACACTCAATCAACGGCCAAATTTCAAATTAGTAAATCCCCCATCTCCCTTTTGTTGAGGGGCTGGAGGAAAATGGTGGGAGTGAGTTATTAGAAACAAAATGAAGGGCTTCATTCAAGTGTCAGTTTCTCTTCAGTCGACAAATGAGAGGGACCATGACGGAGAATTAGAATTGAGAGTAATGAAAAAAGGATTTGATGATGCAGGTTTGTGTCATTTGTATCTCTTTAACTTGTACACAACTCAATATCTAATTTTCTGATAAGTTGCCTCCTCAAAAAAGCTGTTAGGCTAGATCCAAATGTTCCATGCAGAAATCCATTTTATTCCTATTATCTGAGATCGGGATGCAAGCGGAGCATTTGAAATCAAGAGGCCTCCACTTGCGCTTCTCAAGAGAACTGGTGAGACATCATATTTCCATGTGTCCTAAATCGGTACTGAGGTCTCCTCCCAGTCAGACAAGTCAGCAGGAAAGTGTCCAAGACACGTTGTAACAAGATACTCAGCAACCTCACCTGGTTACCCTTGTATTGAATCAAACCCTGTATTTTATTTCACTTTTAAGTAAACAATGAATACTGATTTATAGGTTTGAGATGTTTGACGTAACAACTCCATGTGCCAACAATGGTACGTGCATTGAGTCTCACTTGACAACAGAATTCTGAATTAAAAAGTATATAAAATCGGGCTTATACTTACATTTTATAAATATATCGGGGTAAGTATTCCTGTCTAAGATAATTTGACACTTGGTTTGGTTCTTTAAGAAAATAATGAACCACAGTCTGATAATTTGTCAAAGCTTATTTGAATTTATACTTGATCTATTTATTTCAGCAATTTCTGGACATTTTCAAACACGAGCATGTGCACATGCAGATCATATCACATTGGTTGATGTTCTATCTGGGCAGGTAATTTAGCTGTCCTCAGCGGCTGTCCCCATCTTCATTTTATCTTGAATAAATACAAAATGGTGTTGGCAAAGTGACACGGCCAGAATTACCAAGTGATGTCTGGAGTCACATTCTGTCCAATATTAGATCTAATAAGTGACATTTGTGTTAGCCGATGTCAGCTCGACATCCACCCTGTGCAAAGACAAAATGACATAAATTGTCTGTCACTCTTCTTTCCCGGAGTCGTTGTTGTAATTCAGACGGGATGATAACTTTGATTTTGTACCAGGCTCCAGGGAGAACGATACTTACAGCGTATAAAGAGACAGTTGCAGTTTATAATGCCAGTTTATTTATGATCATCCATCTGTGTTCCTACTCTCATCTATAGTCCAAGACCAACTTTGTGTCCAAAAGAAAGATTGATACAAGTGGCACAAATGTCTTTACTCTGTCTGGACTCTCTCTTAGAGATAAGGTTTGGAGCTAAATCATTCACGAGAGACTCAAAGTAGAACATCTGCTCATCCACATGGAGAGAGCTGAGATGAGTCGACTGGAACCTTTTCAGTTAAACACCTGGAAGCCTATCTCTGGAGTTGTTCCATGCATGACCGAGAGGAGACCTTGGGACAGATCCAGAACAAGTTGGAGAGACTTTTTCTTCTGCCTTTTCTGCAAATACTTCAGAGCTGTAGGAGGTTTCTGGGGAGAGGAAAGTTTGGACCTCTTTCTTGGGCTGCTGCCTTTACATCTTGACCAGGGGTAAACAAACAGTGGGTGATAGATCCCCAAGAAAAAAACGTTTAAAACCAAAAAATAAAAACGGTATCCAAACCCACATTTATGAATGTGCATGAATAAATCCTTAAACCTTCATCTCAAAGACCACACAGTAAGGTGATTGAGAGGAGATTCAGGCCACACATGTAGAGAGAACCTAACATTTTCTTGAGTTTGTGTAGACTGTACAGTTAATGTGTGTGGTTATACAAATTGGATTTTGGAAAAAGTATTTTAAAATCATGTTATGATGGTGCTGGAGTAGAACTTCTAAAAGGTATATGACTGAAAGGTCTTGACTTGAAAAGTTGAAAAACATTCTGTACCATAAAAACTGTATACATGAGAAACATAGAAACAATTATTGAAAAAAAAAACGAAATAGTACATAAAAGACACTGTAGGAAAAAAAAAATGAACATAAAGTTAAGTCAGTCATAATTTAAAGTATCTTAATGTAACTTTCTAGAATTCCAACGTCAGGAAAAGTGCATCATCTGCCGCTTGTCAACGCCTCATTCAAACATCTGTTCTTGTTGTTCTTTCCATCCTGGTGACGGGCAGAGTCCTCATCCAGAGTTTAGAAGGTCAAATGGTAAACGAGGCTTTTGATACGCCCAAGGAAATTTTCCAATCAGAGCTCTTTGTAATAACATTCACAGCCCCCCTCTTGCTCTGTGCGGGCGATAATTCCCCTGGTTTGGCGTCTATAAATACGAACAGTGGAAGACGTATAATTTCTAATGAGAAAATAGATCCCTTTGGATTGAAAGGCAGGGGGCTGTTGCACGCATATTTGTTAGGAGGAGAGATGATACCTCGGGCTGTTTTGGTGCCGAGAGCTGGGGGTGGTGGGACTGGTGAGGGGACTCGGGCTAGGTCATTGCACATTTGCTAAATTAGCATTTCAATCATTCAGGTGCTTGAGCAGAACATATACATGTTTTTTACTAGCAGAGATAAACAATGACAGCCGTCATGTTCAGTCGCCTCGACTGTGTCGTGTTTCCTGTACAAAATTCTAATTTTGCAAAATACATTTGCATTATTATCACGACTTAGTCTTGAGAAGGCTTAATCTACTGAATATTGTGGCCTTTTTTACGACAGTAAAACTATTGCTGCACCAATACGACTTGTATTGTTTTGCTACCGATATGGATACCTGGACTTTGAGCATTGACTGATACAGATGTCGATTGGAAACCAGTATTACAATATTAATCTTCTTGTCCTATGCTGAGATAACACTGATAATGCTTTGAATAAAATGAAAAAATGACTGAAAAGGGAACTACAAAGTCTGTATTTATTCATGCCATGAATCGTTTAAATGAATTTTAAGTACATAACAAAAATACATTTAAATATTAAACTTGTCAAGGACTGTTAAAATGTTGTAACAGCATACTGTATATACAGTATATACAGTATGTATATCTACCGTAGCTTAAAAGGCTTCTTGAGCAATATTGAGCATTCTCAGGTTAACAGAGAGATGTAGTCTCTCCAATGTATCCTGCGTCCGCCCCAGGCCTCCCTCTGGATTGAACCTCACACTAGAGGACTTTAGGAGACAGTCAACCCTTCCCACTCTGACCGTGTTAAAAAAGTGTTTGTTTAGTTTAGCTAATGGGAGAGCCAGCTCTAATCTTACAACAGCCACATTTTTGGAACACAAACTTCATATTGGGAAAGGAACGTTGTCCTTCCCCAGCACAGCTGCTGAGTGAAGTGGGCCCTTTAAGAAAAGAGGCTGATATTGTATTCAGTGTAAACTTGTGTAATTCGGCTATTAGGAGATTAAAACAAGATGAGAATGCTGCTGTTTATTTGGCCGACATGATGTGACATTTGCATAACCGCATGCCTCCTCTGATGGGCATTCTAATAAGCTTCAGCAAACACCGCCGCCCTCGTTCCGCCACCGTCTCGTGGGCATTAATATTAAAAAGCTGAGAGATAGAAAAGCAGGCAGCTTTGGTGGTTATCTGGTCGACTCCCGGCCTTTTTATAGTTTTTCCTGGCGAGCAAATGAGAAACTCCACCGTGGCCTGTTTGACCTCTCAGCTACACTTTCAGGTTCCGGGCTATTTTCAAATTCTTGTTTGTGCGGCTCGCTCTCATTCGTTCATGCATATTCCATCTCGCTACCTGTGTGTGTTTGACTAGTGACATACCCCGGCGTTTGTGTGCACGCTCCTCCTTTTTTCCTCAGTCTTTTGGGTGCAATTTTGTTCTTCCCTCCTGCAGGACCTATTTTCCGTGACAAAAACCGAGGTGTTTATATACTCGGTTTTACATACAGAGCGATCCCCGGCTCTCTCCTGACGCTCCAGCGCTCGGTCCCTGTGTGGCGCAGCCGCTGAAGACTCGGTGACAAATGGCAATTATATTTGTGTGTTCTTCATGAATCCATCAAACACTGGCCTTTTAAAAATGCTCCCCAGATATTTGAGGCTGTCAGCTACTAGTAGCTGCGACCAAATTGGGATGCTGCTTAGACAGTCAAGAAGCACTCACCCCGAGTTTCCCCTGTGATGTGTGTGACAGCGTGTGCAGAGGAGTACCATGTTTTATTCAACTACAAATGTACACTCTCAACAGTTGTTGATGTGCTGGAAATAGGGCGGTTACGAGTCCAATTTGAAGCGTAGCTGTACGCACGTGTGCGTCCATATCCTCTCGCAGGAACTGGCTGTTTAATGCGACCTGTCAGGTTGTTTCCAGTGATCTCTGCAGCATCACAACATTTGCTTTCTGTTGGGACATGTTGGGGGGGGGACTTCTTATCTCCCCAACATCCCCTTCCCTTTCACATGGGCTATGGATGAGGAGTTCGAGATTCTTTTCATTTTAAATCTCCAGGGGTTAAATCAATACAACAATGTTTTTTCTGAATTGTCCAATTCCAGCTTGAGACACCTAAACTTTGTAATTGACAGTCATAAAAATACAATTGAGTACTTAGGAATTACCGTCACCACATCTTAGAAGCCACTTTTTGGGGCAAGATGTCGTCGATGGTGTCCCTAGGCTGTAAATTGCTCACTCCCCTGTCTTTGTAAATACCTGCTTATTACAATTTGTTTGGCAAAAAGGTTAACATCTTAAGTCTTTGATCACAGGAACCGTGTGTGTCACATGCCTGTTATTATCTTAAGGTGGATTTCTTGGTTAATTAGAATCTGGAAAAGTCACACCTGAAATCCTATTGTTGATCTGAACTTCATGTTGTTGGATTAATTTGTGCTTTTCCTGGCCTTCTTTAGTTTGCGGTTCTATCTTAAAAGTTTTTTCCTAGACTTGGTCGTACAGAACAACTCCAACGTATTTTCTTTTCATTCTATATCTGCTCAGCCACATGAGTCCGTCCATCTCTGACAGAATTATCATTAACATGATCAATGATTATGAATATTCAACCGCGCCGTCTATTCGTCTCTGTCACCGTGTTCATCAAGATAAAAATAGAAGACCTGCTTCTTCTTCTCCAGATGACGTTGCTCTTCAGAATTGATGGACTTTGTGGGCTCTCAAATAACAATTTAAACTGGATGAAATTAAAAGTTAAAGTTGCACAGTAGGTTAGGTTGTTTGTCTTTATGAGTTTATGTGTCAGTTTGCAATTCAGAAAATATGTTTAATCACTTTTGGGATCATTAAAATACCTTTTGAACGGAATTCTTAAAAAAAATAAAAATAACCTGTGTTTAATAGTTTACATAAAAGGTCCCATATTTAATTTTAGTTGAATTTTAAATGGCAATATTTGAATCATACAGATGTTAATCTAAGCTTTCTGTGCTGGACGTGAACTTCAGGTATCTTAACTGCAGAAGGTGATCAAGACAATGGCTACGCTAGTTGGTTCTTACTTAGTTGCTGTCGGTTTTATACTTTAAGTGATTAAAGCAATGATTTTGATAAGGAGTTGTTTTCATAAGACACAAGGATCAGTGTTGAAGTGTTTTGGTACGAGGTGGATCATAACAGCAACATTGTTTCTGCAATGATGGATTTCAGCCCTCTTCATGTTAGTCCATAACTGAATCCTGGTGGTCTTGTTTTAGCGCATAGCAAATGGAATCTCTAATTCTAAAGTGTGTACTTGTTTTGTTGGAGGTGAAGTGAGTGTATAGGAAACTGATGTGTTCCATTAATTGCTCTGTTTCACTGCAGGAGTCCTGGGGTGATGTTCTAAAGTCAGATCCCACACTTGTTCGCTGAAAAACTGTCTGCAGAAAAACAAATCTGTCGAAATGCTTTTTAGAGGTTTGCTGGTTATTTACCATGGGGGAGTGAATGATTCCATTTTAACAGGGATGAGTAAGAGTCAGAGTTTCCTTTGGGCCCTGTTGATGTCCGATTGAGTTTTCCAGATTTACTCACACAAAATCCACTTAGACTTATAAAAGTCACACAGTAGAGATAAGAAAGTTTTGTGTTTTTACAGAAACTGACACATGCATTATTTAGTCTTTAACCTTTCTATTATTACATTTTTAAGTTTCATTCGTTTTTCATCATTTTGTCTTTCTCCCAGACAGCAGACTTAACTTATGGCGATTTTGTTAGCTCCATCAAGCAGAACCTTTGTCTCACTGGAGCCCTTCGTAGCACAATGGAATAAAGACAAGGTCCTTTAGGTCCAACACTATGGTTCTTTGGAGTTCACTAGGTTAAAGTAGAACATCTTCTCAACAAGGTTAAGCCAGCTTCGGTGGTTTGGGCTTCTGGATTTCATCATATATTCTGGAAGCCACTTTAGTGGTCTATCTTACTTTGAGGAAGTCACAGGGCAGATCTTAGACATACCGAAGTGATAAGGTCCCTCACTTGACCTGGGAACATCTTGGTAGAAGAGTGGAAGCAGGTTTTCTACAGAGAGTGACGTCTGGCATGTTGAAAAATGTCAATAAACAAAGAGTAAATAGCTAATGAAATATTGACACAATCATAGAAGAGAAATTGTCAAGATTGTATCAAACATTTCTTAGTGTTTTGTTGTGCACTGCCTGGAAGAGAGATCCGGTGCGTCCATGGATAGTGGCAGGTGGTGTTCCAACGGAGAACATGGACTGCTGCTCCACATGTGCGGCCAACTACAAGCCTTTGTTCAGAGATGCAGAAATTGTTAATGGCCGGCCTGTTAAGGTGTTAATACTACCTGTATGGAAAGAAAGAGTATCGAGTCAAAGTTAAACTGCAATGAATAATTCAGAAAGGCCCGGGCGTGCTCTCACTTTGATGTGCATGGAAGAAAAACTCCCGGTAGAGCTGAATGTGCAGGAAAATGCCACATCCTCATCCCTCTTGTTCATCAGTCAGGTCGTCGTCTCCTGACTTTCCGCGACTGTCACACACTCGACGAGGACATCTCGGAGCGTTTTTTTGCAGGAGCGCAGATCATTACGCCTGCAGACGGCAGCTATTTTGTATACGCGCGCTATCACACACATTCATCTCGCGTCGCGTTTTAACTCACCCGAGTCTTGACAACGACTGTCAGCGTTTCTGATCCGGCGTTTCTATCTCTCCGCTCATCTCCAGTTGAAGTGTTTGCCATGTGATCAATATGGCGTGGGGAGGATTTGCAGAGAATTATTTCAAGATCGCAGGTTCATAACATCACATCTCGACATTGAAAAAGTGAAGACTGCTGACAAAAGTTCTTCTTCAGTCCAAATAAGTTGCAGGTTTACAGAGCTCCGTCATGTACCGAAGAAAAAGTTTAGTTCACTTTGAAATCGACACTTATCAACACCAAAGATTGTCTTTCCACGTCACCTGGCTCACAAACTTCACTTGACTGTTGAAACTCATGTTCTGATTTAAAACATCCATTTAACTCATTAAACTCTCTTTATTTCTCTTTGTTCTTGTTCTTGTTTTATTTTGATTTATGTTTTATGAAAAATTGCTGTATTTTCTGTGGCTATTGGAAAAAAAAATTTCCCGAAGGAGACCTCCTGAGGGATCAATAAAGTTTTACCTTTCCTTACCTTACCTTATTTAGCCTTCTGGTATTTAAAACGTTCTTTATCGTACACACACATGTATTGGCTATAAAGTCCTTCCACCCTTTCAATCATTCACAAAAAGGTGATGGTTAGTGTCATGTACTGTAAATAATGGTTTCTCACATTTTACCATTATCTTTTAAAGTCAAAGGTTTTCGGACTGTGAGGTTGTAACATTTTAAGTACTCATGTTGTAATGGACAAATGGTATAAGAGCAGAGAAAAACAACACCTTACCTTATGTTCATTATGAATAAGTTGTAATTTAACTCTTCTCTTCTCCCTCCAGCTCAACCCCGTTCCAACTCTCAGTCCTCGGACCTACAACTCCCAGTAAAAGACCAAAACGGAATTCGCCTAAATACCCCGGTCACACCAGGGTTAAGTAGCTCTAATGGAATCCACCCAGTCATTGGTGCAACTGGAACCACATGCACATGCAAGTGTGGCGCCTCAACTGTTCCAGTCTCCGATGTAACAGCGCCGGTTGCCTCCGCTACAGTGGAGCAGCCAAAGAAGCATCCGTCCACACCGGTGTCCCAGAGGATGCAGAGAAAGTTGAGGTCCAGCCTGTCGGTCAACAGCGACAGCAGCCGGCGCAGCAAAGGGAGCTCCACTGGCTCACAGAAACCTCCGCTGCCAGAGGGTGAGTGTGTGATCTCAGAAGCTGCCTGCTAACATGCTAACACACACTAATTGCTATCAAACTAATCTTTTCTGACCGTGCATTTACTGACTGCCAACTCAACTTACAAAACGCCACAAAACCTGAAGACACCTTCTAAAAACCGAGTTTACACAAAATCACATTTTCAATATAGTGACTATGTTTAAAATATATACATACCGTATATACTGTATATATACAGATATTTTAACATCCTTTAAAGTTTGAATGTCTCGATTATGTCATGCTGTCCTGGAGCGGTACAACTCCAAACTGGACAACAACAATGGATTGAGTCCTTCCAAGTGAACCAGTGACTTGTGTATTTTCTTGCAGAATATTTTCCTGATGTTAGAAATAAAGAGTGTCTTATTGTGTCAGGTCTCAGTGCTGCTGTGTATGTTCAGTGTTATGATCTGCAATCATGACACTGGAACGTTAACTTATTTGACTTATCTCAGAACCATGGGAACTAGGTTAAACCTGGTCAGAATTCTGAGGGACTCCTGCTATAGCTATGCTATATGTGGTCTTAGCCTGTGCTGTGGTTAACACTGACCTAAGGTGTCAGAAATTGAATAGTTGTTGACACATTGTTTTCAAGTTTAAAACAGGTGTATGAAATTATATCAGTGCCCTCAAAATATTGCTTTATAAATAAAACAGAATTGTGGAATTAAACATTTCAAAGTTCGTTTTTTATTAAAACAACAACATAATAAGAATGTATGTCATTGAATGCAATAATTAATAAAACATATATTAATGAATGATTATATTCATGAATTTGTATTTTGAAAGGTTGAATTATTCTATCAAACATCTGTATGAATACATTTAAATCATTTCAAATTCTGTGTTGTCAGTTAGCACTTTTATACCAATATTTTTATATTGAATTTCTGATTTTTAATTAGAAGGGAATACTGTATCAAACTCAATGTGATTTTCTTTTTGAAAATATTTTATTTTTAACTTAATATTCTGTTAAAATGGGTTTAAAATAAAGAAAAACCATTCCAGACAGTTTACTATTGAGTTGTCCTGCTGCTTGAGGAAAGAATTGAAGACAAAAAAAGAATTGTCAGATATCACATCTTGCTGTTATCCCCGAAAAATCTTATCAGAGCTTATTTCTATTTGATGTACATAGAAGTTGTGGAAAAGTCTCAGTGGAGATGGACAGGGATCTGCTCAGAACCTTCTCTGTAACAGCCCTCAAATATGGTGGTGAGTGAGAATCTGATGAACAGTAGTGAGAAGTGTGATCCCCTGATCTGCAGTGCAACAGAGAACACAACAAGAACTGCAGCTATTCTTGGAAGTAATACCTTCACATGATGTACGTCTGTTACCCTCTCTCACCTTTTTAATGACAAAGGTGTTTATCCTCCCCGTCAAATTCATGACAACCATCGCCTACTCCCGTGGGTTTTATTTTCCTTAAAAACAAGTTCATCAACAGCTCGACATGCAGGGAAGCCGTCACTTTGTCAGGTGAGAGGTCGAGGTGAGTCCAGTAATGAAGGCGGGCGGGTTGTGGTGGAGATAGGTGTGACCGGCTAACGAGGCCAGCGAGTGCAGGGTGCCTATTAAAAGTCGTGACCAGCCGTTGTCGGGCCCCTCACACCTTCGCTCGGGCCTCTCTGCATCAGCCTTCATCCCGTCAGTGCCGCCCCGGCCCTCATTAACAGGCCGCCTCCTGCTACTCAGCGCGCTGCTGTGTTTGTGGACATGCAGATGTTTCCTCTCGACGCCTGCAAGTCATGTATAATTCTGATTGAAGAGTTTAGCTCAATGTGAGCAGATGAATCTAATAATAGCCGCTGTGAGATGAAGGGATGAAGACGTTACAAGTTTGTCTTCATTATGGTGAATTCACACCCAATGCCACTTTGACGACACTACCTGTGCTACTGAGTGATTGCTAGCTTCTGACGACAGATAAAAGAGTATGTCACTCTTCTCTGGATAGGTCTTAAAAATTGCGGATTTAAGCATCAATAAAGTAAAAGTACACATAAAGCCTGCACCTCAAACTTGGACATTTTATTTCTTCTTTTTGTGCATCTCTTCATATGTCAATGATTAATCTGTGCTTTGATTTGTTTTTTGTGGCTGTTGTCAAAGTCAAGTATCGACAGGTGTGTGAGAAATGCATCGATGATGAGATCATGTAGCTAAAATGTGTTGCATCTCTCTCTCCCATTTAGTAGCATAATAGCTTGAGTGCCCCAATAGCAACTCTATACTATAAATATGTAAGGTAGATTCAAGGTGCATCTGATTTAATTTGTAGATTCAATTTGCAGGTGAATTCAGTATGCATCGGCTCTAGCCTTGTTTTGTATCGGCAAATGCAATGGTAACATAAATTTCCGAGGCACCCTAAAAGCACCAACGCGAGACAAAAAACTTGAACAAAGATGGATGCGCGAACATCAAATTTTAACTTGACATCAGGCCATATTCAAACAATGCCGTGGATCTATCAAATATGTTGGCAGCACGACTAACAGTGTATCGAGATGCTAATCGAATTGGCCTTAGTTGTGGAGATATATATCCATAATCTATTTTTATAAACTGGACCATGTCTGTTACATTAACCAGCAGAAGTCCTTATCCACTTCAGGAAGGTTCACTCCAGTCCTCAACTTGCAGAAGATCACTAACTTCCTTGATTCTCTCCTGACGTTTGGAAGAGTTCTTGTTCTTCTAGCGGTTTGAACTCATTTCTCAGATAAATACAAACCACAAGTCTGTCATCGACTTTGAACAGGAATGTCACAAAAGGTGTATGTATCAGTAGACTCCATGGATTTGATCTCCGAAAACAACGAAAAAAATTGTACAACTATCATGTAACACATTAAGATGACTGTAGAAAAGGATGATCATAAAATGGAAGAAAAAATGTGAATTTTCTTAGTCTTTATCTTAATTTCTGGGAGTGTGTGTCCTCCAATGCTCAGCTAAAGCAGCTGTGATGAACTCAGCCATCCATTACTATCTTAAGGGAATAGGCTTAAGATAATGCATTGATTAATTTTCATTTGGATGTTCTGATTCGTTAAGTTTCAACAGATTCTAATATTTGTTTTAAGTTCCCATTTCTAAGTGTTTTTGTTTTCTCCGCCTGCTCATTCACCCCGAGGCCTTATGCTGTTTAGTCTCTGTATGTGGGCGTTTACCCGCGGGTGAGGATGAGAGCCAGAGATGATGTTCTTAAAAAATTGATAAAAAGTCATGTCGAGATATAAACGAGGAGGAGGAGGCGGCGTCAGATCTTTATTTGATGACGCGCTGCTTGAAATATGCATTAGCTGGAGGTTGCAGCGAGCAAAACAACACATCCACAACACCTCGGCAGCAGAGACGCACACCAGAGATATTCCAAACACTTTTTTCCCTCCAACATCTTAATTGGCAAAGACCCAGAGAGGGAGCAAGCGAGCGGGTAGAGGAGGAGGACATAAAAACCAGCGGCAGCTCAACAAGTCTCTCTCATTATGGCTTTTGTGTTGCTTATTTGCAGACGCCAGCCCTCAGAATCAATATGCCTGCTCTCAAGTATTTATTTCCCCGCGGTAAAAAGCCAAGCTGTTGTGTTTGAATGTTTACATGGATTAACATAATCTGTTTGCCTGTGAAATTAGCCTCCTAAACAGCTCCCCGAACACGGGAAATAAAAAGGCGAGAGCCAGCTCAGGGGATCCTGCTCCTCCCCGTGTTTCTTGGCACGCGCTGCTGGCAGATCTGTGATAACACTTCTTATTTACTACTCCGCTTTTGTTTCTGCGTGTCATCCAGCTGCTGTTGGGCTTAATTGTGTGTAATCAAGATTTTCAAGCAGCTTAAGTCTCATTGATCTGACGCCAACCCTCCAGAGTTTTTGGGGGGCTGATTGTTGCGTAATAGCACAGAAGTCTGGCTTGGGTCCAGCTTCCTTTGCTAACAGTGACAACTCCAGTGAATCCATGTGGCGGGAAGGACCGGGTCAGCCAGGGATACCTCATCTGTCTTAGTCAGACCCTACTGCGCCATAACTGAAGTGCTTGAAGACATTTCTGCAGTTCCTCAGCGTTAACTATAACATTTAGCACAACTTTTTTACGATTTAGAAAAATATCAAGTGATTTTGCCCTCCCCGGGATTTAAGATATATTGTCCTCATGTGCAAAAAGCCCTGATCCTCATGACGTCACTTGCAGGAGATAATGATCCTTCAGCTTTCTTCTACTGACATTTAGCAAGATTAGATAGGACATCTTGTCCTCACGTCATCTTGTGAGTTGTCATAGAGCATCACAGCACATTAAGGTGATGTCGGTGACTCAATGGACACGACAATTTGTTGACACCTGACAGATTTGTTAATTACAGACATCCCTCGATGCTAGTTACAAATAAGCAAGAGGTTGTTCTGGTGCTGGAGATTTATTTTCTGCCCAGCCATTGAACATCTCAGACTCTGATCTTTACTTTACTTTTTGTCTTTCTTTTGAATACCCCTCGTCCCCCTCAACACTCGTCCATCTACGGCGGACTGGAGTCATCTCCGCTGGGGTTTCGGCTTTAGGTGTTTTGACTTTCTTCCCCGTCATACATTCCAAAGTGAGTGTCCCCCCGAGTCTGATCTGTCCGTCTTGAGGGCCACTGAGACCCGGTCTGATCAATCCTTCTGTTTATCTCTACGGCTCTCGCTGTCCGACTCTCGAATGTTTTGCACAGCTTGCTGCTCCGAGGCTCAGCCGGCTTGTTTTGTGTCATAGTGCCCCCCCACTCCCCTCCATCTTTCTTATGTTAGCTTTCCAGATGTCTCTGGGTATTTCCTCTGAGACCATCCGCGCAAACTGTGAGCTTCATCACAATAAAACATTGTCAGTGTGCTGCTCTGTCCGTCTGTTGGTTGGTTTCACTCCGTCTCTCTGTCTTCATGGAGATCTGCCTCGCGTCCAGCTCTCTTGTGTACAGCCTACGACCCCCCAGCACACACACACACACACACACACACTCTCCCCCCTGTCCTCCTCCTACACCTCCTCGCTGGCCTCTCTAAGATCCAGACTAATCGCTGGTGGTGAATTATACATCCAAGTGAATAGCTGAGAAGCTGGCCGCTGCCTAATGTGTTTTCCGGGTTCTGGCGGTCCAATGTTGCCGACGTGGGCCCAGTTTTTACCCTCTGGGTCCTTCAAAGTTTGTTCTGTGAACTTTGAGGTTTTGTTCTTACAGCTGTGGCCCGCGGAGCAGTTTGTAGCACCGCAAGCAGAACCTGCACTGTATGTGAAGACTGCTCCTGTGTGCTGCTGAGACTTCAGATCATCTGAATCATAATATCATTAGAATGTTAACTATGAATTAAAAACCATCATGTTCCAGGAGAATTTCATTGCTCATTTTTGTAAACGGCTGACGCCAAGGTGTAGAATCAGCTCCCTTTCCAAAACTACATTGGCTTTATTCAAATACTTTCAAAGCAATTTACTTTGTTGCATATATAGGAGTTACATTAAATGGTAAGTAAGTAAGTAAATGGACGTCAGAACTGGTCTGTGTGCATGTACAATGTTGATTAGTAAATATAAAATTGAAATTTTTATATTGACATTAAAAAAGAATCATTTGACAGCTATTGGAAAAAGATAGATAAACAGGAATAACTACTAATTCATGTTATTAACAAGTGACAATGGGTGAAATATGATGTTACAAATCAAATAGACGAAAAACTGACACCAATAAGATAAAATGAGCCAAAAATGTTAAGAAAGTATACAAGGTTAGCAATAAGGAAAATTTAGGATAATATTAACAATCAATAAAGGCCAGATTTTAAATGAAAGACAATATAATTATAAAGTCAAAGATTTAATGAAAACTCATCCATCATCATTTACCTTTATTTGTAGACAATATTGTGATTTTTAAATTCAGTGCTATTGTATAGATTAATATCAAAACATACAGAAGACACAAAAAAAACAAAAAAAAACATATTATAAAGATACGTTTATCTTAAAATAAAATGTAAACAATTTACTAAGAGATATTGCCTGGCCTTAAGGACCCCAATTTTGTCCACAATGTTGATGTAGATGTGGAAGTATTAATAGCTTTAATAGAGGAATCCATGAAAATATTTCCGATTTTCTTTTTTGTTTTTCTGAAAAATGTTTTAGAAGCAAATGAGAAATATGTATTAGTTAAATAAGATCATCATCTGTCTAGTACATTTTGGAGTCAATAAAGCGTATTATTAAGATATAACCTAAATTCATTACTGAGAAATGTAACAAGTTTTAGTAAGATCATGGACATGTTGAGTATAATGACATACATTTGGTGTTCAGTGTTGTGGTTAATGAGTTATGAAAATGATTACCAAAATATTGCATTCAAATATTTCAAAGAAATATGTGATGAAGACATTGTATTTAGAGTAGTTATGTAGAGGTGATTTTATTATTACGTGACATGCATTGGCCATTAGCTTTGTAGATTTTAGGAATGAAGACATGATAAACGATTTGTGCCCCAACTTCATGCTAAATTGAAGGACGATCCCTCAAACACTGTCTCGCCGCCTGACCTTATAGAGAACCATTCAAGGCATTTTAAAGTGAAACGCATTTGTTGATAGTTAACGTATATATGACTTTAAATTGTTCAATTTTATAACTATAAGCCTTTTACTCTTACCAACATGCACCATCCAAATCAATAAGTCAATATCATGCTACCTTTTTTTCGTGTCTAAATGTAAATATTGTTGACAAGTTAAGTAGTTTTACCCACGTCCAGATACAGCTGGTCTCTGAGTGCGACACGAGAGCGTCAGAGAGAAGGGGGATCGATAACTTGTGAAGCCCAAGTTTAAACATACAGTAACTCAAATGGTTGCTTTTGCCACCAAATATTCATCCCAGGCGAGTTCAGGTTTCAGTCGTTGTGATCCAAGTTGTAAAAGCTATGAGACCAGCTCATCAGAGGTCAACAGGTCAGATATGCAAAGTTTTACTTTAGGACCCAGCCGTCCAGGTGATATCCACGGTCTCAGGTGTTTGATGAAAGTGTTGAGTTTTGCAGCCGCCGCAAAGAGAGTTTGCCTGGTAGACATTTGAAAAGATGAATCTGTTTCCCGTCTCTGATATGGACGAATCCTTCAAACCATCTTCAGAAGACCCCCGCACGCTACCCCCCGCTCGTTTCAAGTTGAACATCTTGTTTGTATCACAGCTGGCTTCTGGTCAGCTCTGCGGCCCTGAACTGTGGAAAATAAGAAAGAAAAGCCTGTACTTTGATTAATCAAACATGAGCATACAGCGGACCCCCTGCTCCCCCTCCACCTCTATACCCCCTCTAACCCAATCAGCGGCGGCCGCCTCTGACGGCTGGAGACGGCCTGATGAAAGTTATGCAAATGCATCGTGTTTGTAATGCTATTTTTCTGCATCCGTCCACATCATGTCTGCTTAACGCTCAGAAGCAGCTGCGCGGCGCCGGTCGGCTTCAAACGCCGTTGACGGTCAGAGTGAGGTGGCGTCGCTGAGCGATATTTAGCCTGACTGACTGCTGATGCTCTCGCCGAGGCTGAGGCGTACACCCCTACAGCTCACTTCCTGCTCACCCACCAGCCTCTGCACGCATGGTGTCACATCAACAGACCTGTCTGTCGCTCAAACTCCCGAACGCTATCTGTTGCAGAGGTCGCCGTGTCACACCGATGGTGTCGTTTTGTAGTTTTTACTTTCTTGCTGTGGCGGGGAGTTTCTGTCACGTGCACGTCTGACAACCGCTCATCAAATAATTATTTGAATCAATGTTGAAGAGGTCGGAGCAGAACACATAAAATGATACACAAACACACACACATGCATACTGCTTATGTAGACTTAACTAAAAACACTGCTGGCTATGTAGTAACCGGACACACAATACATACCTACACACACAAAAAGTGTACACACATACACACATGTTAACACAAACTTACATGAACACATGCAAACATACACACACACATACAAACACGGATACGGATACACACACACACACATGCCTAAAAGCATTGTTTATTTCAGCACAATGTCATAGATATTAATTGGTTATTATCAAGGAAACATGGAAAATTTCTAGATATTAGTTCAAATGAAACTCTAAAGATATATTCCTATTATTATGATTATAAGATAATAAATACACCAAATTCTGATCAACAACGCATTGAAGAGAACAGTCTGCTAGAATTGAATTGTACATGTCAATATAAACAGATATTAAGTGTTTTATGTAATTACAGTATAAAAGTGGAATATATATATATATATATATATATATATATATATATATACTGTATACACAGCTAAAGCTTAGCAAGTAACCTTTCAAAGCTTGTGGTTCCATTCCTCTCCACCCGTGGATCAGGCTCACATCAGACTGACAAGCTGCTCATGTAACCTTCCAAATGAATGATCAAGAACTTTCATCCTCCTGGTGGCCGACTGACTTCTCTGATCTTCTGTGATCAGCACGTGCATGATGATGATCTCACACTAATCAAATCCGCCGTGGGGTTCGTCCTCGCTACCTCTTCTCCTGCTGCTAACACCGTCGGCTCACCTCTGAGATGTGATTTTGGACATGATTGTCAAGTGGTTGCTGTCGTTGCATCCAGACTGCTGCGTCCACTGCATCCTGGCCTGCCTCTTCTGCGAGTTCCTGACGCTGTGCAACATGGTGGTGACACAGGCGTCCTGCGGCACTTGCACCCCAGAGGCGTGCTGCTGCTGCTGCTGCGGCGAAGAGATGGGCGACGACTGCAACTGCCCCTGCGACATGGACTGTGGCATCATGGATGCCTGCTGCGAGTCATCCGACTGCCTGGAAATCTGTATGGAGTGCTGCGGAATCTGCTTCCCTACATAAGACAGGAAGCTGCAGATGTATATCAATGACCGTCCTTTTATTTTGATAGATGTGAAGTACCCACAACTGCTTGTGGTGTAGTTATCTTAAGTATTATTCAGTGTTTGTTCAGTATTCAGATCAGAACGTGTTTCATTTTGCTTGCTAACTAGCAACTATCTTAATGACAGTTTAGCATCTTGACAGTCCCACCCATCACTGAAGTGTGACTCTTTAGGACGGTAACGTTTTTCCAGGCTACTCCATATTTACCTAACTTCCAAAGACAGATCTGATAGTCAATCCCTAAAAAACAAACTTGAAGTATAATGTAAGTATAAGAGTTAAGTAAAAGTCACATAGTTACAATATTTTTTTCCTTAAAACACCCTCTTTGACTGCTTAGACTTTGTTAATATTAGTCTCACTCATCTTGAATCAGCACTTTTGGATTTAGTTGACATCCACGGTGCTTATGGTGTTGGTAGTGATGGACCAATCGATTGTGCTTTGATAGTTTGCTAGAGACATAAAATAGACTTAGCGATTTGAGGGTGGTTTTATGGTTTACTCAACAACGAAGCTTCCCAGTATTCAGGACCTTGGACAGCACTTCTGAAAAAAAAGTTTATGTTGAAAAAAATCAAGCTGAACACAATCATCATTTTAAAACAAAGAGCTACACTGACATTTACTCTGATTACTCTCACTTTCTTCTCTCTTTGTTTATCTTTAGCCTATGTACAACACTGTTACAAATGAACTGAACTACATTCCTAAAAAACACAACATTTTAAAATCTCAAGCTATTTTCCTTTATTATTGTTGGTAAACTTACCTGGAGACTCTAAGGGGCATCGGAAGAACTTCATCTCATTCCTGAGTCAACTGGAAGCAGCTCATGAATTTGACAATGTATATGATGGCTGAGATAAACTGCCACACAACGTGTTGCACAAAGTTCCTGCGATAACATTCCAAAGAAGTCATATGATGCCTACTCCCACTGACTGGAAGGAAAAAAGTGTAATGTCAAAAATAAAGTGGACCAAAGAACGTTTGGTAAATAAAATGTTGATAGTCTATTTTGATAAAGTTTTATATTTCCCCTTGTGTTTGTGTTATTAAAAGTAAGTCTAGTTCCAGAGATCTGCTAAGTTTCTGTTAGCAATAAACCTGCCTGCTAAACCAGCCAAAACACAGACTCTAACTTAAGAGGTTGAACTTAAAATGAAGTGAGGAAAGTGTCTGAAGTACTTTATATTCATAATGTGAAGATCTAAACATGTGGAACGTCTTCATCCTCTTTGTCTCTTGTTTGTCTTGATGCTCCTCTTTTCCATTGTACAATAGCATATGCAGATTGTTTTGTGAAATAATAAACAAATGACTCAACTGGAACACTCTGTTTTGGTTTCTTTACTTCTTTTGTTTAGCAATTTGACCCATGACTAATTCAAAGTCTACAGAGCTGAAGCCTTACTTAAAACAGCTGTCACCCATCTTTGTACACAGTTTGGTTTCCAAAATATAAAATATTGTCTCCTTAATATTTTATACATGCAACTGCCTTGTTTTGACATCTTCTGCCCTTTTGAACAGTCACGACCTTTAAGGCATCGTTAAAGTTTAACTCACTTTCTACTCACCCTAATGTTGACACGGAGAGTTTTTTGGGAGTTAAAGGGGGTCGTGCCAGGTTATAGTGAATATCCATAAGACAGTCGCAAACTGGATCACACCATAATTCTTTAAAATACCTTGGTACTGCTTGATCAAATCAGTCTATATTTTGAACCTGTTTGTAGTAGAGGCCAACAGTGTTTGTATAGTTCAAAGAGCTGACACAGCGGTAGCCTCTGCTAAAAAAAAAGCTTAAAATACTTAATTATTTCATTATTTTTGGAACAATTTCACATGTTGGGGATTCAATACAGGAGCGACATTAAAGACGAATATTAGTATCTATTTGTTGTTTGTTTCTTTTTGGATGAAGAAAAGTGAGCGACCCATGTAACCATGTAACAAATGGACAGGGATGACTTTTCCCAACCCTTTGAGAAAATAAAAATGAGTTAAGTTTTTATTTTTGAAATAGCCTTTTAAGTATTATTTCAATTATGCTCTTCTTTGCAACTTTGACCAGGTGTAAGACTTTTGTATTAATTTCAATCATGCCTCTTACTATTTCTGGGAGAAAAGCCAGTAACAAATGTTTTTATACTTCCAAAGTGCTGTTTCTAGTGATGGGTTGATGACGCCTTATGATACAGCATCAGCTGTTTGATGCTGTATCATGATGCAGAGCCTTCATTTTGAAAGGCCACTAGATGGCACTCTCAGCATTATTATATGTGGCTCTGATCTGCAAACTTAATGAAACCTGGCAAAAAACAGCTAATGCTGTATCTAGAGGCCTCATCAACACATTGCTAACTGCTTTAAAATAATTCTCTAAGCTTGTGTCCTAAAACAAGAAACACTATTATACACAAAACTCAACATATGAACAAACATATAGATTTTAAGACAATTTCTCAAATGTAAACAAAGTTAGTTCACAATAACAGCGGACATTTGAAGCTTTTGAGTATGAAACAACATATATTCAGGAAAAGCTGGGTTTAAACCCAGATTTCTGACACTCTGAGCCCTGGACATGAGTTTCTGTAATATTGCCAAAGAAATGCTGTGTTCCTAATAGAACTGTTATTGACATGTGTGGGCCTTCGTGAGGCTTGTCTATATATTAACCAAGTTATTTCTAACACATTTTATCTAATGGTAAGCAATCCCAGCTG
This sequence comes from Callionymus lyra, assembly GCF_982586985.1. Taxonomy (NCBI): domain Eukaryota; kingdom Metazoa; phylum Chordata; class Actinopteri; order Syngnathiformes; family Callionymidae; genus Callionymus; species Callionymus lyra. The sequence continues at coordinate 36,361,616 of NC_141820.1, read as the reverse complement.
ACACCAACTGTAGTGTAGAAGATATAACTCACACTCAACCAGTTGGATAATCATAAGCTGGACGACTGAGAACCTTCATGGAGAGATGTAACTGTGTTTACTGGTGAATTGAACATACATTCTTTTTTATTGGTAAACCCTAGCCGATGCCAATTGTCCAGGAAAGAAACCAACAACGTCAGAACTTGATGAAATCCTTTTGTGAAATGCATCTTTGTTCACCTGATGCATCCAGGAGGTGGTGTTGCAGCAGGAACAAGAAAACATGAGCGTCGACAGTCTGTGGGGTCGTTAGGGAGCACAGACCTCCCGCCGGCTGGAACAGCAGTATGACCTTCTGTCGACACCACCCCCTGTTAACCCCTCAATTAACCTCCACAGCAGCCCCCCCACTGCTGGAGCAGAGTGGCGACCCCTCCGCACCCCCCCTCCCCTCCCTTTATTATCTATCATCACTTCTTTTTATCATTTTGTGCATGGCTGCACTAGCCGCAAGGAAATTACCATCTTATTTCACTAATGCGTTCCTGGAAGTGTCCAGAAAAATTCTCTCACTCGCTCAGAAAAATCAAGATAATAAAAAAGTGCAGGTGCGATGACCTTTTCTCTCCGTCTTCTCTTTCCCACTCCTGTAATCAATCCCCTTCTGAGCGCTCGCCGTGCGTCGGATTGTAGTGGCACAATTAACAGCAGCTCTATTGTTTCTGTTTGCCACAATCACCTCAAGGTCGTTTCTCCTTTTAATATTAAATCAATGCCGGCAACTCGCCGCTCCTTTCATCCCCGCCACACAATAAGGATCCGTTTCCCTCACTTGGAAGCGTTGGTTTGTCATATTTTATGGAAATCAGACGGGTGAATTGCTGGCTGATATAACCCGATTATAATTACACACCGTGCCTCTAATTAGAGAGGACATGAGGCGTGCACGAGAACGTGCGACACTTCTTTGTGCTCGCCATCTGTTTTTTATCCCTTCCCTCTTCATGTTACATCAATGCTTGTTTTTATAAGAGCTCCTGCATGTGCTTTTTCTCCGGCTCGCTGTCAGTCCTCCAGATCTATAATAACCGTCATTATCTCAGCTCAGGTGAATCATTTTGATATATTTATGATGCTGTCGCCGCGTCGTTACAGGTAATTACGGCAATAGAGTAACTGTCAGCGTGTCAGAGCGTCAGGGAAGTGCGAGCGTCGCCGCGTAACATCCGTGAGACTGATAATCCCTCAGGGAGGAGACAACAGCACAACACGACCGGAGCTGTTGTCGAGGAAGTCAGAGTCATTCATATCCATCCAAGTCTCCAGAGACGTATCGTCCTGCTTAAAGTTTTCTTCGTCCAAACCAGCTCCAGAAAGTCTCTGAATCAAGATGCTTTCTCTATGGAGTTTTGTCTGTGGAATTTTTGGACACTCTGGTTTTTGTCACACAAAAACATATATTAAATAATCTAAACTGTCAATCTTCTGTGCTTGCGGGATTGTGCTGTCTTTATGTGACTTATTACTGAATATGTCCAAAGTGTCAATCAAACCCTTTATTATCCGAGACAAACTTCAAGAGCAGTTGATGAATGTTGGATCAGAGAGTTTGTTCGACCCATGTGTACCCTTGTCACCAAACTCACAAAAAGACTTTCCCTGTCTGTTATATTGCAGGTCCACGTCTCCATCAGATCAGCGCTCTCACCCAAAACTCTTCAGGAGGGCGAAGGAAAGATGCCTGGAGTTCAGGTGACGTCACGTTCCATCAACACACTCAGGTATGGACCTCATCAGCTCCCTCGCTCATTCCGGGGTCATTACCCGGAGACTCAAACTGAGTGTGACGCGAGAAGCCTCCACGCTTCATTTCAGATTTGTTTGTTTGTTCCACCAGCTACGAAAATCAAACCATTGAAGTTTCTGTGTTTACATCTAAATCATGTCAGAGCAGCAACCCGGCAACAAAACCATTTGTATTCTTTGTTCCGTCTCGTGTGCGCTAACAAAGCACGACGCCGCTCGCACCTTAAATATTTAAAGACCCCCTTTTGCTGGATCGGTGCGAGAGGCCTTCTAATCTCCTTGTTACCTGGAGGCGTCGCCACGGTAAACACGGAGATGACACGTGGCGGTTAGCGAGATCAGGAGCGACGCGTGAGGTTCAAAAGATGCCAGAGGAGGCGACAACATCTGCCTGCTCCGAGAATCACAGACGTCAAATCTTCCTTTTCTTCTCTGGGAACGCACCTGCCCCCCCCCACCATCCCGGAGATGCATCTTTTTTGTCTCAGCGAGTCGATTCAAGTCGCACGACTTACTGCGCCGAGGCTTTGTCTGCGAGGCAGTGGGCCATGTGAGAGGCAAATTGAGGAGGACGTGAGGACCAGCGATGCCTGTTTACCTGCTTGTTCATTCTCCTTGAGCTATAAATTACATGTCAGCGTTTGTTACATGTCATCATCTGACGCACCGGCGTTCTATCGTGCCTCTTTTTGTGTTTGTTCCTGGCGTCACTTAAATGAATCTCCTGCCTGCTGTCGTCTATATCACCACATGATTGGCAGGATGGTGTTCCGGCGCATCACGCAGCACCATGGAGCAAGACGTAGAAGACTCGATTCATGGATCTGTCAAATCTAAAAAAATATTCCCTATAAAGGAACGGATTAGCCTTAATGGGTGTTGGGGGCAGCGGTCTATATAAAGAGACCTGCTTCTCTCAAGTAAAATCCATTGAATACACACTAGAGGGCGAAGACAACCAGATACAATGTCTAAGCTACCATGACTTCCTCCCTCACTCTTCCCTCCGTCCATCCTTCCTCCCCCATCCTCCCTCCCAGCCGGTCACAGCAGGAGGCCATCAACATTGAGTTTGGTTTTGCTCGAGGTTTCTGCCTTCTAAAAGGAAGTTTTTCCTCGCCAACGCCGTGATTGAGTCGCTGGATCTTGGTCTTACTTCAACTGTAAGGTGTCTTGAGATAACGTTGTTATGATAAGACACTTAAAATACAATTGAATGAATTGAATTGAATTGAATTGAATTCTACTTTGAGTCTCTCTTGGGTCACAGAGTGATCCTGAAGACAGACGTTTTCTCTCCTTCCATTGGTCCATCAATGACAATTTGGAATAATCCAAACATCCTCTGGATTATTATTGAAGACACCACATGTAAATATTTGTGTTTCCCTTTAAAAAACTAAGCAAATCAGATGACTTCTTTGCTTAGCGGGAGCTGATCATCATATTACCAGATCTATACAGATACATAGACTCATAAAAACATTTTGTTGTTAAACTCATTTGTGTGAATAGGCTGTCCAGGGAAGTGTCGTTCGTCGAAAAAAGGTCAGCGTCATCCATACTCACTTAAACGTCAATCACTGGCTCTGCCTCTGTTAAGTTGTTAAACTTTAATCTCGTAGAAGTCCCATGAGCCCGTAGAAATCAAACGCTTTTTTAATCACTTTCTTTTTGTGATACATTAATTCTCTGTCTGGGAAATGTATGATTAAAGGATGGAAGTGGTTTGATTTAATCCGAGTATCTTCATAACTAACGTTGTGTGTTTGTGACAGCGGCACACACACAAATATGTGAGAGAAGCACGTTGGCAACATCAGGAGAAAGATTAAACAAGCCTCATATCTCCTTGCTAATAAACACTTGTAATTGTTTGTCAGATGCGTTTAGACGCTGAACAACAAACAGCAACAACAACCCCCTCCACGTCCTCCCCTCGCTCCGCACCAGAACCACCAGATGCTTCTCTGCCACGTGTTTATCTGCCCGTCAGCGCTCCGTAATTGTTTCATCTGCTACAAATAAACACGTCGCCTGTTGAATCTTTGTTTACGTGCCACTCAGCAACCGCTTTTTTTCCGCTGATGTCACTGATAGAGAAGTAAACGGCTGTTTTTCCCGGGACTCCTGGGAATTGGAAGAGTATACAGGTGTGCTTTGTCAACACCTGCTCACATCTGGAGGTGCGAGGTGTGAAGAGGAGAAAATATACGTCAGCGACACATGTGCTCGTACAGGTGCAGCGTCCTTATCTGCGTCCTTATCTTTACTGGACACGTGACGTCATCGACAGATGCACGGTGTAAACATCCTCATTATCACAGGTTCTGTGTTCTACAAGAACACAACAGAAGTTGTGAGGTCAAGGTCAAACTGACTCACATATTTAAGTTGGTCTTTTACTGAATTATATTTGTTAGTGAGTCAATCACATCCATTCACTTGAGGATCGACAAATGTCTCACATTTTATTTTTCTGTGTGAAACGATGACTTAAGAGTGAATCTTTGAGGATGTGTTGCAGGTCTTGTTACTTTTAAGGCTCGCCTGTGACCAAAAAGCTAGCAAGGGGTCAAATGAATAAAACACACATATCTCAGAGTGACTCCTTTTAACTGTCAATCATGAGATCAAATAGTAGTAGTCAATTGAGTTGATGTGTGACTCAAGTCGCCTCATGAGTCCAACCGATCTGATCTGTGGTGCCGATCCAAGTTCCTTTTGAACACAATCGTGTGGATTCCCAAACAGAACCACCAGTGATTCCTGACACAACCTGCTGAACCTCCATTTTTCCTAGAGATGAGTGGGAATGCCTAACAAATTAAAACCAGGACATGTGTTTGGAATCATCTTTGATCGACTTCAAAACAATCTTCGATAAATGAATAAAATATACATGCGCTGTTTCCGAGTCGCTCAATTATCTTGGCTGCTGTCACGAGCGCGCCGTGTGGGAGTGAGAGGTGTCGGCGCTCCTCGCCTCCTCCTCCCCCGTCAATCAACATACCTGCTTTCCTCTTCATCTGCCAGGTGATAATTGACGCAGTCTATTGCGCTCAAATGAATTTCCGACTCTGCCGGCGCGCAAACAACAACTTGACTCCGGCAACACCAGGCGTCGTCGGGTTACAGATTAGACCGCATCTCATACATAACTGCCACTTATTTGGGAGCATCTGCGGCGTGCATTTGAAGACAAATATGAATAGTTCATCGGCGCTTATTAATAGTGCATGTTTGCTCGGCTATAAACGCCAAACGTCTTCTAAACAGGCGCCGTAAGGATGCGGCGCCATGCGAGCAGCATTGAAGAGGCGAGGTGATGAAGTGCAGATATGTGCCCTGAAAGAACACGAGCCCTGAGGACACTCGCCTTTTTTCTCTGCTCCATTCTTCTAAATTCAAATGTGCTGCGACGCCCCCCCCCCCCTTCCTCCCAAACCTCCCTCGTCCTCCCCCCTCCCTCCTGAAGAATATTCATCTCAGGTTAAAAATGTAAATGCAAATGCGGCCACATTAGAGCGTGCGGGTTGTTAATAAATTAACACGTGGCAGAAATAATTCAGTTTAGCGTGATGATTCTCGGGCGCAAGCTGTCAGCTGTCGCATTGTTCTGGATCTGAACGTGACACGGGCGCCGAACTGTGATGTCGGAGTGCCGCTCGCCTCCTCGTGAAACAATAACCACCTCACACCACTTCCGACGCCACTTTGTGTCATTTTGGGAGAAGAAAGGTTTTAATTAATGGAGGGCCACCTTTGCACACACACAAGAGAAACACACATTTGTGTTATGGATACACACATATTTCACAAAATTAGAAACGTGTAGATAAACCAATATAATCTCACACAATCATGTATATGTGACCCACAAACATGCATAGCATACACTCTACATGTAGAAGGAACGACACACAAACTTAAAAGTTGGAACGTACAAAAGTAAAGAAGAAAACAAACTCAAACGTTTGTTATTTAACAAACATACACAACACAGCTTCATTAAAGCATGACATGTCTAGACCATCTACTTGCGAACACTTCTCCTTATCCAGACCAACATGTGATCCAGGCGGTCAGAGGGCCAACGCTGACTAATCAAGTCCTCCCTGAGGATTCTGGGAGCACAAACGCAGCAACGCAAACACTTTGGTTCGAGTCTCTGAAGACGTGCCAGGTGTCAAGTGACTCGCGTAAAAGTTTTGAACAAGTGCCACTTGTTCAATCTGCTGTTCAAACACAAATGCCGCCGCTCCATGTCCTGAAAGACAGAGCACCCTCTTATCTTTTAATTAAGTCTTGGCTAATGTGCCACTTAATTGACTAATCGGGAGATTTTGTTTTCTCCAATTTACTTGAAAACACTGATGTCTGGGATGAGGAGAGGGCACTTCAGACAGTCAGACACTCGACGGAACAAAGAGTTTTAGTTTTGAGAGCAAACAACTCTCACAGGTGAAGACCTGAGCGGGTCTTTGTGGGCCCTTGTTTGTTTGGAGGGTTCGCGGTATACTTGGACTCCAGAAATATTGGACCAGTAGCAGTCAGCATTGGTTGATGAGCTTTGTGCGGCGACTCTTTACATCCATCCAGAAACAACATAGATAAAGACCACTGTCAAAATTTCGCCTACCGCCTTGACTTTTCTGGACGACAGCGCTTATGGGCAAAAGTGCGACGGTCGTGTTTCAAGATCTGAGCCGGTCCACAGAGTGTGAGGAAATCTATTATTTGTTAGTTCCACGGCTGAAGATCAGACCATCTGAGGTGTTCTAGCTTATGTGAGGTAGCATCCCGGGAATCTGAACAGTCCTGGGTTGACCCGCTGATTCTCTGAGCAACATCAAGGTTTCTGTTTTGTTCCAAACAAGGAACAAACTCTGTGTCCTGAAAGTGAAACAATGGATGAAGTGGAGAGTAAAGATTTCCAGGGAACTGTCCAGAATCTGCAGGGGAACATGTGACACCGGACAAAGAGTCCACCTCATTCAGAGAGACACCTCTGCACAGAACCGACTTATTCTCATAGGAGGATCAAGTTGAGGGGCAGGAAGTGTCTGAATACAACAATACAAATTAGAGCATTTCGGGGGCAAACAATAGGCAGGAGAAAGAACTTGCTAGGACAGGAAAGTGAAAGATGTTTTAGCAATGACTCACCCAGAGGGGAAATGAAGGGAGATGAGGGAGAGCAGAAATAAGTATTCCATCCCTGATGCATTGAGCTTCACCGCTGGTCCGTCAACAACACAACAGGCACGCAAACACGCGGCAATAATTGATTCTCCAGTGGCCGCCCTCAGAACTCCAGCGACTCGCTAATTGGGCGGAATTAGCATGAATTAAAGCAAATAAGTGTAACGTGTAATTTATTACTCATCAGCTGAAGTTTAGCGGAGGAAGGCTCCCATTTCCCTCAAGATTGCTTTAACAGCTATAATGCATTTCTTAATTTACTCTGTGGAAAATCAATTTTTTCAGACTTCATTAGGCAGCGATACGTGGCCACGCTGCTCCCCCGAGTGCCGCCTCCTAAAAAAAATAAAACATTATGCTAATTCCTGCCAGAGCATCTGTATGTAAATACCGAGCAGCTTTGTTAGTGAGTTCTTTGTTTCGGAGCCAGCACATGTTCATGATAGTCTGGGAATTAGGAAAAGTCTGTTTGTGTCAGTGGTTGCCCACAACATTCTCGATACAAATGTATTTCACTATGTGTTTTTGGTCATCAATGGATGTATGAGATCTCAACACTATATGAGTTGTTTCTATTATATCGTGTCTTCTTGGTGGTGATATTTGTTTGCAGTGTAAAACATTAATGATGTTGTCTTCTTTGGAACTTCTCACAACTGTGTACTGAGGGACGGCTTCTTTCTCACAACTGGTTGGTGTCTTGTTAGTTATATTGTTCAAGGTAATACATATTATTACTTTTATTTTTATATTGCTTATGTTTTTATTGAATGATAGGCTGTTAAATAACTGTTGTCACCAGCTTGTGTCAGGACACATCCCAAATCACATGTTCAACTGACAGCAGATGGAGGACATTCTAGAGAGATGATGTCTCTCAGTTGACCTGAGAGAAGCTAGCACAGATTTGCAGTTCAAATAAGTTTGTGTCTTAATCAACATCCACACAAGGTACTGATCCGTTAGGTGTATGACATATTTTTACGTATCCAGTCCCAAATATCTGGAGCACAACTATCACCTGTGTTTGAAAGATCTGTTGTCACCATGTGGTCTGGACTACTGGCTGCATTTGTAGAGGCTAACTCTAGGATTTGAGCAAGGTTTTAAGAAACACTGATTTCTCATGAATCTTGTAAAACTGAAACAATTATTTGATCCCCCCTCCAACCCCCCCGTCCTCTTGGATGCCCATGGGCCAGGCAACCATATGGCGCCACATCCTCACTCCATGTAGAACACTGTGTACGATCAAAACGATGAATTGAGCAGGAACTAATTAGTGAGCTTTTCCAGGAACTGCTTTTGTCTGAAGTTTATTAGCCCAGACATGAACTCTTTTTCACTAGCAGTCTAGTTATTAGCAGTCAAGTGTTAGTAGTATTAGCAGGACTCAACTGACTCTGAGTCTTCTACAGTCGTCCCTGTTAATGTGTTCATTTCAACTTCAACAATACACATATTCCTATATACCGGTTGCTAAGGCCCGGCACCAAGCCCCATGACAGTTGCGACTGATTGAATTTAATAGTTTGAATTATTGATCTCACATTAACTGAGAGCGGCACAAACAACTCGACTTGAGAGGAAGCGACTTGCTCTCGTGAGTTGCTCTTGAGTCTCTGCGATTCATTATATACACAGTCCTCATGTGAGTCACTCTGTTGATCAGGTTTTAATACCTTGACTCACAGAGGCCCTAATGTTACATTTAGACACATTTGATTGCCTTGTCTTTCAGAATGCAAGGCACACTTAAAATCTGTAAAATATGGTATTCAAAACAAAGATGTTAGTGTCAGCTGGCCGTTTGTTTATATTATTGATTTATGGAAGCAAAGAAAGACTCATCTACTCTCTTTATTTATTATTTAATTATTTGTGAAGTTGAAGCCTGGTTACCGCCCTTTGAGCTTGAATGAAAAAAAAAGGTTTGCAGTCAACGAACATAAATCAACAATGTTGCTGAAGCTAATAGTGAAAATTAAAAACAAACATCCGTGACTCCGTCAGTTCCACCGTTGTCTCTGTGCGCCGAGTAATATAATATTTTGTTGCTGAAATTCCGTGGTGGCTGCAGACTGGGGCGACGCTTCCTGCCCTAGTTTACCTCCCAGAAGACGCCTCGTCATTCCCGACTTCCTGTCTAACATCACGGTGTTTGTTTAGTGCATCAAGCATCCATTGGCGATTCCCTCGGGAGACATCAAGAACTTAACGCCGTTTCCCCAGAATGCTTGTTTGACTAATTTACGCTCAGGCGAGTGTCTCCAGGTGGCCGTCGCCGCCGCCACCGCCGTTTGACGTCTCCACCTGAGAGATTTGGAGAATGTGTCTGATTCTTACACATTCTTTCCGCTCTGGGCTTGTTTACCACTAAGTGTTTTTGTGATTCGCTGAGACGACTTGGGGGACGGATGCTCGATTGAAATTTCAGTCCCTTGCTCGTTACTGACGGATGTTGGTAAACACACAGGTTGTCTGACAGCAGAATTAACATGAGATGAAGCTACACACGAGTCGCTAGTTATATTACTGGTGACAGTTTGATCTGTGCATATTTGTGTTGATTTTTTCATATTCTGTTGCAATATAGCGACAGAAAATGTCTCGTGAGGACTTTCTTTCCCATAAATCCTTCAGAGATTCTAAAAAACTTGTTGAATCTCTAAATTTGTTTTTATATTTATTTTTGTATTCTTTTTTTAGTATGAAAATAGTCATCAACAGTAATCATTTTATAAGCGTGTAGAACTCAAACTGATGGACTATATTTGAATTAATGCATTTGCTGCCGGACAAAATAATTTCTCCTCTATCCATCTACGTTCGTTTTATCACTTGGTTTGTGTTGACGCGACAGTCGTCATATTCTGTCTATCTGCTTGTTTGCTTAGCCCATCAGTTTGTCGAGTTTCTGTAACTCAAGCCAATCCCAGATCATTGCAAAGAAAATAGTTTGCGCCAGTCAGCGACGTCTTTGATAATGATTTTGGGGCTGGGGAAATAGCGCCCCTGATGGATCAGAGCGGTACATGATCACACAGCCTGGTAAGTTTTGGTTAGCTCACTTAGCGGAGCGTTTTGAGTTTTGACGACATGTTGTTCAAAACCCTGCTCTCTAAATTTTTTTTTATTTTCAGTGTCTCTGTGATGATTATGTAAAAGTGTCTGTGATGTTCTAGCACAGATGACTGGCTGTAATATTTTCACTTCGTTTTTTAATAATTTGGTTTATCTTATATGATGCATAGTGTAATACAATGTGTTTGCAATTTCTATCTAAACAAGGAACATAATACAAACGTATTATTATTCATCATTAGCTTTCAAAGTGTGGATTTCGTCATGAAATTATTGTCAGAGCTTAGACCCCTCGTTCCGACTGTTTATTTTCTTGGTATAGTTTGAGGTGTTTTGTTTCAACTGCCTGAGAGAGTCTTGAAACATCAAGGTGATTTTTTTTTCTCCAAAAGATGAAATTTGAGGGACTTGGTGAGTTAGTACTTCTCTTGAACATTAATCATAGTGTTCATCTTACCATTCAATAATATGCTGCTCAGTTTATTTACCAGGGAAGCAAGTGAATGAGTCAACAAAAAGTTTGCCTCAGTTATGGACGCTTGAATCCACCATCAAACAAGTCCCGTAAATTTAGTGATAGTCTAATGAAGCTTCATGAAACAGTGTCATTATTTTTGAGTCCACTTAATGTCGGTCTCTGCACTATTTTCCTTTGTTTTGAACAACTGTTCAAATGAAACATCACATAAACGCTGATGGCGCCACCTACTGACCTCTCAACAACATGACACTGCTTCATTAAGCTTCGTCATCCTGTCACTAATGAAACGTATTCAGTATCTTGTGGCTGAATCCTTGTATAATCTAGTTCATGATATTTAGAAAAGTGTTTGACAGTGACGCTGTACTATTAACAAACTGCCTTTTTTCCACATGATGGAAGATTTAAACCACCGAGGTGATTCAGCAGCTTGACCTCCAAAAACAAAGACGCACGAAAAATACGCTCATGTGCCGGTGAAAAATATGGAAATAATAGTTTTCTCCACTCCTTCACTTCGCCTTCTGTCGGTTTTGCCTAATTACTTAAGCTAGCCTGGGATTCTGCTCCAAAATGTACATGGCTTGCTTGGAATTGAAGGGTTTGCATTTCATGCTCACTTAAAATCCTAATGTTGTGAGGATCCACTGCCTGACTCTTAACACCTGTAATTGAAGTGTTTCCTAATCCAAAAAAAGTTCTCTGTGCACATAGACATTTTTTATAGCACATTTCCTTCAACCAGAAGTATGTGTTCCAACGTCAGCTTGAAGACATTTTCCCACCAGTCCGTCCTGGGTCTGCACTGCAGCCTCCTCAGAAAGGTGCTTTACGAATGACTATTACTTACTTACTCACTGGAAAATGAATCAAGAAGACATGATGCTCGAGCCACCTCAACTGTGCTCACTCAATGTGGAGAAACCAAAGGATTACTCCGAGTCTCCCCTGGATGACCAAGCTGATTCCTAACCACGAAGAATTCACTTGCAGCTCAGTTGAAGTTTGAAGTTTCTTTCATAGTCCAAAGTCCGAAAGTCTGTGTTGGTGTGACATGGTTGAGTTTTATTTTGCTGATATCAAAGAGGAAAATGGATGAGAAGGTGGGCTGGACCGGGTGTGAGGAAACACTGGCTACATCTCTCTTTCTTTAAGACTACAGATGGCCTTTTTGATGTGCAGCTGAAAGAGAGAGGCCGGACACATGGGGAAGGTTTGGGAGTGTTGTGAGCTCACATGAGTGCGATTCAATCAAAGGCCAAAAGCTATTTCAATTTCTTAGAGCTCATCCTGGTTCTGCACCAGCGCCGCCTCCCCTCCAGCTGAGCGTAGCTTCTCTCCTGGAACCGGACCGCATGATGACACCTCGGCTGTCTGGAGATTCAATTGTTTTTCGGCACTGACCTTTTGATTCATGAGATGGCGAGTGAAGTCCTCGCCGTACTCCCCAAATACACTAAAACACAAGTTTTCAGAGAGCATGCTCTTAAAGGGAAAAATAATTCTTAGCCTGGTTTAAAACTCGGCTCCTGCTGGTGTCAATTGTTTACTTTTACGATCCTTAATCCACTTACATTTTTTGTATGAGAAGTACAAGTAACTCAACTCAACAATTAAACTTGGGATGTTACAAGAAACTGTCGGCTCATATTGGTTGTGAGTGGTTTAAACTCAATCACAGTTCGGTACATTTGTATTGACTGAACTGTCAATTATAGTTAATTCTACCATTGAATCTGATTGTAATATAACACTATCCTAATTGAGCATAATCTTCACCCTCACTTAAAATGTATTGAAAATCACTAAGATTGTCTTAAACACGAGCATCGTCATAGAGAACAATATGAACATTCTTCTCAATTCCATTTACAGCCAGCCATCACTGAGAGGCCTCGTCGTATGAGTTTGAAGTCCCTACTTGGACCTCAGGCTTTGAGTTTGGTATAAGTGGTCCAAACTAATAATATAGTTTAATTACCTAAATATGTAAAAATCAGTTTTTAATACACTTAGTAGACATCATCACCACACCTTCACAACCTCTACCACAAAAACGATGCTGGACTGGCTTGCCCTGGTGGTCAGTGGGGGTCAGCACACGCATGAGTTGATCAGAGAGTCGGGAAAGGTGACTTTACTATTGCCTGAAATTTATGTCTTTCTTTTGGTAATTTCAGGATGACCTTACTCAAAAAATAGTTAGAAGGAAGGAGCATGTCGTAGATATCTTCTGCGACTTAAATGGTAACACATATATAAGACCATCTAACACATCTGCAGCTGACAGACATCTAAATGTGACTTAATAGACTTAAAAAGTGTCCCCTCACCACAACAAAGACCCCACATTAATAAACTCTAAGAATCATACTATGGCCATAGTTTGTAGTCATAAGCTGTTGCCATTTGTCACCCTGGGATTCCGTGCCTGAGCACAAAAGACCTTCTCGGGAGTCGTCCACTTTCCACTTGGCCAATTTACAAGAAAGCCGGACAACTGGAGAATATTCAAAGCAACACTCGTTATCCTTGGTGAAGCAAACATACTACAACTCACGCACACACAGCGGGCTTATTTATGTGGCGGGGGAATGCAAAGACGAGGCGGATTTGAGAAATTAAGGCTTTGTTATTTCCCCCCGCCTTATTTTGTACCCTGCTTTTTCTCCTCCAAGTTCACCCAAACAGAGAGAATACAGTCAATATTAAGTCAATTATAAATATTTATAATCTACACATTTTAAAAATCCCGTCAATCACAGGGATGCGGGGGATAAGCTCGCAGCAGCTGGTCGGTCCGGATGTGATTTGCATGCCACAGAAAGCCTCAGCTTGCCATCCCCGTTTTGTTTTTGACTTTGCACGCCTGCTTGTTCTCAGTGCAGATTAAATATAGAAGTTTTGTTCTTGTTGAGGATAGATGTGTTTTTCTCCTCTCCCCCTCTCTCACACACACACACACAGGCGGTATTGACGCCTGATGCTGATGGCGATTCATTATTGAAAAGGAAATCGTCTGGATATGACTGGAGTTTGTTATGGGGGTCTTTGTTCTCGTCATCTATATTGCAGGGCATCTTTGTCAGTCAGCACTCAGAGATCTCTCTCTTCTCTCTGTGTTTGTGTGTAGTCGGGAGAGCTTTTCCCCCTCTGTAGTGTTTGTCAGTGATGCTGTCCTATTAACTAACCGCCTTCTTTTCCACATGATGGAAGTTTTTAGCCTGCGAGTTGTTTCGGCAGCGTGACCTCCAAAACTGAAGTTTCTGTGGAGTACCTTTTCCCCCAAGTTTGTCTGAACACATCCTCAGTTGGCTTTAAATTTTAAATTGTTTCTAAACTACTGCAGAGACACATGTGAGTCTTCAATCTGTGTTCAAAACTGACCCGGTTTCACTGTTTCGAGTCATACAGATGCAGGACAAATCACACATTCTTGCGCTGTGCATATGTAGTGGCCTTGTCCAGCAAAAAGTTTAGCTAGCAATGCCCCTACCACTATGTTAGGCTCCGAATTAATCATTTAGAGGGAAACTAATGTTGTTTTGAGTGTCTCTTGATTTTAGACCTCTATTGTACTCATTAGTATGTGTCTGTTTGAAATTGAAATACTTACATTAGAAAATGTGATTAAGCCCCGCCCACTGAAAACACAGTTTTTCTCGAAATGTAACCTCGCCCCAACTCTGCTGTTAATGGTCGTCCTGAAAGTCTCCCATTAATGAATGAAGACCATTGTGACATCATAATGTTCTTCACCCTCGTAACCTCTTGTTCGTCAAGATTTCAGACGGTGGAGAACTTAATAAAGTAATAACTTCAGAGTGAGTCAGGAGAGTTTGACATTAGTTGCCATCTAAGTCAGAACTAATAGATCCCTGCAAGTCAACAGAGAGAACATTTTTTTTATTAAATTGATCTACAGCAGGTGCCCGCTACCAGGTTGGTGACACCAAAGGAGTATCCCTGTGGGCCTCATAAAAATAAAAATGAACTTCTTATACAATAACTTTGTTATTATTATTATTATTATTATTATTATTATTATGTTTTGTGTTTTTATTATTTGTTCAAGAGAAAACATAGCTATACTTCTCCTCATCCATAAAATGTTTCCATTAGCATGGGTATTACGTGTTTATAGGCCATTCAAATGTGGTCACTGGAATGATGGTATGTGCATCTACCTGCACCAAACCTTGATTGTAAAGCAAAGGTTCCTTTACCATGACAATCACCTTAATTATAAGTTGTTTTATTGCTTATATTTTTACCCATCATTAGTTAAGTGTTGTTGGTTCAAAGTATGAGGATGCAGTAGGTCACATATCGTATCCTTAATTCGTGCCAATAAAGTATTTTATGGGTGGAATAAATATTTAAAGTGTCCAATGCCACTGACCATTTACCTTCATGAAGGTCACAAAGGCATCTTCTGAAAGTTTTGATTGGTTGATTGATATTTCCTTTGTTATCCCTAGTCCCAACTTAACCGATCAAATGGTCATTTACCACAACCTTAAACCTCTTTAGTTGTCTTTCTTTGCTCATTTTCTTTGGCATCTCAAACCTCAGTCTGGTCGTTTTTCAATCTGCTCCATGTGAGCTCTTTTGTCCTCACACACATTTTTCCAGTCCCACCACCTGCACATGAACCAGGGAACTATAAAATCTGCTGATTTTTAAAGATGGTGAGAGGAGCTCACTGTGGCAATAACAAGTCAAATTGCTTTTAGACCTGCCTTGTTAAACAACATGACACTAGGGTTGTCTTTATTTGTGAAGAGGCATGACAGTCTTTTCTTTTCACTTTTAAACTGAACTTTTTCAGCCATTTGTGAGATGTTAGATCTCTGTGACGTGAAGAACACAGGCAACAAAACTCCACTTACATAACATGAAGCGGATTAAAACGTCCCCGCTCGCCTCAAAATGCTTCTTGCGCGTCTGACGACGACAGGCTGAGCCGCATTTCAACTAGCAGCGTATTGTGGCGTATCTTTGAACAAGCAAACAACTCAAGTGAAGTGCCTGCAGTCCTATAAGCACTTTATCCTCAGAGCTTCATTGGGCAACAAGACAGGCGACGAAGACCCAGAGAAAAACAGCAGAATGCAAATGAACACTTTGACATGCCATTCAAACACAAACGGGAGGAAACATTTTCGGAGGATGCGACGCCGGAACGATGCAAAGGAGACGGCGTGATGAAGAGAGATGGCGAGGCTTCTCGGCGTCGCGATGGGATCCCATGTGTCTCATCGTCTTGTTTAGAGTGCATTAGCAGCCGATGACACCGCCCCCCCTCCCTCCCCGCTCCAGTTTCCTTGTTGTCAGGGAAAGTGTCCCGAGGCAACAACAGCTCCCCCCTTCACCTCCCACTCACCCCCTCTCATCTTCATGCTTGGATATGCAGAGGCCTCATTTTCCATCAGTGAAGAATGAAGTCACCAGAGATGTCGCACAACAGCAAGCGCTCTGACGAGGGGACACTTTGTCAGCCCACGCGCCTGGACCACGCTTAACTTGTGAACTAGTGACGAGCGAAAGTGGACGATGATCTGATGGGACAACCAGGAGTAGTTCAAGACTTCCAAAGGGATGAACACTGTGCTGTCAATCATTTGCCAATCATTCGACAATTTCTGTAAAGCCACAAACTGCTCCACTTGAGGAGAGGATTGTTTTTTCTGCCTTTCTGATCTGGTTACAAATGACTTCTATATTGCATGATAGCCCTGGACATGTGGAGCTCATACCTATCTCTATTTGACCTAACCAGTCCCCCTCAACAGGGATTTGTCCGATAGCAAGACTTTTCGATGTACCTTTAGTAATTTGATTACTTTCAGCTTGGTCTTACTAAAAAATATGAATGAATGCTTCTGGCACTGAAGTGGTTGGTATGTCAAAGTTTATGATGTGTTTATGACATCCCAGATTCTCTGAAGCAAAATAAAAAACACAGAAAGTGTGGTGTACGGTATCATTGTATTTATAAAGACTTGTGTACTAAAGTAGTTCTAATGTTTAATGAATCGTTTGTTCTGTATTTTGACTAAAGTAGGAAATGTAGGCTTCCAGTCATGGAAAATAATGCTTGGAAGTTTTTCACGTCGTCATGGAAATATCCACTACAATTCCGTCACGTTCAAGTCCAGAAGCTCCACCACAGGCCCGTCAGTGAAAGCGGGGCCGTCCCACACTTGTCCCCGTTATGCAACAGAGTCGGGGGTTTTTCCAAACTCTGCTCTGGAAAAACTATCCAAGGGCCGTCTGCTGCGGTTTTTTAATTAGTGCAGCGTTCCCATAAGTTCCTCTCTAGCCTTCTGGTTCCCATCACACTGTTCGGGTTCCGCATGTGTGTGTGTGTGTGTCAGGGAATCCCTCCGTTTCGTCTCAGTTGTTGACATCTGTTTGTGCTATTCCTTCACGACATGAGCAAACGTCTTATTTTTAGCACCACAACACAACGTGAAATACAAACAACAATATCTTCATGTGTTTGAGTCGACCAAAGTTGTGTCAGGTTGTGTGTTATTAAAGCTTGCTGTGCGTCTCAACGCACGTGGATGTGCACCACCATTTTCTTTTTAGCCGACTCCCACCTCTTGCTTCATTCTAAACATGTCCAGCAGGTCGGACTTTCTTCGTGAAGGTCATGTGATCAACGTCCAAGATAGTCTTGAAACAAATGACAACGTTTAAAGACTCCGGACAAACCTGACTGCAGAAGTGATGAAAGTGGGAGGCAAGAATGATGACAGATTCCATTTTTCATTCGGTCATCTTCCGTCTCTGCCGACGATCTGGTAATTAATCTGGGAGCACGTTTAGGAGTCGAGATTAACAGTGTTGGGTCCACATGCCCGCCGCAATCATAGAAACCTTAATGTTCTATTCCCACCATCACCGCGGACGCTCAGGAGACTCGTTCCAGCTCATCTGAGAGCGCGGAGGAATCAATACTCTCAACTTTTTTGCGAGTGCCTGTGAAAGACATTTGAGGCTGAGAGGCAGAGGTCCACCACTGAGAGGCCGTTGCTTAATTACTATGACCTTACAGCAGGTCATCAGCCCAGAGGCTCCTCTACACAAAAACGCTGTACCCCGGCCCCGGCATGGTGCCGCCCCACCGCCGTCAGTCAGGATAAATGACTTATTTTACTTGATTGCTGCACCGGGACATGCTCGGAGGGAAATGAGTGTGTTAGGAAATCAAACCCGTTTGACCTACGATAAACAAGGTTCATATCCTTAAGTCTAGGGGAGACTGTAGAGATTTCAGGTTTTCGAGGAATCAAGTCTTATGTCCTCTAGTAAGTACCAGATGAAAATGTAATGTTTACATGAAATTAAAAAAATATCCATCTATCAGTTACGAAATTGTTTTTAAAGTTTCTGTTGCTCAAAAAAGTTTAGTGGAAGAATCTTTGGCCGGTGTGTGACGGCTGTGAGAGAAGAAGTGCGGCGGTTCAGCTCCCAAAATGTGCCGCGGATTAACTCCTTTGTGTTCAAATCCCCTGTCGTTATTTAGTTTCGGCTTATTTGGGACGCACACGTGCGCTCACATACTCGATTGTCGGGCAGAATTTGCATTCCTCCGTCTCCACCGAGTTGAACTTTTGATGAAGTGTTTGTATGTCGTGCCTGGAGCGCGCTCAGATAACCACCGGTAATCCCAGCGAGTGAGCAGGGATGGAACTGTTGGAGCACCTGTATGACACAGTATTTCAGCGACTGGTTTAAATTTCCTAAGTTATTTGACCATCTAGGACGCTGTAGCAGAGTTGAGTTGTGTTGTGTTGCTGACTCACAACGGATGTTGTTACCCAACAGTAAAGATGTGCAGCTGCTGCGACAGGGTATTAAACCGGTGTGATGTCATCAAATATGTTTTGGATGGTTGGTTGAAGCATTAAAACGATTTAATTTCTTTAACTTTTTGTGATGAATTCATCATATTATTATTACTATTATTACTATTACTATTATTATTACTATTATTACTATTATTATTATTATTTTTATTATTATTATTATTATTATTATTGTTATTATTATTTTGAGATAAAAAAAACAACAAAACTTTTAATAAATGACAAACAAGCGCTCAAAAAAAACACACACAGTGATGAACACTTTACATAAACATGGAGACGCACAAAATACAGATACAAAACCATAGAAACAGAAAACAAGGAAGACATGTTCGGCGGAAACACTCTAAACATGGATTAGATAGGACAATATAAAACGTTATTCGTCAAAAATCGGGGAAATGTGTTGTTGTTGTCACAACAGTGACAACAGTTAAGAGAAAACTATTTAAACATACAGTGCACATATTGGAACAATATTACAATTTGACTGTATACAATATACAGTAGAAGTGAGAGCATACTCAGAAAAACAAAAAAGAGATACACAACTGGGATATACAAACACACACACAAATGCACAAAAACCCTCAGACTCCCACATATTTAGAACTTACAGACGCACAGAAACCAGTAGTAAACACAAAACTGGCAGATGCACAGACACACACAGACACAAGCCCAGATAAACTAATTTTTTTTTTTTAATTTCAATAATTTTTTTTTTCATTATAAACTGTGCGTTGACAAGTTAGAAAGTCAGTCATGCAGGTGTCACCAGCATCTTGCTGATTCGATCGCAACTCACTCTGGCGTGGGAACATGAAGAGCCACATTCCTACAGTCATTTCCCAATGAGTTGATTAGGCGGCACCATGGTGGGGTCCTGGGCCCATTACACATTTATGACAGTGAATTAGCCAACATTCACAAGCCAAATGAAATATCTGAGCCTTAATCCTCCTCCTGACACTTCACTGCCCCCTGTAGTCTGAGCTGGGACTGCATCCTGGTACCCCCCCACCCCGCCTGTCCACAGGTGAAGTCGCACCTTTCGCTTGAAAAAGATGGACTCTGAGATCTAAGATTTTTTCCCCTCTCTCTTCAGCACGTATGCAGGTTCAAACGCCGCACAGATCTTTGAGCAAACATCCCTCCTCGCCAATCAGCGCGCGGCGCGGCGCCGTCGCCCACATCAATATTTCATTTCTGCAAATTTGCAGTGACACGCATTAGTACAATTAGAGGCAAGTTTTAGCCCGGTCTTTCTGAGCAGAGGGGAGACGTGGAGGTCTCTCTGCCTCTCTCTCTCGCTCCAGTGTGGCGCGCCGGTTCCTCGGCCCTCCACCTCTAAATAATTCATCATCCAATCAATCATCTTCTCTTTGTTTTGGGCCCCGGTGCCTGAGATGAAACGGCCCGCTGCCAGAGCTGCTTTGCCTCATCTGAGGCCTGGAAAACCTGATCTGCTGCTGAGATTACACACATACACAAGCTCACACACACACACACGCACGGCCCACAAACACTAACACACACAATAACACCGCCAACCTTTGATTCATGTACAGGCCAGTTTCATAGACTCACAAATTCCACACACGCACTCACGTTCTCGATGACACCATCATTATGAAAATGTGCTTTTTCAATGAACTGCAGTGTGTGAGTGTATTTCCGAATGTGTGTGTTCATCTTCATCTTTTTGTGTGGACCCTTCTACCCGTTTGTGTCTTTACATGTGTGTTTGTTTGGCTGGATATTCACATAAATGTGTATTATGTTTGGCAGAGTTGTATGTTCACCTGTGTTTGTGTATCTGTGTGTGTTTCTGAAAGTAAAGTGTCTGAACTTCTTTGTGTCTGATTTGTTCTAGTCCCTCTTAACTCCTCTTCAGTCTCAGAAAAGCGTCGCCGCTAATGGCGTCCCGTCATAGGCGAGCAGCGCCGTGTGATGTCTGGGCTCCGGGCGCCGGCGGATCCGGTTTGCGGGCGCAGTCCTCCGGCTCCACGGCAGCTTCTTAATAAGAGGAAATGTCTTGGACAAGTGATTTTGAAGACGCTTCGCTTCATCATCTTTTTCTTGCTCTGCAGGTGCCGCCGCCGTCCCGGTTTGATGTGAACAACACAGATGTTGAGTGAGACCCCACCTGCTGCCCCCCCCTCCGCCACATCAGAGCGGCGTCTATTATGGTAAAGAAAGTGTCAGGATTTCTTTTCGGCTTCTCTCTCTTTTTTGTTAACAAGGTGGTTTTTAAGTGGAGCGTGTCGATATGAACTCTGCTGGATGGAGCATGAAAGCAGGCTGACATGTTTCAGACCCCCAAATATACCCCCCACCCCCACCCCTCTCACCCGCTCTCATGTTCCTCCAACGAGATTAAACTCAGCACTTGAATCCCGGCGGTCTGATCACACAACTTTCATGTGTTGTTCCGCCACTTTGAGGATGATAGTCTTGTGATGTGAGCGTCGCCACGACGACAGGCACAAGAAATGCAAACAAAGTGTTTCAGCTTTTCGTCAGTTTACTCTTCTGTCGCTGTCAACTTCAGATTGAGGATCAGCACCTCTGAGTCTGGGCACATGGTTCTCAGAATTCGAGCATTTGTTAGCATATGATCGTGGATTTTGTTTGTGGAGACCAGCAATATTTTCCCTTATATTCACCTGTACTTGGAGTCGACTGAGTGACTCACTGTTGTCACCGTCACTCATTCATGTGTGTACAGAAGGCTCACCCGTTTCTACGGCAACCCACCAAACCAATAACCCTAAAAATGTAATCTCTTTGTTTATCGTAAACCTCCATTATCTTATTGTTATTCCTCAAGAAGTTAAGTATGCTCAAAAAGTTAACGCGATCAGGTGACGTTGGTGTTGAAAAGTGGACCCTATAAATACAAGAAATATTTTCAATTGTCATCTTTTTATAAACTGGAATCAAAGAGTTTTTGCATTGTAACCAAATCTTATTTGACCTAATAATGAGCGAAACAAGTCGTTTTAACATATCTAGATACATAAATTATGCCTGAATTACTTGTTAATGGTAAAGTAAAAATCTGCCAATGCTGTCAGAAAAATGTTCTTTCCTACATGAAACTAAACTTTGTATTTAGAAGCTACTCCATCAACATGTTTTTCTTGATCTTTATGTCAAAATTTGAAGTAAAACTTACAAGTAAAATGACTCATGAAGTTCAATCAGACAAGCTTTGCAGACAGACTGATAATAACCAGATAATTGAGCTTTCTTTAGCGCCTGAGCTCAGTTCTTATGTAGTCATTAGCTTCAGCAAGTTTTCATTGAGTAACATGTCATATGGAAAAAATAGTTTAACTGCTTTCTTTACTCATTAGCGGGGGGAAAAAAGTTCAGGGTATTAACCCGACAGAGGTACTCTGTACACAGTTTTCAGAGCAGACTTGTTTCTTCAAACAATGTTTATTAATCACATGTGCATCATGTGAATAACAGACGGAAACAAACTGCCTAAAAGCACTGTTTTTTTCAGTACAATATCAAAGCTTTTGATGTAAGAACTCAAGTTCGTTATTATCTAGAAAACATCTAGATATCAGTTGTTATATTAAACTATTATAAAATATTTTTTTTTTCATCCTCATATTTGTGTGAACAAATGTACCTTTAGTTGTACCACATGTTGAAATCAACAAGAAATTGAAGAGTTTAAAGATCATTGCTGATTAATCTGATGACATTAACCAATCCGATGTCAGCATTTCCCCTCCTTGTATCCTCCGAGTTGACGTGATTACATCTGGAAGCGTCACTCTGAGATCCAAACGTTTGTTGGAGTGGCGTCGACTCCATAAATGACAGCAGCGAGGGTCGGCCGGAGCGATAAACATTGACAAACAGCTTCTTCATCATGCAGGAGTCCAGGAGTGATGGATGAGGGGAGAGAGAGTCGAGCTGAAGGATCACATCCGTTTGTTTGGCCCGCACTCGTTTATCTCGCTGCCACTGACATGTAATGTGGGAACACAACAGCTAGACGCTGACAGATTTGAAACGGCAACAATCCGACATAATGTCATGTTAGATCACAGAAAAGTTACATTTTTAAACATAAATCACATTTTAAAGTGAATTAAATTGATTTATTTTCAAAGTATATTATTGTCAATACTTGTACTTTCTTCATCTCAATACAAATACAATATGACTTAAGCAATATAGTCACAGATGTTTGTATTATCGTTTAAAGTCAAAACCGGTTGAAAAATAAAAAATCTTATGACCTTAATTAGTAAATTAACTTGCTGCTTCATGTCCTAACACTTTAAACCTATAATAAAAGGTGAGCGTACCTGAGTATTCGGTGTTAAATTGGAACTGAAGAAGAATTCAAACGATTCACAGATGAAGAGAAGATGAAAAATAAATATAAAACGGTCTCTTGAATCCAAAGAAGTGAGCCTGCAGCCTCCAGGCTTGTATACAAGCCCCCCCGGGACCGCTGGGGAGTCTGGGATGAGTGAGGTACGTGGACCGGCACAAGAGAGGAGGAGCAGGGCCGGGGGGGGGGGTGAAAATGGTTCTCTTGTATTCTTAGACTCGGTCCAGTGAGGCCAGAGACTGGACACACAAAATTACAGCCAATGAGGCGCCGTATGGATTTCAATTCATTAACAATGGTTCGTCACGAATAGAAGAATGTCAATCAAAACTCTTCCTGTTTGAAGTGAAAACGATTTATTGCGACTTGTCGTGTTTAATCATATGTTCAGTTTGATTCAAAGAAAGTAAAATACCCGGAAAAACAATAAAAATGGTGTAAATAAAAATATGATTTTAATAGAAAATAACACAACAAGTGTTTCTTGTACAGACCAGTCTTTGCCCATGACTCTTGAGCAAGGCAGCCCCCTTCTCTCCTAATGACTGTCTCTCCTGCTGCCTTATTTTAAATTTCAAGCTGTAAACTTCCCCTCGCTCCCAGAGTCCAACTTTATTTTCCTGCTGATGCCAGCGAGTGCTCTGAAGCCCCGGGTCACTCGTCAGAACACGACTCCCGAATACTTCCCGGGCACATCAACATTGTTTGCGGCGAGTGTGAGAGAAGTTGTGGGGAAGTTTGGAGTATTTATTATTCAAAGCTCTTGTTTGCTATGCTGTTTCAGACGCCGCGGTTTGGATCCTGACACGAGTCACTGACAGACGGCTGCAGTCCAGGCAGGAGCAGGTGAGATCACACGCTCCGGTGTGTGTGTGTGTGTGTGTGTGTGAGTGTGTGTCACTCTGTATTCCTGCTCAGTCCTGCCTCACAATGATGGTCACCTGAAAAATAAATCATGCTAACAAGTTTCATGAATAAATACACACCTTATTGGTTTTATTTCTATTCAAAATAACAAATATCAATAGAATCTTTAAAAATATTCTCATCTCTGCTATTGTTGTTTTTAATATTATTAATAATTATAACAACAATTATAATAATATGCCACATCTCAGCATCTCGGCAGATGTTCTACTCTGAGTCTCACCTGGATAACTGAGCTTCTTACTTTGGAACAGACACCATCAGGGATAAACTTTTGATCTGTTGTTCTTCTGGTCACCCACCAAACCTTTGTCTTTTGGCTCAGCTCTTTTACCGTGTCGATTTTGCACCGATCTGTTCGTCTTCTGGTCAAACATTGAAATTTTACAAAAATATTGTTACATTTTGTCTGAGCTTATAAAAAATAGTCATTTTGTTATTTTTATTCACTAAACCATTTTACATGTACTTCCTTTACCTATTTTTAGAGAATTATAAATTGCAGATATTTGCTCCTAATGAAAATGTTTTCCATCCTGACTCAATCTTCCTGTCCACACCGACGAGTGTTATTTTTAGCATCGATTGATCAGATCCATTGATCGCTTTGATCATTAGTGTTGACATTCACACTGCAGCTTATTGTCACGGATTCACACATCTGCGCGCAAACAGCAACATGAACACACAGGCGCACAAATACACATTTGTGTTTGTTCACGGACAACAAGGTCAGCTCTGGCTGAAGCTAATATTCTACACAATATTGTCTGAGGTGTGACAGAGTGTGAGGTGCGAGTGTCATGAAGAGACTGCACTGAACACCACCGTCTTATCTGGCGACTGGTGTAGGTTTTTCCACAAGAACATTAGTTTAACCGCAACATCAGTTAAATTGTTTCAGAAGATAATCGTGTCAGAAGTTGGATGAGCGGACAAAGAAGTACGGATGAGACCATGTCAGGTTGTAAGTATGATTGACAGACGCACAAACCAGTCAGGTCTTTAGTGTTCTTTCTACACTCCATCAGGTTCCTGTGCCAGAGTATCTCCGCCTTGTGACGACTCTGTCATGTGTTGATAGAACATCACATGTGTTTTGTTATCTCAGTAGAGAGCTTGCATCTTCACAAACACACACACCCTCATACACAGACACACACACGCACCACACAGCCGAGTGCGGTAATTGACAAGCGCGGGGCTTTTAGTCGACATATTAAATGTGTCAACTCGCAAAGTCGAGATGCTGTAAACGCCGTCAATATTCATGTTGTCATATTTGTCAACCAACATTTCATAAGGAATTCATGAAAAAAGCCTCCCGCTCGACACGCCGCCGCCGCGCTGCATGCATCTTTGACAAGTCTGGATCCATTTAGAGCTCGTCGGCGAGGCCTCTGGAACACAGCGAGCACAACAGATAAATATTTTGTTTCATGCATCTTTCAGCCGCCGGCTCTGATTGCTGCGAGTCGCTCGTCTAATGGACTCTGATGCAGAGTGAATAATTAACACTTCAACAACATGCTAAATCACACACTTGTATAATTGATATTATTTTCTCTGCGGAAGCCGCATTTGAATAAATAACCTCGGAGAGCTGTTTAGCGACTCAACTGGAGAGAAAAACAGATGCTGCTTGTTTTCCTTTGTGAGTTTCTGAAGTGAAACGCTGGAAGAAAATCCTTCGATGTGAGCTTGAATAACCTAATTTAAAGTTAATGTCATGATGATGGAGAGGTTGCTTCTTCTTTTCCCATCGCAGTGAACTCTGGCGAAGGGATCACGCCTGGGATCCCCTTCCAGCTCCTTTTTTTGATGAGCTGCTCTACTCTAGGTCCCTCATGGTCGACTGAGCACCAACCGGACCTAGAAGCTTCATTAAGTCCACAACAAACTGATTTAAATAGCAGTTGTGTTGTTGTGTGTTGAGTATGAAAAGTTGCTGAATTATTTATGATTTTCAAATAGTTACACCTAAAATTTCTATGTGGATTTTCGAAGGAATTTATTGAAATAAATGGCAAAAAATGCTTTAAATGTTGAAAAAATGAATACATTGAAACAAAAGGCAGACTATACATAAAACAATCATATAAAAATCAGTAAAAAGAAAAGTCATGTCGTCACAGAAAAAGTAAATTAATGAAAACTTAAAAGGAGATGCTCTTGGTCAATTCCTCTCAAGATGAGCTCCCTCAAGTATACACTTCTCCAAAGAAAAATGTTTTTGATTCCCTGGTTATTGTCGTAGAACTTTGCTGCGTCTCGACCACTCTGGAGTCGAGGTACAAATGAGTCGCTGCAGTCACATGACATGGAGACAAACACGGTTTAAGCGTGTTTGTTTGGCACTTGTGTTTCCTGCGCAGCAGTTTGACCTTTCCTGATTAAAGGAACGTCGCATCATTACGGCGCCGCTCGCACGTCCTCCGTTCTTGTTTAATTAGCCGGCTAATGTCGTTAGTCGGCGCGGCGCGCCTCCATTTGTCTTGCTTAAGGAGGCGACTTGAGCACCGCAGGGAGATGCTCCTTATTTATCGTAAGAGCAGGAAAACGCAGCTCCGCCGTTCACCGGCTGTTAAATCTTAATAAGCGCCATTTTTTAACGACTCTCCGAGCGATTGTTTCCTGCGACAGAGTTTGTGCTGCTGTGCTTGGGTCTCTGGTGGCATCTCGTCTGTGGCTTCAGTCGCTGTTTTGAAGGAGGGAGTTGGTGTGTGGGTGGGGGGGAGGGGGTGCGTGGAGTGGTCTTGATGGTGGACGTGAAGTTGCAGACAATTATTGATCGCGGCGATATTCTCCAGCACTTAACCTTTACACGCGCTCAACCAGATATGAAGTCCCTTATTGAATGTGTACTTTTATCTCCTTCTCTGGTGACAAGTTGAATCAATAACAACCCTCCTCCGCCTCAGACGCCGCCACTTCCTCGCCCTCATTAGGAGCCGAGTGCCTCCACTCTTTAGTCGGAAAATGTTTACAATGAAAGGATGGAGATGAGCCAGGATTTTGTTTGTAGTTGATGCTTTTCAGCGCCCTCTGCAGTATTACTTCTCTCCGACACTTTAGGTACTTGTTCTACCTCAGCTGCAGTGATACTATCGAAGGTGCCACCGTCGTATCAAAGGTGATATTATTGCTGATGTGCTAACACACTTGAATTGCGTCATAGCTCAGTGGTTGTTGAATCGGTAACTTAGTGCAGAGCGCTCTGAATAAGCATAGAAAAGTGCTATATGAAATATACATTGAAGAGGGTCCCTCAGCAAACGGTGCTCGGGCGGGCAGAGGTCACAGAGGGAGCGGGTAGTGGCGTGGATTGGATAAGAGGTCAGACAGGTAGGGAGGGGCCAGGTTGTGGATGGACTTGAAGGTGTACAGGGAATTTGTAGATGATTGTTTGGTTGATGGAGAGCCAGTGACGCTGCTGGGTGTTTTGAATCAGTTGGAGTTTGTGGAGGGACTTTTGAGGGAGACCAAAGAGGAGGGAGTTACAATAGTCTAGGCGGGAGATGGCGAGACGGTGGACGAGGATGGCGGCCGTGTGGGGGGTGAGGGAGGGGCGGAGTCTGTTGATGTTTCAGAAGTGAAAATATGCAGATCGGGTGATGTTGTTATTGATGATGACACCCAGACTCTTGACCTGAGGGGAGGGGGAAACTGAGGAGCTGTGGATAGTGAGGGAGACGTTGTCAACTTTAGGGAGGGAGGATTTGATGCCAATGAGGAGGATTTTTGTTTTATCTGAATTTATTTTGAGGAAGTTTGAGGTGAACCCCATATTGAATTGGTGCCGGATGTGTGTGATGATGAAGAGGGGTCCCAGGACAGAGCCCTGGGGCACACCTGCGGTGACCGAGGAGAGGGTGGATTTGAAAGATTTGAGCTGTAAGAACTGGGTGAGGTCAGTGAGGTGGGAGTGGAACCATTTGAGTGGAGTTTGAGTGATGCCGATAGAGGCGAGTCTACTGAGGAGGATGGGGTGTGAGATGGGGTCAAAGGCAGCGGTGGGGTCGAGGAGAATGAGGATGGACAATGAACCAGAGTCAGCTGCAGTAAGGGAGGTCATTGGTCATTTGGATTGCGCAAGTTTTTAGTGTGGCGAGATAGGAAAGAGTGTTGCTGAGGTGGGAGTTGTAGATGGAGACCAGTTCATAGGGTTTAGAAGGAAAGTCAGGGATGGGAAAACCTTTGATGGCAGAGCGTGTAAAAAATCCTAGCTGTGAAATAAATCTGTAAAAAAGGCGTTTTGGTTTTGTCAAAAACGATTTGTGAGGATGTCCTGGATCAATTGTCCCTTGTTTGTCAGTGAGCGGATGTTGTGTAATCGGACAATGATGTTGACAGCTGTGTTGTCGCTCCTGGCTCCCCTCAGACAGGAGCTGAATTGCTATTGTATCTAAAATGCTATCCCAGTTGAAGAAGCTTATCATAGCTGAAGTGCTATCATATTTAAGGTGCTATCATTAGATGTATTTTAAGACTTTAATGTTTCAACTTTAAGTAACAACCAGGGATCGAGTCCTGGGATGGAATCGACAACTCTTAGCTTCTCTTCACTTACTTTTCAAAACGATTCTTGGTGTACAAACGACTGAGATGGGAATGGCCGCTGTGGGAGCATCAAAGGTGAAGTCATTTATCTGTCCTTCACTATCTCTGTTTATTTGATCGGATTCCGGTACGTCTACCTCCCTAAACCCCAGTGTCGGAACGGGTGGCCTGAGGCTCAGGAAGCAATAATGTGAACCCCGGAGAGGGAAGAACGGCTCTTGCCGACGTTTGGGAAGCTAAATGGAGGTGATTTCTTCTGAAACCATCTGCTGATGCTAATTAGATGATCAGAGATAAAGAGAAGAGTTTTCTTTGTACATTTTAATGAGATGGCGTGTCGGACGATCGCACCAAGAGTTTTTTTTTTCCCTTCTTTCTGAGGACTTTTCAGGTGAAAGTGGACGCGGGAGAACAGATGTGGCGGAATGATTAATGGTCTTTATCGGGAAACATCTTGCCGACATCAGGGGAAAAAAAGATTAGCCAAGAAAAAAAAAGAAGTATTTAAGTTGCTTTCTACATGAAAATCAAAAAGTGTCTTCAAGGAAAAAAGACAGCGATAGAGAAAAAGTTGTTAAAGACCCGCAGAGGAGATGATCCGGTTCAACTTTCTGATCATGTTTTCACTTCTGCTGTGTAAATAATGAGAGCTCTCTATAAAGGTTATCTTTTTCTAATCTTTTCTCTCCACTTGTTTGACCATCAAAATGCCGGCTTGTTCCGGGACAAACAACTTCTCTTATTTTTAAAATACAGTTTCTGGCTTACTTTTGTGTATCTCAACCAAGTGTCCTTGATCTGAACCACTTCGAGAGAGACTCAGAAGTTTAAAGATTTGATGGAACAACATTCCTCCAACAAGTTTTCCTGCGCGGCTCTTAATGGTGAGCAGTGAAGTAAAAGTTTCTCCGGCAAGGCCGTCGGGCCTGAGCGGACATCAGCTCGGCGAAAGTCAAACCCTCGTATCATTAAAGAGGGAGAGGGAAAGCGATGTCCAGATTTACATCAGACCGGTCTGCTTTCCTCGCCTCTGACACTCTTCTCACTCGTAATGAGGCGCGTTTCCTCCACATGAAGAACGTCGGACAGGACATCCTCGGCCCGACGCCGCTCCCACCGTCCCGGCGAGTACGTGGAGCAGAAAGAGTGGAGCGCGGAGACGAGCTCAATTAACTCGGAGAGCTGAGCCGGCTTTTCCTGCTGGCCAGTGGAGAGGAACAATAATGACCGGACTTAGAATAAAAAGATGTCCACAAAGATGAGGAGGGGAGGAAAGGGGGAGATAAGGGGCTCTGCTTTTTGATTGACAGCTGAGGAAGGTCAGCCTGTGAAGGGACAACAGAACCCAAAACTGCTGTTTAACTGCTCAAAAAATGATAAATCCTTCTTAAATGTATTTAAATTTAGTTATGATAGTTCAAAGCCGGGCTCTTTAACTTCAATATCATGTTTACAGGTACAAGGCTTTAAGTACAAATGGTATTTCGATGTCTGCAAAAAATAAATAAAATAATAAAATTGGATTTAAAACAGCATCTCAGCCTCTCAGGCCCAACTTTAAAAGTCACTTAAGTCAATCAAATGTTTTCTTCATTAGTTAGATTAGTTATAAAGCATGCATTCCTCGTTCTTCATCATAAACTTGTTTCCTGTTGTTTTCAATGAACATGTTCTCCGACTAACAACTTCACCTCTTAGTCAAGTATTTTTCTTTTTTTTCTTCTTTTAACACTTGTATTGTCTCTGGGTCATGGTGACCCGAAAGCCTGAAAACAAATGTTTTGTGGTATCCCTTGTGTTACCTCTCTGTCAAAGTGAACTCCCTGGCTCCAAGAAATACATATACAGTTGTCGAGGTCGTTCACCTTGACCCTGAGATAACACAGTGTTTTGATTTTATAACCGTTTTAGTTTTATTTTAATAGGAAGCAGTAGAGCCACATTCTATATCCAGTTTTAGAGCTTAAAATGAGGATAATGTGAGAAGAGACTTTTTTCTCTTTTTTGGCACATTTTTCTTTTAGGATCCCATTTATTCATGAAAATGTGTGGGTGAGTTATCCGACTGAAATAGATGTGTGGCAACAGCAGTTGACATCTGCAACTTTGACTTTAGTGTGTAATGCGGGCAATATTCACAACAATGCAATTCTTTGTTTGTTTCACACACAAATCAACTTACACACACTTTTTTTTTACTTTGCTTTAGTCGCCCTGATAAATTATGCACTGATGTCATCACGCTGACCTGCTGTGTGTCTCCGTGTGTGTGAGAGGTTCACCTGTAATTTGTGTCACTGACTGGAGTTTGATGGGTGAGCAGCAGCTCCACACAACAGTGTCACGGGGGTGGAAGTGTGTGTGTGTTTGTGTGTACCTGCGTCTGTGTCACGGTGAGGAGCCCGGAGGAGACAGCCGGGGCCGCTCGCAGCTGCCACTTGTCACTTTAGTCACCTCGGATTTGGAGGGAATCAATTCGGAAGCTTAATTCGTTCGACGACTCCCACGGCCGTGCAGTGTAGCTCTGCACCCGACCACCGGTGGGCCCCTTCACACCGCCAAGGATTCCCTAGAGGGGGTCGGGGATGACGTGAGTCATCAATTTGGAATTTGCTCCCACTGAATAATGGCAGCCAGAGACCCGCCGCATCCCGCTCGCTCGGATTACGAGCGCTTGACAAAAAGCGTCGGAGAACATTCTTGACGTCGAGGAGGGTGGCGAGCGGCGTAATGACAGGAAGTGGTCGGGAGAAAGTCGCGCTAACGCTCAGTGCCACTTTAACTGGCGTCGCGCGGTGCTCATCAGCAGTCGCACCGAATTAGGCGAGGACTCGTCACAAAGACCACCCACTCATGCCAAGACTGGGATCTGCATGAATAGTCAAGCAGGAAGTGAAAAATCTCCAGTTTGGATGTTAATGACCCAAAATGTACCGCTCGTCCGGTTTCACCAGAACTCTCCTGAACCAAGAAGTGTCTCTCCATGATGCTCCAACTCTTCTCGCTTGTTTGTTGCAAACAAACTTGCTCTAGAACTGGACCTGGGTTCAGAAGCTACCCTGGACTCCTCCCACTCTCAGAGCTCACCGACGCTGCTCAGCTTCGCTGCCTCTAACTCTGCCATCAACACGCTGACTTGTTGAGACGTATTTACTGTCGTGCTGTCAGCCATCGCTCCGCCGGCGACGTCCCGCCGGGTGGCCACGGATATGAAAGTGATGGATGAAAGTTTCCAGCTCCCCAGGGTGAGGAAGGAGAGGAATTGAAAGCTTGTGTTTACTCCCCGCAGACTTGCATTTGTTTGGAATTGATTTAAGCGGTGGAAGGGAGGCGGAGGGTTGTGGCGGGGGGGAGGCATCAGTTGTCCTCCTGACAGAGAAGATGATTGAATTTGTTTTGCCTCTTGAGTCCTCACATCACTTGCTGCTTGTTGAGACGTCGCACTTCATTTACCGTCACCACCGTGTCGTCCCTTTCATCCATACTTCAGAACAAGTTTACGACTGACCAAACCTGTCGCTGCGCTTTTGAAACTGTCGCCAAGGAGCAGTGGAAGCATTTGTTGGGATGTTTTCTTCCTTGTATGATCTTCAAATGGGAGGGGGGGAAGTTCCAGGGTTAGAGGAACTCACTTTGAAAGATCAAAGGTCAAAGTTCAAAGAAATATAAGAAAATATGAAAACATAGAACAACAAGTGTCTAAATTCTCATACTTTCATAAATACACTAACAATAACTTCTACTTTTAGGAATTTTATTGGCTCACACAAAGGTTTCTGTATTACAACTTGAACATTTGACTTTAAAGATTCTATGTTGAGGCAATTTCAAACAAACCATGCCAATAACATAACTTATCATCATAGGCAAGTCAAAAAAGTTGACTATTTTATTCACTCAATTTTTTGCTTTGGCTATAACCTCAAAGTTTTTTCTTACAAATGTGTTAAGCCAGAAAAACTTAATCAGTTGTCTTTGTTTATTTGTTCAACTATTTTGTTATAAATAATAAAGCAAAAAGAAATGAGCAAAGAAAATATGAATCTAAACTACCACAAGTGTCCAAAACCTCAAATTGTTAAAGCTAAATAACTTGATATACATTATTTCAAACACGAAATTGAAGGTTTTGTTTTTGCTTCCAGGGAGTTCACAGTGAAATAAAGACGATTTAACGAAGTTTAATTTATGTATTCTATATTTGAGCGTGTTCATTAAAATTTGATACTTGAGGTTCTCCTGTAATGAGATAAAAATAAGATGAACTCTGCTCTTCCTGGTCCTCCGTGCCTCTCTCCAGTCCTGGACTTTGAAGCTCCACGTGCTGTTGAAACTTCCCTGAAATGATGAATCCCGTCCCGAACAGGTGACGTCTCGCGCCGGCTCCGTCCCCCAGCACGTGACCCGGCCCGGTCCCGAGGTCCCGGCGAGCTCGTCAACTTCCACTGCTTTGTAGAAGAAAGTAGCTGGAGAGCGGGAGCTTTACTGGGGGGAGAGAACTCGGGTCGTTATTCATCATCCAAGACTTCGCCGGGGCCCGTCAGACTCTCTCCCCGGGCAGCGGTCCGTCTCCCGCACCATTCATCATCACGGCTGAGGGGGAGGCGCTGGGGTCCCTGGCTAGCTAATGAAGACGCTCGCTCCCGTACAGACACCTCAGTGATATTAAGATGGGTCAATGACGCTGTCGCTTGCCGCGAGCCGTCAACCATGTTGACATTCGCTACAGTGAGGAGTTAAACGGCTTAAATATCTGGAGCTTCTCCAGAAGCTCTCATTAAGTTGTGTAAGGTACTACTTCTGAGGTTCCCGGTAACAACGTTGCCATGACGATAGAAACAGTGTCACACCTTGTCAGTATATAATTCCATTTGAGCTAGCATTTTGTTCCCCCTTTTCTTTTCTCCAGGACACCGGATCTGGAGGTCCAACAAGAGGATCATCAGCTATGTTAGCGACAACTCAACCTTCTTGTCAATGTTGACATTTTAACAGGAAGAAAAAGCAGGCCTATGGTACATTTAATCAAGTCATTATGTCAACATTTGAGGCCATTCTAATAATCCTGAAAAATGACTAGTTCTGCAGTTTCTACCTCAGTAGACAATAATGAGGATTTTGGGGGATGAAAGACAAAGTTTACCTCAAACAACTACTTGATTCTCTTGAATGATACATATTTGAATGATCAGCATTTTCATATCTCACTTTTTCCTTTATTATTATTCTGTGGGAAAATTCAAAATGAAATCAGAAGCTCTTTCAACTGAAGCCTTAGATTAAAAATATAGCTAGGAAAGCACACGGGCAGAGCATACCTGTGCAAACGAGCTCATTTCACATCAATCTGTGAAATATATCAAGACACACTGTACTGAACAAACAGAAGTGTTGTTGAAATATCTTCTTGACGTTCCAAGTTGTTTTGTTGTCTGGCACACAAATGCACACAAAATATATGACAGGAAGATGAAATGATAGCTATTCTCGGTAATTATTAACATCACAGCAAGGAGGCGCTGAAGGCATCATCTGTGGTGGTTGGAATAGATTTAATTGTGTTTCGGGCGAGCAGATGTTCACAAAGAACACATTTATGAGCGTCGGGTCCACTAGAGACACGTCAACACATCGTGGAGACTCACAGACGCACTCGGGGGCAAAACATTTGCCTTGAAGCGGCGTCTTCGTCATCTTCAGTGTCAGCCCCCGAGGCGCTGGGACAGCATATGTTCCCTGCATGTCCCCCAGACATGAACGCCACGCTAGCCGGCCGCATCATCACAGGGCGGCAGCGTTAGCTCACCAAACAGATGTCCATCGGTGACAACAGACGGGTCTTTCCTTCTCCTCTCTGTCCCCACTTCTGCTGTCGCTGATACAACAAATCTATTGTGTTGTCGTATCGTGGTGAGCGTCCGTCCTAAACTTGTGGAAGATGGATGTTCGGCCGTGAGCAAGTTAGCTCCAGACCTGACAAGCAGAGCAGCAACACAAAACACATAGTAACATCTTGCTGTTTGTCCTTCACTGTCGATAAAGAAACACTGACGTCTGAGTGAAGGATCAATACACACCATAACTTTATATACAAGGCACCAAACTGTTTGAAAAACAGTCCAGAATTCAGCAAATTATTATATCTATATTATATATATGTCTATGGACATATATGTAATAGACACCGCATCGACTGCAGGCTGATGTGTATAAAGCGCCGCCATCTTGGTACAGTGTCATCAGAGGCAGCTGCGCTTTAAGAGCTGCAGAGAAGGGGGCCCGTCCCTATCAGGAAATACAATTATTAGCTGAATTCTGGACCGTTTTTCAAAAACGGATTGGTCCGTTCAAATCGTTATACATGTGGCTATGATACAGGGTGCTTGGATATTTAAAAAAAAAATGCTGGTTTTACTAATTTTGTCAGCAGAAGAGCAACTGTCAGAAGATGCCGGATTTCTGTGCCGCTTATGGATGATCTAATGAGCGGAATATACGAACTAGATCCTATGGGATCACTTTTTACAGGTAAAATGTAATTAAAGGATAAAATAGTATGGGCAGGTTGTTATTAAATTATTGATTATTATTAATGTTTAGCTCTTTGTAATAAATTACTTTTGTAAATCTATTGTCCCAAGTCCAGTTGCATCAGAAGTAACTTCTGTCAAATGAGTTTAATTTCTAAGAGGGTTTTATTTAAAATCTATTACTGAGGCAGTATCAACAATCAACTGTTATTTGTACGCTGCCCTTCTTATTACATTGCGGTGATTCTAATCATAATTTTATCCCACGTTTTCTCAATAGAATATTTTATTTCAAAACATTATGTAATATTGTGACATTATCCTCAGCATACCTTTCATATTTGTTTCATCTATCACTTCAAAATGTATTTTTTTATATAGTAAAATATTCTTTCTAATAATGTCTATCTATCTGGTCTGATCTTTGAAAAACAAGCCCTGTGAAAAAAGCTTGACAAATGAGCGATTTATGATCACTCTTATAGTGTAAACACATCATTACTCTATAGACGTAATGCACTGTTGGAGCAAGTGGATCTGTACCAAGATGGCTGCCCTGTATACTCTAGTGGGCGGCAGCAGTCGATGCGGTGTCTGTGTATATGTTAATGGGTAGAGTGCTCAAGTAGCTAACGTTCTCAGGTAGCTAGAGTTCTCATGTAGCTTAAGTGCTCAGGCAGCTAATGTTCTCAGGTAGCTAACATGCTCAGTTAGCTAAAGTGTAGAGTGTTGAAGTAGCTAACGTGCTTATGTAGTCAAAGTGTTTAGGTAGCTAAGGTTTTAAGGTAGGTCGAGTGCTCAGGTAACTAATATGCTCAGGTAGCTAAGGTGCTGAGGTAGGAAAGTGCTCAGGTAGCTAAGGTGCTGAGGTAGGAAAGTGCTCAGGTAGCTAAGGTGCTGAGATAGGAAAGTGCTCAGGTAGCTAACATGCTCAGATAGCTAAAGTGTTAACGTAGGTATAGTGCTCAGGTAGCTAATGTTATAAGGTAGGTAGAGTGCTCAGGTGGCTCAAGTTCAGGTAGCAAACATGTTCAGGTAGTTAATTGCTTAGGTAGCTAGAGAGGTCAGGCAGCTAGAGTGTTCAGGCAACTAAAGTGTTAAGGTAGGTAGAGTGCTCTGGTAGCTAAAGTTTTAAGGTAGGTAAATTGCTCAGGTAGCTGAAGTTTAAGGTAGTTAAAGTTCTCAGGTAGTTAAAGTTTAAAGGTAGGTAGGGTGCTCTGGCAGATAAAGTTTAAAGGTAGGTAGAGTGCTCAGCCTACTAAAGTTTAAGGTAGGTAGAATGCTCAGGTGGCTAAATTGCTCAGGTAGCTAAAGTGCTCAGGTGACTAATGTGCTCAGGTAGCTCAATTGCTGAGGTAGCTAGAGTGCTCAGGTAGCTAACATGCTCAGGTAGCTTAAGTGCTCAGGTAGCTAAAGTGCTCAGGTAGCTAAAGTACTCAGATAAGTAAAGTACTCAGGTAGCTAAAGTGTTAAGCTTGCTGAACTTTTCATGTAGCTAAAGTTTTAAGGTAGCTAGCATTCTAATGTAATTAAAGTTATAAGTTAGGTAAAGTGCTAAGATAGCTAGAGTGCCCAGGTAGCTAACGTGCTCAGGAAGCTAAACTGCTCAAGTTGCTTAACTGATCAGGTAGCTAAAGTTTTAAGGTTGGTAGTGTTCTCATGTAACTAAAATTATAAGTTAGGTAAAGTGCTACAGTAGTTAGAGTGCTCCAGTAGCTAGAGTGCTCCGGTAGCTAAAGTGTTTAGGTAGCTAACATGCTAAGCAACCAGATGTTGATTTTTCTGGCGTCAGTAAAAGAACACTGACTGCAGAAGTTGTTGTTGTTAAAAATATGAGGCATTGCAGAAGAGCCTTGAGTTTGAGACCCTTGTGCTCTTCTAGGGTCTCGCTCGCCCACGCTGGAGAACCTGGGTGCCGGCTTGTGGAGACTGTGGGGGCCAGCAGGCAGCATATTCATAAATCAGGTCTTTCATGGCTGTCAGAGGCTCCATAATGAGGGTCATTACTCAGGCAGGTGTCAGGGAGACGGTCTCGGGGACCTGGCCCCCCAAATCTGCTTCCTCGTTAGCTAAACACAGAAGTACACAAAGTGCAAACAAGACCCGGGTCAGTCTGAACCGGTGCGGGCCTCCGGAGTAATTCACCCTCTGGGAATTCTCCGAGCTCGAGAGATGGATCAGACAAGAGCCGGGAAAGATGAATGAAAAATGAAAATGGAGGACCAGAGAAGAAGGACTTGTTCCAGATCCAAACTGACGAGTCATCATTTCTCCAACACCAGGGTGCTTACAGGTTTTTATTCATCAATCCCTCTATATGTACCCGTTCAAACAGTCTCTCATGCCTCCCTTTATCTATTCATCCATCCATCCAAGAGTTTTTATTTGACTTGAGAGGTTCATTCTCTTTGGTGGTCCTGAGGTGGAGAAGCTGGACAGCAAGGGGCAGAGGTTGAGGAGGTAGTTTGAGGGTGTGGTGGGTCGTGTGGTCCAGGACTGTGTTACTATAGCACGCTGCCCAGAGTTCTTTGTGTGGGTTTTGAACCCTCAGCGTTGCATTCCTGGGCCAGCGTCCGTCCTGCAGAAGCTTCAGTTGCCCTGATTGGTTGTAAACCTCATGAAAGTTGCAGGCGTCTCTCCTGCAGCACAGATTCTCCACATATTAACCTTCTTAAATATCTGCCGTATCAAAGGCCGCGTCAATAAATGATGAGGCGTGCTCGCCGCTCCGGCTTCGCCCCGGCAGAATCAATTAAGAGGGCGATCGCAGGAAGAGGTGCTGGAGTTCGGGGGGCTGGAGGCTCGGCCTTGAGAAGAGACCGTGGGGGCCGAAGGGCGGGGGTCTGCTGATGAACATAAACAGCTGGAGATCCTGCGGTGGTTCATGAAGATCCACAACACCCAGAAGATTTAAAGTCCGAACACGACTCGCTGCTGGAGTAACTGTCAAGGAGAGTTCAGTCTCAAAGCGGAGGAAGAGAAGATTCATGTGGAGGAAAACAGAAAAATCATTTGAAATTCTGAATTCAATCACTAAAAAAACACAATTGTATTAAACAATTAAAACAAATCTCCTTTTTCACCTTGATTCATATTTATATTATTCAAGACTCAAATCTTTCATCCATGCATTTCTTTTTACATTATTTGCATATTTTCCGTCCATCTTTTCGTTGATCCCTTTTTTTCTTTCTCCACTTTTCAATCTGTTTCTTTGTCTTTCTTCCTGAACCACCTATCCAGCTTCCTTCGATCTATCCATCCTTTCATCCATCTTTACCCATTCATGTCCATCATTCTGTCCAACCGTCCCAGAAGTCCACCTCACATCTCCCCCTGCTGGTCACCCCTATGCAACACACCACAGACCATATTTAAGAAGCAGCAGTTGTCGACTCTACACACCTGAGTCGCCGGTGACTCACTCAGGTTGTCTATTAAGTGTGTGTTTATGCAGCGAGTCCATCCACCACGTTCTCCTCATCACGCCTTCGCTTCATCGTTTTAATTATTTACCCACTTTGAGGGAGAAAGGAGAGAAACTGCACTTTTTTCCTCTGAAACATCATGCATATTTAAAGTTAATAAAGCATATTACTTACCTTTTATCCGAGTGTGTGTCCGTGTCTGTGTGTGTGCGTGTGTGAGTGGACCTTCTAGAAAATTACTACAAAGCCGCTCAATGATTTAGCTTCTTTGTCTGCTTCATTCTCTCCAACATCTGCATTCTTTTCTCGCATTTCCTGCACTCAACGTGTCGGTTTGAAGATTCATAACATTATGACCAGCTGCCATATTGTGCGTCCTTCTTCTGGTGCCACTGAAGCAGGCACACAACTATGAACTGAAAGCCTTAATGTGTGGTCACAAAATATTTACAAAAATGCACTAAAACACAGAAAAATAGGAGGAGGCGTTGGGAATACATTTTTGAGTTTAATTCATTGACGTTTGTGTGCATGAGCAGGAATGTAAGATGAAGATTGAGATTTTTTTTGTGTGAGTTAACAGATTCAATGGATTAATAAAAGAGCCAAACAGCCAAAATGATTGACAAGGTTGACATTTGTGATGACTGAAGTTAAGAGGATGACAAGAAGATGAAAACTTTATCATTTAGTTCAAACAGATTGGCCCGATTGTCTCCTGTGGTCATTCACAACAGGTAGAAAGTGAGGCTAACATGATGTATTAGCAGATCATGGGCTAGATTTAGCTCTGAACGCTAACACCCGCTGCTGTACTGCTTGCACACAGGACTATCTCCCTGCGTCGCTTCCTCCTGGAATCATCAGAAGCCGATATTGACACGCCGACACCTTCGCTTATTATCCAATTGATTTCCTCTCGAGGCCGCATCACGGCGGCGCAGCTTAACTCGTAAGCGGCGGCTTAGCCCTCATTAGCGAGCGTAGCATCTCCAAACACGACAGCTCGACTCCAGCGTAAATAGATAAATACATAAACACGCTTGGCTGTGTCGGATCACATTCCCCCTCTGAAAACACATTTTTAATAATTCTGCCTCTTTAATCTCCCACCGTGGCGGCGCGGGGCGGCGTTCCGCCGCGATGTGAAGCAGTAAAGTGTTTACGCGCCTTGTCGTGTCGCCTCCTAATAGACTATTTATTCCCGGCGCAGTTATTTATCCTGCTCTTTTACAACATCCTCCACTTTATATCTCATAAACTCCCTCTCTCTCTCCCGCCCTCCCTGATGTATTGCCGGGCCGTGAATTTTAATTCCAGCTCTAGTCGGGGGTGTAATCCCGCCGCCTGTCCTTCATGCCTGGCACCGGCTGATGTATTAATGGCAGGACAAGCTAATGAAGGAAAGCAGCAAGTTGTTAAGTCGCTTTTAAGGTGCCATTTCTATTAATTTGCTCCTGCTCCACTCCTGCGCTTCTTTCTTTGTCTCCCCTCGCAGCCCACTTTCACTTTCACAATCTGGTTTGGATGTAACACCTCTGTACGTGTGAGCGCTTGCCAGGAAATATTGCTATGCATAGATAAGATTGTCGCTACGAGAGACGTCGCACACGCACACACACACAGTGGCAACAATAAATCAGTCACTTGTGTCGGGGGCTCGCGAGTCATAGTGACACTGTGGCAGTTTTGTTCATGTGGGATCATCAACACAATCTGTTCTCAACTTCCACACAAAGTTATCATTTAACCAACAGTCTACACAACCTTTCAAACTGATCAATTCATTTTTTCAACCTCACTTCTTCTCTTTTTTTAAACAATAAATGTTATTTTTATTATATTTTTTTGTGTAACATAAATTGTAGGTCTGTTATCATTTCCATGAGTGACACTGTTGACGTGAAATATGTAATTTTTAATTAATCTGTATCAAAGTCTTTTACTGTTAATTCAATTTAATTCGGAAGAGTCACTTTGAAATGACTCCGTGCTGAAACTGTGGTCAGGTGGAACTAATGTTCTGCACCTCAGAACTGTACTTTGGCAAACTTTCTGTAACCATGGAGTTGTGTAGTGGGTCAGGTCCTCCAAATCAATTGTGAGTCTTTGTCGACGTCTCAAGTTCTGTTTCTTGTGACGCACAACTCTTACAACCTCAGATGTAGGTCACACTAGTTTATTATGATCTTCTTCCTAAGTGTTGATCCAACCTACTGGAAAATAAGCAAACAAAAAAAAATTGTAAAGAAGTGAAAAAATCCTTCATGAGTATCAACTGGCTTTTTTACAATCCATCCATCTTCTTCAAAAAATATCCACAACTGGTTCGAATCTTCACTGATATTTCTCACTCAACTCCCTCAATGTCACTGAACTGAGCTTTGCTTTTTTTACATCTTTTGTTTAATATTAAATCACAAAAAGAAACAATACAACTATGATGTGATTTATGGTAGTTTTTCAAACTATTTCGATTGGATTATTGTTCCAACGCGGAATAAACACAGTGATTATCTCTGATGACGTTGTGTTGCAGATCATGTCACGACACTTTAAGGAAAAGTGGTCTCAGTTCTCACTGCACTGAAATACAAGATGGGTTTGAATGTAATGTTGGAACCGGATCAAACAAGTCTTGATGAGAGGGAGAAGTACCGGAACGTTCTCTTTACATTAAACGTCACATCAGGATACACCTCTTGGTTTAGTGGAGCAGAACCACACATGATACTCAAGAAGACTGTTGTCAAGTACGCTCGTGAGCTGAAGTGCTGCCAACTTGTCTCACACACTTTGTGTGGCAGAGTTGTGAACCACCACATGTAAAAAACATGTACAATTGTATACACGCTTGTAACTGTGTACACACTTGAATCCATGTGGTGTATGGATACACACATGTGGGATGAAGATGTATTTGTGTGAAGTGTGTAAACAAGCACACGTGTGTGTACAGTATACACATTTGTGGAAACAGTTGCTCTTTACTAGTTTGTTTTTTTCTGTAGCTGGTTTATGTCGTGGGTGTTTTTATATTCATACTTGTTTGCCTGAATGGTACTTTTGGTACTATGTTTGGTACTTGTGGTATGGTGTGTACTTTGTTCAGATGAATCGTTGTGTGTGTAGAAGCGTAAATACTATAAATTATTGTATGTGTTTACGTGTTGATTTACACACTTGTGTATTGACTTTTTTATTGATGACTTTGTATTTACTAGCTCTATTGTTGTAGTTGTTTTAAAAACATTTATTTATACGTGAGTATGTTCATCAGTGTTAGTGTATACTGTATCTTGTGTGTTGTTGATTTTTCTATGTCTTGTAGTTCTTTATGGGTTAAAATGTGTGTATATTTTTTCCGAATTCATTTTTGTGTGTGTGTTTAACAGTTCATGTTTGCTGTGTGATGTGCCAAGGACGTGTGAGTTTTGTATTGTTGTGTGTCTAAGAGTGTAGAATATGAGAAGTTTGTATTTAATGCTGAAAGCTTGCGTGTCATGTTTTGATCATTTGTGGATGAATTGTGTGAACTTGTGTGTCCACACAAAGTTTGAACATCTAAAAGGTTTGAACTCTTCACCTTTGACCCCGACAATATGAAATATGCAGCAGTCACACACACACACAAACACACACACACACACACACACACACACACACACACACACACACACACACACACACACACACACACACACACACACACACACACACACAATGTTTCATCCCAGCCGTTGCTCCTTACAATACTCAAGTGCTCGTCTTACGGCTAAATAGCAGCGTTGCTCGGGCGAAAAGGTGGCACAATTAAACGGCGGGTCGTCGTGTCGGTGTCACAGATAGTGATGTTTCACTCGGGCAGCCGAGACACACTCGGCCAGCATGAATATGATTTCAGAGATCATTAAAAATTTAACAGCGTGACCTAATTACCACAACTCCACATTCAGATTCCAGCGCTGAGCCAGACGCGTCGGCGGGAGCATCCGTGTTCGCTGGGATATCTGGAATCAATTATAATTACTTTTTGTTGCTGGTTTGTCAATCAATACGCCTCGGACCGATCGCTCAGGTGTCGTGCGACTCCGTGACAGCCATGTTTGCATTCCAGACAGAGACGGTCAGCCTGGTGGTTTGTCATACGTTTTTTTTTTTGGACTGGGACAAGAGGATCAATACTTGGAACCTGTTCGTAGTTTTGATCTCGTAACATCATTTCTCTAATTTGCTTTTGGCCACTAGATGTCACTGTCAAACATGATTTACGAAGAAATTCTAAAAGTTGTCGTTATCTGAGCTTCGTCAGATATTTTTTTCTCTGCCAGTCTCTGCCCGTTCGAAAATGATTTTATCTGTCTAAGCAAGAGATTGGATTTCTGTGTTTTGGCCACCATCTGTGTTCCACCTGTGACATCATCGCGGCGTTACGCTCACTTGTGTTACTCGGCTGACTCTGGTGTAAACATCAGTCCACTTGAAGTTCATACAGAGGTGTGATCTTCAGTCTGATAGTCTTCTCTTTCTTTTACATAGACCCAACCCTGATTGTGC
This sequence comes from Callionymus lyra, assembly GCF_982586985.1. Taxonomy (NCBI): domain Eukaryota; kingdom Metazoa; phylum Chordata; class Actinopteri; order Syngnathiformes; family Callionymidae; genus Callionymus; species Callionymus lyra. Next base: position 36,318,810 of record NC_141820.1, on the reverse strand, counting down.
AGGTGTAGTGCCTCTTGGTGGTGTGTGATGGTACTGCAACCGCCTTAATCAAGTATTGATATGGGCAATAACTTAAATAAAATAATTGTTTACTTATGTCTACACCTTACTCATCAACTAGCTTAATCACAGATAACATCACTTCCTGTGTTTTTCCTATTTCAGTAGTTGCTAGTTGTTAGTTCAACTAATGCGAAAAGCCAACTCTTGACTAACTCACATGTTGTAAACGTTGAAGTATTTCTCTCCAAGATGCAGTAAGTCCCTCATGATGATGTTTTGAAGTTCTCCACCGACGCAATAATGGTCTTCACTCCTCCTCCAGTCAACTGTAATTACGTCCGCTTTGTTTATACCACGAGTCACTTGATGGTGAACACTTCCTGTCTTGATTACGCACGGTGACTAACCTAGATACTTGACCCAACACAACAGAGTTGGAGTGGTTATGGTAAACAAGATTTCATTTTCAGAAAAGTGTTTTCAACAGGCTGGTATTAAGCACTGTTCATTTTTCAAATGTCAATATTTCAATTAGAAGATAGTTTGGTACAAACAGACACATACTGATGAGTACAATAGAGGTCCAACATCTATTTAAGACACACTTAGACCAACATTTGCCCTTTAAGGTGGTTGAATATAGAGGAGTCACTCCGACGGAAGTTGACCACTCACGTTGACTAACTCTGAAACTTTGCATGAGTCCAACTCACATCCAGTTTAGCAACTCCTTGTGGCTCATTTGGTGTAACATTATGCTCACATATACTGACAAAAATCTACTGTATTTTGAGCTCAGAAATGATGTCATACCGAATCCACTCCATTTTTTTTGTTCATAGAGGGACTCAAACAGAACTTTGGGCCTTAATCTTATATTGAGTCGATCCACATGATGCCATCAGCTGGACTTACTGGGAATATTGGGATTTGTCCAGACTCTGAATCTCTTCCTGCTACTGAAGGTACATGAACTCCTCGTACCACTTGCCAATTGTGCCGAATGAGTTGCAGCAATTTCGCGCGTCTTTGTCGTCTCTGAACCAGGAGTCACTAGATAAGCGGCGGTTCATGGGTTAATTCTTTCATGCAATGACGCAAATCCAAGGTTCCTTATCTTCGTTTTGGCGTTAACAATAAGGAGTAGTGGGAGGAGCTTGTCAGCAGGAGTTCAGGTCTTAGGACTCAAGTGCGGCACCATGCCGAGCACACATACGCGGCGCCCCCTGTAATTGCCCCTGAATGTTTCAGCACGTGTTCCTCTTTTGTTTCTGCCGGTCGTATTATATCGCTGCACAAAAAGGTGAGTCAGTACCAGGCCACCATCGCTGAGAGGTGTCAGCGGACCCTGCTATTAGTCCGTCGTCTTCCGCTCTTATTCTGCCATTTCTACCGCGCACAATCAGAAAGCTGCTTGCAATTGACGGAGGTGTCATTGTGAGCGGAAAAACGCACACCTCTAAGAGCCGCGGCTCCGAGACACACCTTTTGATTAAATGGATCTGAATCACAAAGAATCAGTCGGACCCCCTCCCGGCGCTTTCAGCTAATAAGGGTTCTTTTTCCTCTTTGCGCTCGCTGACTCCTAACACCCGCCGGCCCCAAGGTGGGGTCTTTCTGAGGCGCACCACCAACCCCGGATAAATCACGATAATAAAGAACTGTTGCATTCATGTTGGCGTCACAACGGGGGTCGCCGCGCTGAGCGGGTAATAAGCCGCTAATGTTATTGATCAGTGCTAGCAAGCCATGATCCCTCTCTCTATTCACCTTGTCCAGGTCAGGTCTGGATTATTCAAACTTTCAAGCTTTCTTCTCTTTGTGAATGGACCCACAACTTTGTCCAAGTTCAGGGGCTAAAAACAGTTGACAGTTGAAAACTTAATTTGGTCAGGTTTGACCTATAAACCTTTTCTGTCTCTTCAAGTTTAGTAACTATTATAAATAATTTTAGGAAACCTTGATTTGATGGATTCAAGTAAATAGAAAACATTTATTTTCATGTTTATTCTATTTGTTTCTACTTTAAAATAAATCATTAAGGCATGTTTTTCATTTTGATGTTTGTGATAAAATATGTTTTATGTACAATCCCGAGTTATGCTAACCACTTTGCTTCCCAAGCTTACTATACGAGTTATGCTAGCATGTGAGCGATAGTATCACTTCTGTGATGCTAGCACATAAGCACTTATAACACAGGTTATCAGTCAATAAGTTAGCAAGGCAGTGTAAGCGTCAATGCTATTTAGCATTTGAACGTTCTTGAGTAAACGTATGTTAGCAAAAGCTATGCTAGTATTAAATCTATGATAGCAGTTGTCATCTCTAATGTTAGCGTTAAAGCTAAGTTAGAAGCTAAGCTAAGAGCGAAGAGAATTGTATCAAGAAGAAGTGAGCAGGTGAATCCACGGATGATTCAAAGCTAATGTCGTGATTCAGCGTTAAATTTGCGCCATAAAAACTCATGTTTGTTCTTGACGTTCCCTCTCAAGCTCCATTCCTGGAAAATCCAGGCAACTGAAAAGAAGATGGATTATGGAGATGGTAAGAAGCCGGCACTCGTGGAAGAGGAAGGCTGGTGTGATCCGAGGAAGGCGTGGAAATCTGTGCGAGTATATCCAGTGTTTGCATAATAGATTAGAAATTACACCCTGCTTCCCCCCGCATGTGTGTGTGTGTGTGTGGTGGAAAGAGAATAACTGGTGGTATCAGATTGCGGCCCACAATCCCGCACTGCAGCGTTTTATTTGACAATCTAAAATGTGTAATTTGCATGAAATTGCTTAATTAAAACACAGTCAGTGGGGGTATTAATTTCTTTGTCTGACAGCAGTGAGGGGGAGGACGACGCTCTCAGATAGCGCTGTCACGGAGTCTCCCCTCCGTCCTCCTCCTCCTCCACTGAGATGGAGGATAACACTGGGGCGCTTGTTTGGGTGACGCTGGCAAAGCAAGGCCGCGACACTAGAAAGATTCCAGACTTGAGGAGGACGAGGAGGGTTAGAAGCAGGAGACAGCAGCGTGTGTGCTGTTGTGTGTGTGTCTGTGTATGTGCAGGCATATGTATGTGTGTGCTCATTGTGTGTGTGTGATGTGTGTATTTGCGTGCATATGTATGTGTGTGCTCATTGTGTGTGTGATGTGTGTATGTGCGTGCATATGTATGTGTGTGCTCATTGTGTGTGTGTGTTTGTGTGTGTGTGCGTGCATATGTATGTGTGTGCTCATTGTGTGTGTTTGTGTGTGTGATGTGTGTATGTGCGTAAGTATGTATGTGTGTGCTTGCATATGTAAGTGTGTGTCTGTGCTCATTTTGTGTTTGTGTGTGTGATGTGTGTATATGCGTGAATATATGTGTGTGATTTCTGTATATAGGTGTGTATGTGTGTGTATATGTTTGCATGCGTGTGTGTGTTTGTGACGTATATGTGTGTGTGTTTGTGATGCATATGTTTGTGTGAGGTGTGTGTGTGAGTGTGTGTGATGTATACAGTTTGTGTGTATGCGTTTGTATGTATCTGTGCATACATGTTTGTGTGATTGTGTGATGTAATTGTTTGTGTGCTGTCTGCTTATATTCCATGATTTTTTTAGGAACTAACATTTGTTTATTTCACTTTGTTTGTGTGTCTTTTACACCTTTGTGTTTTGTATAAGTGTGTGTTCCTTGTGTGACATATATAGACAGACCTACACGTACAGTTTACCCGAGTTTGTATCTAAATTAGGTTGACACAACAAGCTGTATGTCTTCTATTCCATGTAAGACAGTTTATAGTACAATTAGTTGTTGATTCTTTTGTGTTTCGTAAGATAATAATATACACTTAAATGTATTTGGCCTGCAATTAAAATATACAAAATGATGTAGTTGTGCACTGATCAACATACTGCATTTGTGTTTTGTGCTGCAAATATAATAATTATGAAAGTAAAAAATTACTAAATGTTTTGTATAGTCACAAAACACATTGTGCATATGTTCTCGTTTTTTCTGTTCTTTGTAGTAGTTATTTATGTTATGTGCAGCACAGGTGTGTTTACCTCTGTCGTGTGTTGGTTTAATATTATTTATGGAATGCGTGTGTTTTGCTTTATACTTTTCCAAGTGTACGGTGTTGTACGAAGTCTGTTGGTACAAATGGCGTCATGACATGGGCTGAAGTTTGGTCTTGATCCTTCATGGTTGGTGCTGAACTCCTGTTACGTTCAAAGCCTTTTTAGTTTGTATTTCTGTGACGTGACGGGTTGCTGCTTTGAAACGCTTGCTCATTAACGGTTGTCCACCGGCTGCGTGGAAGAAGCGAGAAAAGGGCAGGAAGGTAGACGAAGGATGAGGCGCAGAGATTGAGGCTTGCAGGTGGAGTAGGAGGAGGATGTCTTTGGAGCGTGACAAAGAGCCAGATAAAAGCGCCTCCTTCTTTCCTCCAGTTGGCCCGTCGTCGCCGAGCGAGCAGTCGACGCATCTGTACCCTTTTGTCTTAAATATCAAAGGCGGCGGAGGCGCGTTTAACATTTCAGTAATTCCAAAGATACACGCAGGAGGACACGGGAGGTGGAGCGACACCGCGCTGAAGTTATCAAACTGAAGGGGAAGAGTGTTTCTTCTTCTCTGATGCAGACACACAGTTTGGAGAACGTCGCAACCTCTTGTTCGGAAAAGAATGCCACCGCGTCACTAAAAGATTTCAACCGGCGGCGAGGAGATGAAGAGGAAACACTCGACGGCAAAGAGAGTCAATATCTGCCTGTCGAGCTGAAATGCTGCTGATTGCAGCGTCTCAACAACCTTCAGCGGCAGCGTCGTGTTCCACTGATCTGTGTCGCCGTCTTCTTGTTGCTGATCTGCTGAGAGACAGGCGTCTGTTTGCCAGACCGGAAGTAGTCAGACTTGAATTAAAATACAGTGATCACTCCAACCAGAAGGAGGGATGAGTAGAAAATCCCATGAGTTAGTCTCCATCACCCCAGCATCCAGAAGTTATGTGTTGCTGGCATAAAACCAGCAGAGGATCATAAAAAAAAATCCCATATTGGGGGTCTCAGGTTGGTGGAGGTCTTAATAATGTGCCCGCAGAGAGGGACAGTTTCCATTTCCATCCTGTCACCACCTGCACCTGCAACATCACAGGGCCAATTAAGGGTCTGGTGACGGCAGTCGTCACAGAAACAGAGGAGATCCTGGCAGCGGTGCTGGTCCTCGGTGTCCTGCAGCGCTGACACATCAGACAAGGGCCGCTTACTAAACCTGCCTCCCTGTTAGGTGGAACCACTTTGGATGATTTGGACCTGAACTCAAATTCCTCTCGTCAACATCCGCAATTGTTTTACAGTGCATTCTAAGTCTGTTCCCCTCAGAGGTTCACCTGCAGCACCATCAGATGACGTTTTCCTGCCACTGCTAAGAGTCGACAGGCACTAATCCCGCCCTGAATATCTAGGGACCTCCAGGAGGTGACCCGCAGAGGTGGTCACATCCTATATCTGGAAAAACTTGGATGGGTGTACACAAGACATCCTCATATGAACCTGATATGTTGACATAACTGATCAGATCTAACAGAAGACCCTGGAAACTTTACCATGGCAGAACAATCTTGGTACTTACCAACCATCAGCTGTCAGTGAGGTGATTGTTGCTTCATCTCTGCTTTAATCTTCTGTTTCCATCAATATTTTCTCTTACAGTCTTGTAGATTCAGATTCAGAAACATTGTTAAGTAGGTCCGAACATTCATCAGTGGAATCCGGCGTGTACTTTGGTGAGAATCTCAATGTAGGAGAATCAGTTGTTCATAATGTTCAAGCGGGCAATTCAGGTACACAAGTGTATAATCTCAGATATTCACAGTTAAAATACATACTTTAAAAGGTCAAGACAACATAGTGACAAACACAGCAGCCCCAAGAAAATTAAGAAAAAGCCTGCACAAATAAATACAGTAGATCTTAAGATGTTTCTTTCAGTGACTGTGCGTCTTATCGACTGAAGACAAACTTAGAAAAGTTGTTCGGCCACATACAGGATAAGGTACCAAAACTGGGAAAAGTCGACACATTCTAATGCTGACTACCTTATCCAGAGTTTAGAAGTTTAGAAGCCTAACCAAACACATGACGCATCGCCTCAGAGCTCAGGTAGTTCTGTCATTCCACAAAGTTCAAAAGTGACGAAAAGAACTTCTAAATGTTGACGTGCTTGGAGGACAAGTGGCGCCTTTGATGATTGTTGTCGGGATGTTGACTTTCTTCAAGTTAGCAGGTGTGGTCTGTTACCTTTCATAAGTTGCCCCAAGAAATACATGTGTCCTTGAAGGTTCTCGTTCATCCAGGTCATGGTCATCCAAGAGGTTCAACAGCAAGTCAACTGGAAACTCTAAACAGTCCAGTTGACTTGCTGTTGAACCTCTTGGACTGTGACTGTGGTGAGGCGCCGTCCAGTCAAAAACAAATGTAAAGTTGATGAATTATTATTTTACCAGATTATTTATGACTCACACACAGTGGGAATTGTACTTGATTGAAATACTATTGTACAAATGATGTTGTGGGACACAAAAGGAAATGGCTTTTAAACACAACTGTTGATAGCTTTAAAATAAATATAAAATTCATTTTATTAATTCAGGTTAGAAATTGTAACGTACAGCGGATGCATTTCTACATCACCAGTTTTATTACTTATAATGAAGAGTCCGAACATGTGTGTGAAACCAAGGATAGCTAGATGTCATGCTAGTCTCTCTCCTGAACATATGTCATCTTAACAAATGATGTCATCGCTCTGATGTCATAGATTTTAAACTCTTACACCAGTAGAGAAGGCCTCGCTTCGACTGGGTCATGCAGGCTGTGTTCACACCTAAACAACTTCTTCTGAGGCCTGCCTCGGATGAAAAGTGGAACCATCTCGGTAATTCATGGGTCTGTATGTATATAGTCACATCAAGAGTGTCGCCTGAACAACTGAGTGTGCAGAGTGTGTGTGTGCAGGGTGTGTGTGTGCAGGGTGTGTGTGTGCAGGGTGTGTGTGCGCCCCCCGTCGCTTCTGCTGATCAAATGGTGCAACAGGGGTAAGTCCCGCTAATGTGGGGAGCTGTTTAGAGCCCCGGCTCTCCTTTTGAAATGATGATGATAATGGATTCAGTCCTCTCATTAATGGAGTCCGAGAGCTCATTAGGCAGCAACAAACAAGTCGGCCTCCTCAGCACAGGAAATGCCAAGCACCCCTGTCCGCCTCCCTCTCCCATTTCATCCGAGGATGTGACCACGTTGCTGTCATTTACCTTGAGCTGCTCTCCACAGGCGCAAACACACACAGGGGGGCACGCACACACACACACACACACACACACACACACACACACACACACACACACACACACACACACACACACACAGCAATATTTTTTCTGTCATCAGACACACAGTAGCAGCCTCCCTGCCTCCCAGACCAGACTTCAAAGCCGCACGATTCCAGCACTTGGCCAGAACTCCCTGAGAGACCCTCCCCGGGCTCAGGGGTCACGGGATCAAGAAGATTGAAATTGATCTTTCTTGTGCTTGGGCCTCTTTAGCCTCTTGTTGTCGCCTTCAGCTCATGGTAGAAGCTTCACCGACAACTGTCGTTGGGAACCGTATACCAGTGTCATGTGTGTTTATTCTTGGAGGCTAATTATCTTTATCAAATTTATCCAAAGATCTTCAAAGTCCACACAGTCCAGTTGTCTTGCTGTGGAACCTTTGGATAAATGAGAATCTACGCTGACACTGTAGACAACATTCAGTTGTGTATGAACGGAAGAAAGCAGTTGTGAAAGTGTTAAGAAAAAGCGCATCACCAAGATTATTGTAAATGTTTGCTAATCCTGTTCTCTGTGTTATCTTGACTTTTTAAGTATATATTTTATTGAGTATTGTTCAGATTGTTTAAGCAATTTGTGACCCTGGTCAGGAAAAGCGATCTATAAATATAAATTACTTACGTACTTACTTACTAATCCAGTAGAATGAGGTTATGCTAATGGTTTGATAGCGAATTAAACAGGACTGTAAATATGTTGTCATGAACATATAACTGAGACCTGTGATCTAGTTCTGGAGATACATGATTACACATTTATTTTCTGCAAATATCGCAGAAAAGTTGTAGAATCTTAAGAAGTAGTTTGTGGGTAACACCTAAAGATTAGTTTTACATTTAAATAAGAAAATAAAAAGGGGTGTTTTGGGCTTAATTAAGAGTTTGAATATTGTATTCATTCAATTCAATTTGGTTATTTTTACAAAAATCTTTATATGTTGCAGAAACATTTTGTGGACAAATATTGTACAAACGATTTAACACATTGCACAACACATGTGTTTTGGATTTGCATCCTAATGCGGACAAACAATTGTCGTGGAGAGATATGACACAGGAAATGTCGCAAAACACACCAACCTTCTTCGTAACGGCGAGAGGCCATTGCTCTGTGAAAAGCTACAAGTTACAAACAGGCGGAACATTTAGCAAAAAGCACCTGGACGATAGAGAGCAAAGATAGTCGTAGCAACATGTCAGACAAACACACATTTTTAATGGTTTTGTTGTCCTGCAACTTGAAGCATTTATTAACTGATTATGTTTTCTGATATTTATCGTATACAGAAGAAACAGACCGTCACCGTTTTCTATCAAAAGTCAACTAAAAAACACCAGAGCTGAGAATGATTTCTGCTTCTTCGCACGAGAACACTTTTGAACGATAACTTCTATCAAACATTCCAAAGCATGTGATTTGATTTTGGCGAACATCAGCGATCGTCAGCGTGTTGGTGGGATCACAGCGCCGCGTCCCCAGGAGGGTCCGTCACTGTTATCGAGCATAAAAATCCCAATGAATTTATAAATCAATACTTGTCTCTTTATTTTCTCCTCCGACATCCATCGTTAGTCGTTCTTTTACGACAGGACTCTTTTTTTTTTTTTCTTCTTCTAATTATGCAGCTTGAGGGATCTCAATTAAATGTGTCCAATTACACAACGCTTCAAAACTCCAATCTAATATGGCGCCTCCTTTTTTTTTCCCTTTTTTTTGATCTATTTACTGGCAGCGGCGGCGAGGGTGGAGGAAGTTGGAAAAACAGCCTCTGTTCCAGATGAAAGACAGTTTTGATCATATTTTTTTATTTTGGTGCTAAGATGAGCTCGCCAATGAGGAGTCACTCCCCATTAGAGTCACGCCAAATTATCAGTGAGCAGCTTTGGAGAGGCGAGATATGTATCATGCATGTGGATATGCATAAACATGATGGAGGAGCTTAAGTAGAAAATGAGATCTGATGGCATGAGGAGGAAGCGCGGCGGCGGCGTGCGCGGAATGCATTTACATTTAAATATTCATGTCATTATAATTCTGAGGAATGTGGAGCGACCGTATGATATTTTATTGAGCAGCTTTTAAAAATGGATGCCGTCCCTGCTCTGGGAAGACTTCCACGACGCCACTCGCCACGGTTTGAGCGTGAGGCGAAACGACGGACGGATGTCATGGAGCGACGGAGGAGCTGAATCAGCTGAAGGTTCCTCTGCCAGGTGGCTGATGCTCGTTGGTTGGAATCTGAGTCAAACTTCCAGGGAAGATTTTTCCGTTCATCATTCATCTGAATGTATTTTAAGTCTGACCAGGTGTCCATTTATTTACACACCCAATATCACCTCAACCATCAGTCGTACCCACCTCGAGCATTTATCATCCATTCATCAGTTCATCTTTAAACGTCTCTATCCATTCACCCATTCATTACAACTCCTTTAAGCCAATCTCTTCTCAACCCTCTTATCCTTATTGGTAATCCACAAGTATATCATTCTTCCCTTTAAAGCATCCATTCATCCACTCACATTCTCATCCCTCTGTTCACCCATTCATCCAACCATCAATTCACACCCCTATCATTCATTCAATCTTTGTCAACATCTATTCACCAACCTCATTACTCATTTAATTTTACAGCCATTGCATACCATCACCACTTCATCAATATTCATTCATCCATTCATAAATGAATTCATTCATCAGTAACCAAACAATTATGCATTCATCATTTTTATCATGCTATACTATGAAACCGATCAGTCATCACTCCTTCATCCAATCATTCTCCCATCCATCCTCTCACATTCTCATCCCCCTGTTCACCCATTCATCCGACCACCAATTCATATTCACTTTTATTCACTCGTTCTTTAATATATTAATCCTTTCATCACTTCATCAACATGCTCCTTTCATCAATGCCTCCATCAAATTATGTTAAGTTATGAAATCATCACTATTTCATCCATCCATTCACTCTTCAAAGTCATCAACACTTCTTTGTAGTTTATTTTTGATTGTGAACGGATAAATGAGTGAGAGTTTGATGATTTTCTCTTCTGGATATTAATCACCAGAGAGTGAGTTGGACGTCGGCATCAGAGGGGAGGGGGAGTGGTGGCGGGGGAGGAGGGGTGAGAGGGGGGGGGGGTGTCGCGTCCCTCCATCCGTTAATTATCTTTTGTTTGCTCGGCCGCCGCTTGTAATGAAAACTCTGAATCAGAAGGTTGTGTTGGTCTGATCAATAATGAACGAAGGTTGATGAGCGCGTGAACACATGAAATTACAACCTTCATTACTTCACTCTTCATGTCAGGAGGTGCAGGGAGGATCATGAGTGACTGTCCCGACGTCCTCCTCCTTCTCAGGCCGGTTGTTGCTCTCTCGCTTCATCTCTCTTTCTCTCTCCATCCGACTCTCTTGGCATAAATATTCAGAAGCAGTTTGACAAAACAGCAAAATAATTCTTCATCTGTGTTGTTCATATTTGTGCATTATTTGATGACATGTTACTACGTGTTCTTAAACTTTTCAGTCCGATGAAAACTTGACACATATTCTTGTAAGTTTTCGCCGGCGTGAGTGTAATGTGCTGTTTGTCATGCCGAGCTCGGACCTCGCGGATGGAAATGATCGTCTAAATCGTCGCTAACGAGACAATTACGGCGTTCGACGCACCGGTGACCTCCGGTGACCTCTGATGACTGCTGCGGCGGCCTGCAGCCAATCAGCTGCGGCGCCGGTCGTGGCGTCGGCGAAAGAGGACGAGTGTTCGGCGCTGGTCGGCGCTTCGTATTCATAAGCAACAATTAGATGCTGTTGGATATTATGGGAGGGTCAGACGGACGCTCAAGGATTCTCAATCTGAGAATTAAAGTTGGATTTTTGATCTGGACGAAATTAAAGATGCATCGTTTGCAATAATGTGTTTCGAGCATTAAATAGTTTGCATGTTTTTATTATTGCTGTTATCTCCATTTTAAGTACTACATCATTATTTGTTGTTTAGAAATTCTTCTGAATTTAAGTCCTGAATTTAAAATAAGAAAGACAGACAACAGAAGGAAAATAAATATAAAATATATATTATATTGAAAAAAACTTTATCAACATCAAATAATGCAATTGTACAAAATATTGTAACGAAAATATGTAATAAATGTAAAAAATATAATAATTAAAAATAGTTATTGTATCTCATCTAACATTAAAAAATGCAACAGAATAAGAATGTTAAAAAGTAAGATTTAAATGGATTTTTTAAATATATTTTTGATCGTAAAATGAAAAAATAAAACCCCATCTTGTTGTTAATTCTCGTCTGATTCTGTGCCTCACATGGACTGGATCCTGTCAGCTGTGATCCACGATCTTGACTGACTGGGCGGCGCTGAAGTTCAAATCACCGCCACTGTCGGAACAAAACTCTTCAGATGAATTCATGTCGCTCTGATGGAACTTTTGTAATCAGAACCAGACCAGAACCAGACTGAGGCCAAGTTCTCACATGTTTACTCTACTGGCAGAGAGCAGAGAGAATGTTATCAGGTCATCAGCGAGTCCTGACCGCACCACAGTCGTCTTTCACTCACATGAGTCATAGGAAGAACCAAAAAATGGGGCAGGTTTTCCATCCATTCAATAGATTTCATTCAACCTAAAATATGAGGTACATTTAACATTATACATGGATCCAATATAATCTATTTCAGTCATTTTGAAAGTAATATATACTTGAACTTCATTAAATGTATTAACATGTCCTAAAGCAACATCATTTTATTAATTTTATGTAATACATATTAATTTACATATCACAATTGATCCTTTGATGCTTTTCCCAGGTTAAAGGTGAAAGGTTATTAATCAAGTTATTGTAATAATTTTTCAATGACAAAATACAATTCATTATTTGTCAATAATTCCTTCATTTTCTGCTGCTGATTTGAACGACAAGTTTCATACAGTAAATCCAAAGTTTGCTCAAGCTAGAAGCAAACCCACAACCTATTTGTTATGAGGGAATAATCTTTTGAATACTTGTTTAGAAAGAAAATGTAGAGGAAAAAAAAACATTTAAACATTTAATAAGTCAAATCTAGAATAAAATACATTTAGTTAAGTAACATTTCAGTAATAATAAACTTCTTTGAAACTCAAAGATTTAAAAATATTAAATAACATTTATATAATAATTGGAAAAGTAAAGTTACCGTAACAACAAAAAATGTAAAATAAAAAAATTATGCAAAGAAGGTGTAAAAATGACTTAAAAGGTTCATGTTTAAAAAATCTAAAGTTCAGAGGATGGTTACATATTTGTTTATTCGTTAAAAATTCAAGCTCGCCCTTGTCTGGCCTAATTGCAGTTGTGGTAAACACTTTTTTTAATCTTTCTGTCTCTCGGCGAGCAGCAGAACTCATGAGTTATAAACAAAACTTAGCGCTCGTATGTTGATGTCGTGCCACCGCGGGCCGCAGCTCGTGCGTCGCCCGCGTTCAAACGTAAAAACCATCATTCAAATGCACTTGTGTTGAGCTCCCGGAGAGCAAAACAAAGTGTGCGCGTCATTCTTTATAGTCACAAACGGTGTGTCCTGAGGTTGAAGTGAGGAGAAAGGGTGAGGAGGGGGAGGTAAGAAGGGACTCGCTATCTTTTGGGATCAATTACGTGGCCGCCAGCTCTTCTTTAAAAATGCACCTGATTAAACCTCCGCTGGCTTCAGAGGTCCCCGTGAGCGCCGCTGGTTATTAGCATTCGTCTGTTAAAGGTCAGTGTGTGTTTGGCACTTTTCTACCAGAGTTGCAGCTGGTTCTGTTGGTACCACAGCTGTTAGCCCTGGTGTTCCCATGTCTCACCTGGTGTGGCTCGGGTCTCTGAACCTGGTGTGGCTCAGGTCCCTGAACCTGGTGTGGCTCGGGTCTCTGAACCTGGTTCTGCAACAAAAGAGCGAGGCTTGTAGAACAGCAACACTTCAGACAGAAGCAGACGAGCGCACGGGTCCGGCTAGCCGAGTTCAACCGGGCTCTCTTTGAAGGGAGGGCCCTCGATGGGACAGAGGGAAGCCGGGACCTTCAGATGTGCTAAATGCCGAGTCCCTTAAGACGCCATTAGAGCTTGGTTTGAATCCAGAGTTGGGAGGCGAGAGGAAGGGAGGATGTGTAGTCGACAAAAGTGTGGTGAAGAAGGCGAGTTCTCTTTTCTTTGTTGGGACCGAAATAAGCCGGTGAAAGTGGGTGACGTTAAGATAGATTCGACCTCACCAGAGCCTTAGCTTAGCTATTAGCCCTTTAGCTACTTAGACCTTCTCAACTTAAAACTTCAAAAAGAAGAAGATCTTCATTATATAGCAGAACAATACATGGTCAAACTCAACCAAGTAGACATTTTATCTGGAAATCTGGGAAAAAAAATCCAACTTAAAACAAGCAATTTGCCAAAAAACTGGCCCAACACAAAATAACGTGTCAGAGTTAAGTTAGATAATCCAGCAGTAGCTGTGTCATCTGAGACTTGGAGAAGAGCTGCTGACACAGCACTTTAAGAAGCCCACCTGGAGGACTTTGTCACGTGGAAATGTGTCAACGTTTGCTGACAGAGTTGACGGGAGGAAGACTCAAAGGTGGCGGGTGTGAGTCTTTGTGCTGAAGTTGCATTCACGTCTTCCCCCGTGTGTGTGTGTGTTTGTGCGAGGATGTGGGGCGCCGGATCAAGAGTGACTCGGGGCGTCCGGCCTCGTCTGACTTTGATTAATTGTCTCGCCGTCACTGACAGAGGGGGAGGCGACGGAAGGCCACCGGGAAGGATCCGTCTCTCCCCCCTGCATCGCCGTCGGCAGGTGACGGCGTCGCGCTCTGCCAAACTTTGTCGGCGCCGCTCAAACTGCTGGAGCGCCCCCCGGACGACGGGGCGCTACGGGAAAGAGGCGTCTCGGTTTTCTCCGGCAGACGGTTGAGGATGATTAATGAGGAATTAGACGACTTTGTGGTAAAGAGACGCACTTCAGTTCACTTTCAGTCCGTCAGCAGATGTTGTTGTTCACCGTAGTCCTTAAAGTCACAGTGGCTGCAGATCTAGCAAATTGTAAACTTGCAGTATTTTCACGTTAAAATATGTCGTAGACATGGTGGTTCAGGAGTCATGCTAGCTTTAGGTGCAGTAGTAGTTCGTAGTTGCACTAGCATGAAGAGTGGAGCTAGCATTTGTAATTTCCATATTCAAGGGAAATCATGTAGTACTTATATGTCTTGTCCCAGTTGCTTTGTTGTTCCCATTTGTTATTATTTTAGGGTGTAGTGACAGATACGGTAGTCGACGTAGTCATTGTAGCTACAATTTCAGTACAGGTCAGTGGGCCAATATTAGGAGTAGCATGTTGATATTATTAATACAAGTATTTGTAGTATTTGGCTATAGAAGTTAAACAGTGTAGATGCCATCAAGATTGTAGTTCAACTCCATCTTTAGAAGGGTTACTGATGTCACAATGTCATTTGCAGTTGCATGGCTGTTGCCAGTGTTTCACTGAATCCTCCCCCAGTCTCTGGTAACAAGTGGCATGAATCCCTGCCAAGTCTCCCCCCTTCTCCCTCCCCCTCTCCCCTGTCCCGCCATCAGTGTTTAACCTCCGTCAGTTCTCCGTCTGCTGGCAACAGAACTTGTGATCATGTCCCGGCGCCTTATTAACCCCAATTACCACAATTAAGAGCCCCCGCCTCCGCCGGGCGCCTTCAAGTCTTAATTAATCAGATGGCAGCCAAGAGGCCGTCCGTGACCAGCCTCACCCCAGCCTCACCCCAGCCTCACCCCAGCCTCACCCCAGCCTCACCCCAGCCTCACCCCAGCCTCACCCCCCTCACCTCCACGCTGGCACCGCTCCCTCAGCCTTGCTGAAGAGCACATATGGCAGAACAACCCGGCGCTGGTGCGACGAGGGTGGAATCAACAAGCGCCCCCTGGCACGGCGCCTCGTTGGCAGGTTTGGAACGACGCCCAGTTTGTTCCTCACTAATTGCTTAATTGATGCATTGTTTTTACTGATGATACTGATCCCACGCCGCCCACCCCCCCCCTCGCACGGAGACGGATACAAAAGGAATTACAGCCCATTAGTGAGCGGCCGTGGCTCTCAGCCGAGTGTGTTCCAGACTTAAAACCGCCGGCTTCTCTCTTAATTGAGCTGAACCACTTGATGGAACATAATGCCGAGTAAATAAACGCCCTCCTCACCCCTTCTCCCCCTTCACACTCGGGTTTCATAAGCAGCCGCCAGAGACGAATGAATATCACGCCGCTAACGAGAGACTCTTTTACGGTTATTGCCAAAATCACTTTAGGAAACGCTGGCGAGCTTGTTTGTTGGCCGCGACCCAAGACTCCGCTGGAGCTGTGAGCCACCAGTCGAGCCTTCGCTGCCGATCTAGCTGATGGATTTGGAAAATGATTTAATGGTAAATATTTTCATGTTTTCCTTTTTTCTTTTTTTTTTTCAAATGGTTTCCTTTTTTTTTTTTTTAATAATTTTTGCACGTTTATGCAAATCATTATTATTTTAAATTTTTTTTTATTTTCTAAACCAAATTAATAAAAAAAAAAAATCTGTTCTCTATGTTTTGCATTTTTTTTTTCTTCAAGTTATTAAATAACAAAAATAACTTAAACCTAACTAACTCGTAATACTTATAAATTCCTTCTTCTTTTTTTTTCCAAATATTTAATATTGTGTAAGTATAAGGGCTCTTTTTGTCTGTTTCAATATTTGATATTTTTATCTTTTGTTTAAAAAGTGTAGGTCATTTTAGAAGTGTTATGAAGTGTTATCAGTTTAAATATTCCTGGATAATGTCCTCATAACTGTTTGCAGTGAAACGATGTACAGTCTAAAGTTACCATATATGTCCCTGGTTCTCTGAACTTTCTTCATATTTCTAAAAAGATCTTTTAGGAATGAGAACAGACTTTTACAGCCTCAGACTATCACATAATGAAAGTTAATTTAGTAAAAAATCGTTTTTTACTTGTTTATTTTCCAAATTCAACAGTAGCAACTGAATGGACGATATAAGATCAGTTCATACCAAATATTTATTAATGATGTTCAGTTACGTTTTTGTTTTGTTATTCATGTCACATCAGGCAACATTATTACCAAAACATGTTTTAAATCAAATCTATTGAGGGGGATAATTGAATGAATGGATCAAAGGCAACATGATGTCTGACGATGAAGAATAAATAAATAAGTGTGAGCATCCGAACAGGAAGTGGCGGATCCATGCTGACTCTCTGCTTCACATGTGTCAGGCGACGGTGAGCTCGTCACATTATGATAATGCAATAAATCCTGTGGAAGTCACAAAAGAGCCTCTTCCCTCGTCTGCCCGTTTAAACGCGACTCTGTAGGGGTCCCGAGTACAACCGCCACTTTTGCACGCCGCCACCGAGAGATAATCCACCTCCTGTTTGCAAGGGAAGCTATTTTTACCCCGCCATGCCTCGTCCCGATTCCTGCAGCACTTTTGCTCCCTGCCGTCCCGATTCAATTAATATTCCCGATGAAAGAAGAGAAATCGATTTATCACGCCGGCAAAATCAAGTCTCCGTTCTTTTGTCGGCAGACGCTGACCTACATTGGAGGCGGCGGGTTGTTTTTCATTCCCAACTTTGGAGGTGTAGCTACACAGGTGGGGGTTGGTGTGAGAGGAGTTCGGAAACATCAACTTTTTACGACGACACTTCAATACGGCCATCTCTAAATATGTCCAACATGGCCAGAAGAAGTTTTCATCCTGTCAGTGAAGTAAGAAACAACACGTTTTTTTGTTTCTTTTTCTTCTTTGCTTCACATTAAGTTTAATTCACCTTAAATTCTATGTTCTCCAACAAGGTTGAGCAGTAACGTTTGTTAAGTGACCGTATTACTGTGACTATTGTGTGGGGTCGTAACACAAAAAGAAAGTCTTAATTGATCACGAAACCTGAGAAAATAAAAATGTAATTAAATGGTTTTAATGAGACCTTATAAAGCTAATTTGAGATTGTTTTATTTTATTTTTATTTCAAGTATTTTCAATATTAATCATTGACGAACTTTAGACAAAACATGTAAGTGTGGCTTTTTTATTATGAGTCAAGAAATACTAACAGAAGGACGGTTTATTTTAAAAGGATACAATGACATCCTAAATTAAAGAATGTAAAGTCTTACATTTCAGAAACATTTCTTTTGATTGCTCTGAAGGTTTTTAGTCTAACCTTCTTAAACCGTTCAAGGGGCTGCATGAAGCCTCAGCTTGCTCAGGTCAGTTCTATGACAATGTTTCTTTTATGATCCAGAATGTTCCATTTGATTAGAAACTTAAAACTCACCTGATCTATTTACAATTCGTTCAGAATAACAGTCGAGCCAAACTTCTTCCCATGTGATAAAATTAAGTTCTAAGATCATTTTTGGTTTGAATCCTGTAAACATTCCATCATTCAATGTGTGATTTTATAATTAACACTTGTCATGATTGTTTTCTATCCTGGAGGACGTTCAGCAACTGTCCATGCTTGTGCAGCAGAAGTTCTGGAAGTTCTTCATCAGTATCTGATGAGCATTCCGAGATGACATTCCAAGATGTCGAGTCACTAGCATTGTCCAGGGTTGGTGTTTCATTTGAATATTGTGGGGAGACTATTTACGAGAATGTGTCGAACTCCAGTAAAGTTCTAGGAAAATCCAGGATGTTCCATTGGAAGTTGGTCATATGATGTTCAACTTGACCGGGTGTCATAAGTAGGATCATCTTCGAGGTAATAATTGCGTTGCAAAGACAAAGTTGTGTTGCAGACATATGACGAGTCAGTGTCGCTGCTGACACAACTGTCACGTGGTCCAAAAACCCTTCTGGACCAAAAAAACTATCCTTTGTTTTTCCGTCATTCCCAGACTGTCCAGACCACCAGACTGTGTCGTCTGTGTGTGTCAGTCGTGTTGTTGTCAATATTCCAACTCAATCTCTCCTGTCTCGCTGTCATCCGGTGCTGAGATGTCAGGACCTGAACACAAGTGAGTATGTTGTGCAGGCGTGTGTGGGGAGCACTTGTTATTCCCGAGTCGGAGCGCAGTGCTGGTGTGTTTACAGCTGCAGGGGCTTGTTGCCTCCCGACTACAAGAAAAGACTGATGAATAAATAACGTCCCGCTCTGACTTTCTCTCTCGCTCGCTCTCGGGCCTTCAAGTGTGTGTACCGGCATCCGTGTTTGTGCCGAAGCAGGAGGGTGTGTGTTGGCGTCTCGGTGGACCTGAATCTCCTTCATCCGGCTGATTCCCGGCCCCTCATGGCAGGAAGCCGTCAGAGAGGCAGCGCTGTGGGACAAACACGTGGAGGGAGGGAAAACATCCTCTTTATCCTCCACATCACTGGGAATATGAAGGTGTGTGTGCTCGTCAGGTGTTTCCAGAGGAGAGAATTCCGGGCCTCCAGAGTAAACTGATCGACCTGCATGATGCCAGTGTTAAAGTACGTCAACAAACATCCAGCTGACAGTTGAGCCCACTGATCCTACCTGGATTTCCTTCTCTGTGACGATCTGTGTTTGATCCCTCTGCTCGTTTTTCACTCTAGTTTTTTCTTTTTTTATAAAAAAGAGAACTGTATCACACAGAGAACCAGGACTTCTGTCTCAGTTAGCTAGGGGCAGGGCAAGCTAAGAAGGCCAGAAAAATATTTTATTTCTATAGTTGAGGATATTTTCATTATTTTGGCTTCAAGTTTTTTATATGGAGTATCAATGTTTTTGAATTGTTTATTAGTTTTGTTTTTAAAATCCCGTTTTCTTTCCTCTGTCATACTATTGTTTGTTTTTTTATCTCTTCATATTGATCTGCATCATTTATATTCTTGTTTTCCTTTTAAGGATTTTTAGTGTAATGTGACAGATATATATATTTTTTCTTTGTCGGACAGTTCAGTCCAGTTTGCCCTGATTTTAACATTCTATTTTCGCTTTGTTATCGTATTTATTTTTATTTAATTTTTTTCATTTTGGTGTTTTCATACATTCATTCACTCCTGCCTAATTCCTATTGGGGGTTGCAGGGGGGCTTGAGCCTATCCCAGTTTCATCAGGCAAGAGAAGAGGGACACCCTGGACAGAAAGCCAGCTGTTGTCTAAGGGAGCACAAATCTTTTTATACAAACAACTATTTTAAATATATTTCGATCCATCAATTTTTGATTGAAGTTGACAATCATGACACGGGGAAATTACTTAATTCAATATTTTTTTTACCTTTTATGTTGATGACAATGTTTTTTATTGACTTTTTTGCAAAGGCTTTTTTGACTAGAATTTTGAAGTGTGATGTTCATCCTCTTGTTGTTTCCCTTTTAACGGCTGTGTTGCTAATATTTTTGACAATTAATTTGTTTTTTATTCTTTCTTCTTTTCCTAGCTTCTCCTAATCATGTTGTTTTCTTGTTTTTTACCTTCTGTGCCAACCTTAACCCTTGAGTTGTCTCTGGGTCAGATGATGAAGGTGAACGACCTCCACCACGGCATATACATTTATAGAAGCCAGGGAGTTTAGGATCTTGGGCCTCCGGGTTGACCCTGAGATAACTCAAGGGTTAAATGACATTATTTTTCTGTCAGATGTGTAGTGCTTGATAGCCAACAACTGGTGTCACTCAAGTGGCAATATATGAATAAAAAAAGCTATACCTCAGCAAAAGTTTTTTTCTGGTTTAAAACATTTTTTAAAAATTGAAGTTGCTGAAACAGGTTTTATTTATTCTTAGTCTTCAACAGATTTGACATCCCACTTTCAATTTCAAACTTAATATTAATGTATTATCATATTTGTGATCATGTCACTCCACCATGTTCGTTATTTTGGCAATTTTTCTAACAAACCTCTGCTCAGTTCCCACTCCCTCCATTATTCCCTCTCATCTCCACTCGTTATTTTCACTCCTGAATATTAGTGTGAGTGTGTGTGCTTGTGTGTGTGTGTGTGTGTTTGAGAGCAGGTGATTTGCGGCCTCCTCCATCCTACTTCAAACGCTCCTCCAGGATGCAGATCTCCCACACTCAGCCTAAAAATCAGCGGTCAAGTTCCCGCCCTGCGCCACATTAACCTGCCATTTCCCTCTTCCTCCTCCTTTCCTGCTCGTCTTCCTCCTCCACTTCATCTTCCTCCTTCTTAGCTCCCTCTTCATCCTCCTCCTCATGCATTATGTCCTTTGAGTTTGCACCTGAACGCACCTTCAGAGCGGTTCATTTCATTTCTCTTCAAAACAGCGAGGCGCTGTTTTTGTTCTCGGCCTGATTACGTTTTGTCTGTTTGTCTCTAAAATAAGCGTCTTGATCCTCTGAAGTCTGCGAGCGAGACGGAAAACATGCGCGACAGCAACAGCTTGTGCAACATCGCGTGCAGCGGGTTTTAGAATAATCTGGCTGACAGTGAAAAGGCGTCAGAGTGACACCTCCATTGAACGTTGGATGATTAAATACACTTATTTTGTTTGTACATACTCGCCTAAAAAGCCTCACCGGAGATGTTCCCTCGCTCAGGCTGAAGACGGAGAGGTGTGTTGGGGGGTGTGGGGGGTGTGGGGGGGGGGGGTGATTCTTCCAACAGTCACAATCAATTAGCTGGAGCCAAGGTTTGTGCTGGAGCTCCACTGAAACATTCATGTGTTTGTGTTAATGCTGCTTATTCATGCTTAAATGCTGCTTCGTGCAGGAGCAAGGAAGTGGAAGAGGTGAAGGCGTGCGAGGTGAGTTCACCTGCCCGACTGACTGACATCTTTGCTCCCTCAAACTTTTTGTCTAGCAGAAGTTATTTCTCATGCAACATGTTCCACTAATACTGCACCACAGCTGCCATGTTTGTGGCCAACACTGACAAGGTTTGTAGTTCGACTGCTGCCCTTCACCCGGTATATTTGTGTGGTTGGGATGAAAGTTGTGTTCTGGTGTCACATAAACAAACTCAAAAGTTAAACTCCATCAACTTCTGCGCCCCCCTGTGCCCGGCCACCCCGGGCGACACATGCTAATATCTGCCGCCAAATGAAATCTGCCAATTCCTTGTTGTGCGATTAGTATTGAAGTCGGCTAACGACCAGCCGAGTCGGGAGACAATCAAACAGAACCATTAGCCTATTTGAATTAAGGCCGTGTTTAGATTTAGACCAAACTTTGTTGGATGTGTTCACGCCGGCACAGCGTGACCGCCTCCCCCCCGCGCCGCCGGAACAGCTTGAGTCGCCGCCTGATTAAGAAGCACGAACCTTCTTCCGGAGCGGTGCGAGCTTCTGGATGGAACCTCGGGGGAAATAAAGGTTTGGGCCAGCCTGATGTGGCGAGACGAGGACGAGGCGGTAATTACAGAGGGTGGTGGCGTGATGAAGCAAACGGCGACCTCGGCTGTCAAACCGCACTTTTGTCGGCAATGTTATATATTAATATTCAAACTTTGCCGCCACTCACACCGACCCAGCGACGGCCGACGTGGTGTTGACATTTAGCTTCCGCTGATTAGCTTGTTTTTTGGTGGTTGCATCCTCCTGCTGCCAAAATCTCCATCGCTCCTCGGGGTGACATCGAGACGGCGCCCCGAGGGCATTCCGAGAGGAAGCACGGGACAAGGTAATTGCGGCTCCACTTCGTGCCCCCACTCTCCAAATTAACCCGTGCTCCGGAATTTATCGGTCGCTCGGAAGAAATATTTAAAATCGCAGTCTGACTGTATTTAAATCTTTCCCTCTGTCAAGTTGACTTGTCTCTTAGCGCTTTAGTCGAGGCGGGATCGCAGCTTTTAGCAAAATGTGGGCGACCAATCAGACGGAGCCCCTGAGAGCTGCTGACTGTCGTCAGTCCTTTAGTCAATTCCACAGAAATTCCACAGTATATTTCAATCAGAAATCACATGTTTCTTTTACTCCTTCATTACAAAAAAAGTTATTGACCATATGACCAAAACATGTGTACTACAGTTCAAGATATATAAATTATAATAATCATAACACTTTTGAAAAATTACCTGAATTGAAAAGTTTTTAGATAGAAACCAATAAAAATAAAAAAAACCTTATGAGTTATAGTACAGAAAAATGGTAACAGGTTTTGCTTTGGATGTCATAGCATGAATTAGTTGAAGATTGAATTGAATTACAATATATGGTTAAAATGGGTCAAATATATATTTTGGTTCAAACATTGAGAACTTCAAATCCAAATAAAGTAAATCCTGTTTTTGGGTTAACAAAGGTTATTCCAAGAATAATTCAAAACATTTTAAAACGTGTCCGAAAAAAACTAAATCACAAAAAAATCATAAAATTTGATTTGAATCAATCTAAATAATTAAAAAAAAATAAAATTCTTGTTTAATGCGAATCATCAGTATTTGTAGTGAAAAAATTACAATGAATAAAATAAAAAAGAATGTAAGCGTCGAGAACAAAATATAAAAAGTACACAAAATTGAATTGAAAACCAAAAGAATTTAAATGTAGAAAATAATCTACTCCTTCAAGAAAAAAATCCAGTAAAATGAAATAATCAAGGACATATTTTAAACAAAAAAAATTAATCTGAAGCATTTAGAAAATCCCCTTAAGACAACATTCAATAAATAATTTGAATGAAATAGTTGGAGTGAGAGAAACATGTATTTAAAATAATTATGAATTAATACAGAGATTGTAAATATAATTATAGTTCCTCAGATATCCTTGAGTTTCCATCAGTGTCTTCACATCAGCCCGCGTCTGAGTCACACCTCAAACTTCTCAGGAGCGTTTATTATTTTCTGATAATGCTGGTAACTTGCTTACTCAACAGAGTTGGCTGCTTCACCGCCTCGGCAGAAAGGTCGACGCTGTCGCGGGAGATCTCGCTCGTACGCGGCCTCGCTCCTTTACGACCGGCACATTATCATAAGCCGATTCACAAATGGCCACACTGAACGTTAATGGGGTCCAGGACCGCCAGGTTCTGGGGTTGAGGGACCAGATGAAGGGGAAGTGGACGTATAATTATGCAACACAACAAGTTGAAGGTAGCACCGGAGCATGCAGGGTAATTGGTCCTCCTCCAAAGAGTGGAGAAGCTGGAGACTCCTCAGAGGAGCATTTACACGTGCGATGACTCGAGGGCCTGTCAGCTCGCCGGGGAAGACGGGAGTCAAATAAATCTGACTGATTCCTTCTCCCGCTTGGCTCAAATGCCAGACGCAGCGTAAATCAGCAGTGCCGACTGTCCATCCCGGCCCCTCTGACGTGGCCCCCGCCGGCTGTCTCCGCTTTACGATCGCGCCCGTCATCTCGTCGGGTCGGATTGATGTTTATTCAGAAGCTCTCGACATATTTCAGCTACACGAGCGGGAAAAGGAGACACTTAGCATTAGTCAAGGCCCTGTTAGCGAGGGCCAGGGTCATTTAAATCGCTGTATCTGCAACCCGTCTTCGCCATCACAGAGAAAGTTGAGCGCCAGTCGAGCCTGCGACTCCTCGCGCTCCCATGTCAGCCGGGAACTTAGTAAAATGTACATTTGCGTTTCATCACAGCTCTTGTCAGAGAGGAAGAGATTGAGCTGAAGGATGGACACGAGCCAACAAAGGTTTCTTGAGATTTCTCACAAGTGAATCTCCAAAGTTATTGAGTCACATTGAGTCAGATTATCAGCCGCTGACTTAAGAAGATTCATTTATTTCCGAACCTCGTGAAGGGCGAGACTCTTGAAGTGAGCGTAGGAACGATGATCTCATCTCTTTCTCCACCACGACGTTCCCTCAGAGGTCCAGGCTTCCTGAGAGGAGCAGGTTCTCATGCACTTCCAGCCGCTTGTTCCAGTGGGAGCTGAAGGTCTCGGTCTGGTGGAGCCAAAATCACCACATCATCATGAAGAAGAAGAGTTGATGTCTTGAGTCCCTTCAGGATATCAGACAGTTTGAGTTATTTGGGAATGTTTGGGAATCACCATTGTAATGATCATATACAACGTAAAGCTTACTAAATACACAAAACCTGCAGCTTCCAGGTGTCTTAAGCGTGACTTGTTCCATTAAGCCAAGGGTTGAGGTGAGGGACTCAGTCAAGGGGTTCTGTGCCACCTTCCCTCCCTCCTCCTCCCCCCTTTTTGCGCCCCTTGCTGCCGTCAGCAGTCAGAAGTTGCTGAGGTGATGGAGGGGCATCGTTGGGATTTACCCTCCAACACCCACGACAGCTGCTGGACCAGCCATCCGTGTCTCTGGGAAGCTAGTCCGGGAGCTCAAGGGAGAGGTAATGAGGAGTCAGGAAGTGGGACACCTGTAACCCCATTACCTACATTTGTCTTGATACTGAAAGCATCGGCCAAATTCTCCTCCTCCTTCTTCACTGGTCCCGTCGGGCGAGAAACAACCACACGTTGTGAGATTACAAACCTTTTTTTTTTCTTTCATTCCTCACGAGAAGTTGTGAAAGTTTTCTGCTGACTGGATCGTTCCTCCAGACCACAGCATGTTTGGTGGTCCGCTCACGTCTTTCTTTTCCTCCTTTGATGAAAACTTGTTTCCACACGTTACTCGTCCTTTTTCATCAGCGGCGCTGAAGCTCCGTCTCTTAACAGGCAAGACTGGTTAATTAAAAAGAATCAGACTTAAAGATTCGCTTTGATATCTTCGACATGTTTGCATTTCCTCCCATTTGCTCATCGCTAAAAACGGGCCCCGGTCCGAGCGGCTCCTGGCGTGACGACACCGGCGGTGAATTATTCACTCGCTGAACTGCACACTTTTGGCCTCTTTGGGACGTTTGATCGGGAAAACGAGAGCTGATTCGTGAGCGATAGCCCGAGGGCGGCTGGCCTGAGGCGAGCTTCGCGGGCGGGCGGGGGGGCTGGCGGTCGGGGGGACACTGGCCCCCGCTCATGGCACCAGGGTCCGGCCTCGGCTGTTTTCCCGTCCTTCAGCATTAGTCCAGGAGGTTGAGTTGGGAAGTTTAATTCAACTCGAATCCTTCAATTCAGATCCAGGAATTGAAACAATTTTTGAAACAACATTTTTTTTTATACAATTAATTTAGTTTTAGAAAAACAATGACCATGAAAGGTTTGACTTCTGCACGAGTAAACAATTTGATTTTGAAAAAAACAGGTGGCACTTAAGCAACTACTGATTCATAGGGCCCTTGGATAGCAGTAGACAACATGAGGCCCCCTGGTGGAAATCAACAATCAAGCATTATAAAACTCAAAAACAAACACATTTGAATTCAGATATTTTGCTCAGAACTCATGAGTCAGTGACTCATGATTGATATGAAGGTCATAGTGAGTGAGAACGTGTCAAGAGTGACGACACAAACCGTAAACAAGCAAAAACAAATCACATCTTCGTAAATAAATCCAAATGAAACATTCAAAACCAGGAACTGTTGTTGAGGAGGCCCCAGAGGACCCGAGTGTGCATGTGTGTCTGACTCGACTCCCCTTCACTGCTCATCGACCCAACGCTCCTAATTTATAGAGGAACATAAAAACTCCTTCGTCACGTGTCTGTCACCGCGCAACAGCAGATACGTGTCGTTAAACTGCAGGATTTTTTTTACACTTCTTTACTTTTGTCTCCACAAAACACCAGACATCCTCTAATGGAATAAAGAACCAGTGAGTGAGTCGCTGATCTGACCCCAGTTATTGAGTCACTTCCTCATTGTCACTTGATTTTATAGTTATTAACAGTAATTAACATTTACATGCACCTCCTGTCCTGCAGCTTCAGTCAAAGTAAGAACGTTATTTCTCAGTTTAAGGACGGCACATCATTTTCAAGTTGTTGTAACATTGAGTCCATGAGACTACTTCCTGTCCCGTGATCGTCTTCAAGAGGGTTTAGATGTGTGGGACGTCACAGTCTCACTTTTCTGACCTACTTCCTGTCTAGAAACGTGAGCGAGGAAACTGTTAATATTTGTGGCAATAGCGAGTTTGAACCCACTCTGAGTCTTGTTATGACTCATGGGTCTCTGGACTGAGCTCAGGGACTCTGTGCACCACCTCTCCACTCTGACGAAGGAACATCTCTGGACCCTCGAGTGGCAGAGTGATGGGATATACGTGGATTCTCAGAGTTCTCTTCAGTTCCCGCTGGAATCTCAAGGACGGGAGATGAAAGTAAGTCTTTACATGGAAACAGCTGGTTCTGCCCTGTCAGCACTTTTATCAAGAAAGAAGTAATACTTGTGATAATTTCACCTGGTCAGATGTGTGATGGGGGGGGGGGGGGTGTAGCAGGGTGGGATTGCTTTGCCCAGGGTCCTCTGCATCTTCGGAGTGTGAAAGATTGGAAGGATAAAAGACACTTTTCTAATCAAAATTTTCTTTTCCTTAAGCACTTCTTTCTTTTTAAAGGCATTTCTTCATTATTTATAACGTTCTGAAGGTGCCACAGAACCGAGCGCTTTCATGAGGCCGATATGAAGCCGCGGAGCCGCGAATTGATTAGATAAGCTACCAAATTACAATGTGAAGCACGCAGCGCTCGCCAAAATACACCCAGTGCGAATATTAATACCCAGAGCTTATAAGCACACATCTGAATGTGCGCAGGGAAAGGGGGGGCGGGGGGGGCATGATGGATGAAGTTTGGTGGACTGTCCAGTGTGCACTCTGGAATATTAGCCATCAAATAAAATATGAGTCTCGGGCGGCGGCGACGGGCGAGTAATCAGGATTTCATCATTAGTCCAGTTGCGCGCTAATCTCCGTTTGTTCCTGAATAATTCCAAGAGATCAGAAAAAACGCTGACGTGCGTTTGAAAAATTTATCGAAATGATGCAAATGACCCGGAAAGAAAAGTGAGTGCTTTTTCTGAGGGTGGAGAGGAGGCGAGCTGCCAGCAGAGGGCAGCAGTGAGCGAAGGACAATGGTAACGGTTTGTGTAGCAATTAGCATGTAACCACATTTTTCGCAACCAACAAGACTAATCTAAGCATTTACAGTTCTTAATAACTGATGTTTGAATGAACATTCAGAATTGCTATGTTGACCAGTCAGTGTAGGTTGTTTTCTTTGTTAAATGAGGAAATCAGCTTGAAGAATCCAACAAAAGCAGCACTATCTTGTTGTTAGTTTTAGTTTGCTAAAAAAAATATTTTCAATTTGCTTCATATCCGAAAAAAGTAACTAATGTGTTGATTTAAGCGAGTCTTAAGTTTATCTTGGACCTCTATTGTACCTTCAGTATGTGTCTGTTTGTAAACTATCTTTTCATTGAAATATTTATGTTAGAAAATATACTTAAGCCCCGCCCACTGAAAGAGATTATTATTCTTCAAGCTAAAATCTTGTTTACATAACCACACCCACTGTGATGTGATTGGTCAAGCATTGACGTTTTTCACCGTACGTCATGGAAGTCTCCACCCCCAAAGAACTCGTTGTATAAACAAAGCGAGCTGTGATTAAAACTGTCTGTAGGAGGAGTGTAGCCTGTTATTACTTTATAATGGACTCGGCTCTCATAACCTCTCATTTGCTGAGATTTCAGACGGGAAGAACTTGAAAATGTTATATGACTTCAAAACATCATCATGATGAGGGACTTACTGCGTCTTGGAGAGAAAGACCTCAACAACTGAAACATGTGAGTTGAGTTTTTACATTAGTTCTCCTTTAAACTACACATAATATAAGTTCTGATCTTTGCGATTGTCACCATTGTTTTACAGATAAACAGTAGCATCCATCCATGTTAAACAGAAGTTTACAAATGAAATGAAATGTTAAATTGTCAAATCAGGTAAAGTATTTATATATATATATATATATATATGTAAATATTTTTCTTTAGTTTAGTTTTTATAATAATATTTTTTTCTGATACAAATCAGCATTATTGCTAAGTTCTGAGCCAAAGTGGAAATTCAGTGCATTCACTACCTTAAAAACACGATAAATACATTTGACTTAAGTTTAGTGTTTTCTTTAGCGACTCTTCAAGTTAGCATCCTAACTTTGTTCTATCGCACAGCTGATTGCAAGAACATTGAGATGTAGCTGGTAAAAGCAGTAAAACATTTCCAAGAACACCTGATTTCTTCAAGTGGAGCACCTGAAGGTAACATCAGACTAACCTCCACGTTAGCGCAGCAGCTGCTACGATGCACGATGATCATGAAATTCCACTTTGTGTGCGTTTCCTCTGACAGAAAACTTGTTTACACTTAATAAAAGTCTGTGAGGCTCTCGCTCCCCTCCGACCTCCACAGCAGCACCCACTCCCCACGGACATAATGAAGCATGTGGTTCACTCTCCATCCTTCAATATCCTCTAATGAAGTGAAGGCTGAGAGAATAAAACATAACAATCAATAACCGTCTTCCCAAGATGATTTCGGAATTCCGACATGTGAGAACACACACACACACACACACACACCCACACAAACACACACACACATATACCACCCTCCCTGCTGTGGATTCTTAGTAGATGATGAGGAAGATGAAGACGAATGCATTTGTATGTAAATGGATCATTGATGGTATTCATGTGCTCACACACACATATACACACATATATACATACAACCATAGACACACACATGCATACACATACACACACACACACACACACACATACATACAACCATAGAAACACACATTCACACAAACACACACACACATATATACAACCATAGACACACATATGTACACACAACCATAAACACACATGCATACACACACATATATATACACAACCATAGACACACATATATATACATAAAACCATAGACACACATGCATACATCTATATTCACACACACATACACACTTACACATATATATGACCATAGACACACATATGTACTTACAACCATAAACACACATGCATACACACACACTTTTATATACACAACCATAGACACACACATGCATACACATATATTTATACACACACACACACACACATACATACATACAACTATAGACACACATATATACATAAAACCATAGACTGACATACACGAACATAAGCACACACATACATAGACACACCTAACATACAGAAACACATGAACACATAGACACACACAAAGACAAATACACACCCATAGACGCACACACACGAAGACGCATATACATACAGACACACGAACATAGACACAAATAAACGCAAACGCGCATACTCGCACAAACATTTATAAATATACAAACACACACATTTATACAGATACACACATATATATAAACACACACATACTTATACACATACTGTATGTAAAGACACACACAGACATACACACACTAAATACACTAGCAGACATAAACACACACGCACATACACAGGACAAACCCAAAAACAGAGAGTGTGTTTAAGAAATATTTTTGTAAACTATCACACATTTGAGTTGCTGGATAACATGTTCTTCAATGCAAACACCTGCACACAAATACACACGATTCACACAGAATTTGACATATAACTACAAGTAAATGTAAGTGTAAACACACACACGTAAAACACAATATTCCATCTACATATAACAACAGCTCATCTTTCAACAGTTAAAGTTTCGCTCACCGGGAAACTCGGACCTAAAAATGTGCAGATATGTAGGTGACGATTAATGGTCGTCATGGAAACACGCGTGACTTCTTTGCCCTCCTTCTCACTGGAGGTCCTCTGATTAATTTACGGCGCCATTGTTGCATCACCTTGTCCACAATCAGGGAGTCAGAGACAGAAGCTGGGGGGCCGGGGCGGAGGGTGTCGTACTTTGAGATTAAATAAAGGCCTAATTGACGGGAAAAGTCAAAGCCAGCTGTTGTGACGAGACGCTCACCAGCAGAGAGGCCACTTGATTCGCTGCGAGAATTAATCGGCTATCAAACGATCTTGGTCAGTCGAGGATGATTGTATGGCGGCGGGGGTGAGGCGGGTGAGGGGGGTGAGGATGCCCTTTGTGTAGGTGAAATGTGTCGCCGACTGTCATCGTAATATACCTCGCTGCAATGAAGGTTAATTCTGATGTACAGCCGGCGCGGCCGTCATTATCGGTGAATCATGAAAATAAATTAAGCCACTGAAATAGATCCTCGCTGCCACCGCCGCGTGACGGATGGACGGATGAACTTTAGCGATTATTATTGGCTGGAAATAATGCCCGATTCAATTAAGGCCCCTAAAGAAGACACCTTTATAGAGGGCAGCTGTAATTCAGAGGCGCCGTTTGTTACAAGCAAATCTTTTATTTTTGAGGCGAAGAAGAAGAAGGGGTGTCGGGGGAGGGAGGGGGGGGTGTTTTACAGTCTTTACGGTAATCCCTCACCGCCATTCCAGGAGCCCACAGATCCAGCCCGCCTTGCTCCGGACTCCAAATGAAGCGGGTAAATGGTTGACCCGTGACCCGGAGGAGGTGGCGAGCTGAAGCCCACGGTTTAATCTAGTCGGGCGTCAACGAGCAGGTGAGCCATGATCCGACCCCCCCGCCCTCCCTTCACACACACACACACACACACACACACACACACACACACACACACACACACACACACACACACACACACACACACACACACACACACACACACACACAGACACCTCCTGTATCTACTGATCTCCACCTGCTGTAACAAGGGCTTGAATTAACACCTCACCTGCCAAAGGTCAGTGAGAACAGCAAATACACTTGCATTGCTGATCAGATTATCATTGTTGATCCACCAGATTGGACTAGAGACTAGACTCAGACTATATTAGATTCACTTTCTGAATTCACATGTACACAAAGACCTATGTTTATATTTATTATACTTCCACTTATGCCATGTTTTCTTATCGTCACAATAATATAATAATTACTAAAATAAGCTTTCTTCCTTCTCAGATTAAGTGTTAATCTGGGATAAACAGGTTGTTAAAATTCACTTGATACACACTTATTTTTTAACTTGAAAATACTTTATTTGTGTATTACTGAAGACTGAAGTGTGAGTTTACAACAAGTAACATTGGATTGTTCTACTATCAGATTGGGTTTAACATGTGATAAGATTTGAGGAGGTTTAGATCATTTTACCAGATTATATTATTAATCCTGTTTGAAAAAACACTATTTAATGTTAAGTAATAAGTAATACATATTTTTATCCTTGTGTTTAAATAGAAATACAAGAGTTTTTTATTTATTACATGTGCATGTTGCACAGTGTATTTAATAATCAGGTATGTCTGGATTTTTGAATATCTATATTATTTTTATGCATATAGAATTTGAAGATTTGACCTTTTTTTTTTTAACATTTACCTGAATAAACTTTACCTGCTTTGACAGTTTAACCAGATTTGAATCAAATTAAGTCAATTCTAGGTTTTAATCATGTTTAAATACTGCAATTGTAATGATATAACTAATCCGGTGTAAATGTGAAGGTAAAAATGCATTGATCTTCCTAATGAATCATATAATTTAAACATATTCGTCGTTCAGCATCAGATAATACATGTGGATTATGTCGTTGACAGGCGTTTTGTCTTTGACCCTGTGACCTCTCTGCAGTCACGTGACTTGTGGGATCCAACAACAGTTTTAACAACTTAAATATTTACGAGCCTCGTTTTTGCATTTTACTGCAGATTTATGTGACGCAACAGGAAGGGGAGTCTTTATGGAGCATGAAATGTATCGGGGAAGAGGTGCAACAAAGATGAGGCGATGGAGGGAGGGAGGGAGAGAGGGAGGGGCGCGAGAGGGAGGAAAGAAAAAAGTTGTTAGAGATGGAAAAAAGAAAATTACAGACTCGTCGGTTTTTTTTTTCTACGGCAAAATCAGAAGAGATGGATTTGCTGGTGAATGTAAAAATGTAGACAATTATAACGGTTGCTGGCATATGGATCACACACACACATATGCGCACATACACACACAAATGCACACACTCACTCACACACACACAAATCTACAGAAGTATCATCATTAATATAGGACTAATTTCTACTTGAAGAAATCAATGTGTGTGACTGTAAGTGTGTGTGTGTGTGTGTGTGTCTGTAAGTGTGTGTGTACCTGTGTGTGTCTGTCTGCGCGTGTGAGAGTGTCACAGTGGATCCAGACAAAAGAAGAGTGAAAAGTGAGGGAGTGGAGCCACCTCTTGACGACAAGGATATATAGTCGCACACACACTTCCTCTCTCACACACACTCCAGTCCTCAAACGTAAACTTGTGAACACACACTCACACATCAGATATGAATGAACATCAACACACACACACACACACTCACATTATCACGTACTGATGTTACACAAACTCTCCCTCACACACATGCACAATTGTGAAATGCACACACACGTACACACACTCAGGTGTACAAACACAAGTTAATGTGCACCTGTGGGGACACGCACACTGGAACACACTTTAACACAAAGATCTGCTCACAAAACTAAACAAAATCAGAAACGTACAAAATGACACATAAACGCACAAATAGAAACACAAACGCACACTAATGCTGACATTCATATACACACACAATAAAACCCACATTTTTATGTAATACATGCGCACACACACACACACACACACATCTAATTATAAGAATACATTACAAATGATATATTTGATTAGTTTCTTCACCTCCCTCTCACACTCTTCCTCTCACACTCTTCCTCTTACACTCTTCCTCTCCTCCATCTCACCTCTCCTCCCTCTTCCTCTGCCTCTCATCCCTCCTTCTATCTCACACCATTCTTTTGTCTCCACACATCTCCATCCTGTCTTTCTTTTCTTGTCCCCTTCTTCTCTTCTCTTCCTTGTTGACACTCTTCTCCTCCTCACCCTCTCCTCCTCTCCGTCTCTCCTCCACTCCTCCCACTCTCTCCCTCCTCTCCGAGTGACGGAATGAGGGCAAACGTTGATCCCGACGAGAGTCAAATCAATCAAGTCCTTTTAATCACCACTCTGCTTTTATAGTGTGGCAGTAATGACGGGCGCCCGTGTAGGGGCCGTCCCCTAAGACCCCGGAAACACACACACTCACACACACGCGCTCGCACACACACACACACTTCACTCTGATGATTTTCATTTCTCAATTACATTATCTTATTAACCAATCAATTGCCAGGCTTATCAATAATTAATGCCCCCCCCCCCCACCCCAACTATTAGATGAGATTAAACACCACTCTCGTGTCCCCCTCTCTCCCCCTCCTCCCCCTTTGATTCTTTAAACAGTCCTTGATGCTCCTTCCAAGAGAATTCTTCATTTACAAACCATTCAATTAATTTCCAGCATCTCTTCATCAGCATGTTGACGACAAATAAATAAATGAGGACGTTTAAAGGATCGTCTGATCATTTTCAACTCAGTAAAACTTAAAGACTCACAATAAATATTCATGACGACGAAAAGTCATTTCATTACTTTTGCTGATGAGTTATATTTGAGCGGCAAATATTTAATCATTAGAATTATTTTGTAAATCGAATCAACATTCTTATAATGGAGAAAGATTCCATTTGATTAAATATTTTCACATTTTGTTTCAATGATTTAAAGTTGTTTTACTTTTCTCTTCAAAAGTGGGGTTGTTATGCAGTCGGAGGTAACGATGATGTCATGCACTTTTATATGCATATAATACACATTATTAATATTGTTTTTATCATTGTAATTTATAGTTAGATACAAAATATCTGGGAAATAATACATTTGTCAATTCAAAATGCAGGGAAAAAAATAAAAATAAACATGTGATAATTAAAAAACATTTGTTTATATAGTAGTAAATGTGAATTTATATTTAATTAAATGTTAATGAACATCGAATATTATGGTTAATACATCTTCAAATTCCAAAGGTAAACACAGATAAACATTTTTTTAAAATTATTATGAGATTAACTAGAATATTTTTCATTAATTTGCTCAGATCAATGTCTATACAATAACATCTTATATCCTATGATGTTTTATTATGTGTATTGTTGGCCTGATAGTGATTATTGAAGAAGAATGATATCATATATCATCTATAATTACATATACTAGGTGAGTATCAGTGTGTAACAAACTGATATTAGCAAACACGCTGTTGTTGTTGTAGGTCATGGTTTTAAAAAGGTCTGGTCTGGTTCACTTGTATCATCTCCACCGGGCCTACCTCCACGAGTACAACAAGGACCGTTTGGATCGATATGTGATGTAACACGGTGTTCCTCGGGCCAACTCTATTCCTCTGGTACCGGCGAGCTAGACTGTCTGGCCCTCCCTCTCAGCAGCTGTTGTGGGGGGTCTTGTGTTGCGTCACATGTGAGACCCAGCTGTTGTGAGTCAGGCTGGTGGTGTGTTGTCTGAGCGACCCAGGAAAGTCAAAGTTAAAGAAACGTACGACAAGTGGAGGAGTAAACTTTTCATGTTTCCTCTGTGACGTCAGTACCCCGGCAGGTCACTCATAACAAACTCATTTTCCCCTCGAAAAAAAAGGCTCCATGTATTCGTCTTTCACCAAGGAAACGCTGTTCTGGTTTCAGCCGGAATAAATCTGCTGGTTTCCATCACAACGCTTTTTTTTTTCTCTTTCCCTCCCTCTTGCTATGCAAGCCGGACCGGGCGGACTCACCTCAGCGGCGCCGTGACATGCAACAAAGCTAATGGTGGCCGGGACAGCGGGGCCTAATCTTCACTAACTGACAAGATTTAAATTGAGGAGACATCTTCCGCTGATTAGCTCCCACACCCACAATTATCCAACTGGGGTGTCAAGGAAGGTTTAACATCTCCACTGATTCTGCTCTCCTGAGACATCCTGGAGGGAATGCAATCGCTTTTAATAACCGCCTCCCTCCAGTCGTCCCTTCTCCTGCGTGACGCCCGGTGCTCCTCACCCCTCCCGACCACCCTCTCCCCCCCTTTTCTATTTCTTTCTTTCCCTCTGCAGTCATTCAAAGCTCCCCTCAAAATTAACCTTTGCCGGGAAAATATCATTTCTCACAAAATGAACCCCACCGAGCAATTTTTAGAAAATAATTTATTCAAATTGCTCAACCCGGAACCGCAGAGCAATCTGTGCAAAACCCCCGGAATTTGTCTCCCTCTTTCATCAGAGATGGAGGGAAAAGTTTACGCACCTTGCTGTCTTCTGGCTGCAGCCCCGGTGCGACTCGGCACTATCCCCCTCGAGTGTACACCTCGTTAAAATTCATCTGATCTGAATATTTCCTGCAAATATGGTCTGATTGCTGCCACGACATGAAACATCCCTGTGTGTTATTTTAATCACACACACCCCGACGGGCAACGTGTGACGACGCTGACATTGAACTCCTCACTGCTTGACCCCGTTTTATGAGTTACTTTGGGGGAGAAGAGAAGGGAGAGAGTGTGTGTGTGCATGTGTGTATGCGTGTGTGTGTGTGTGTGTGTGTGTGTGTGTGTGTGTGTGTGTGTGTGTGTGTGTGTGTGTGTGTGTGTGTGTGTGTGTGTGTGTGTGATAGTGTCCTTAACATAATGCTACCAATATGTCGCACAATTTCAATATCGCTTCAGTCTCCTCAAACGAGTTACACTAATATATTGTGTCACAGTGATACACACTAAGGAACAGAGACACACACATTAGGATCCACATATACACACATTAAGATCCAGAAACAAACACACATTAAGATCAATAAGTACAAACACACATTAGGATCCATAAATACACACATAAAGATTTAGGTGCACACACATTTATATCCTGTTACACACACGCATTAAGATTGCCTTAGAA
Source organism: Callionymus lyra (assembly GCF_982586985.1). NCBI lineage: Eukaryota > Metazoa > Chordata > Actinopteri > Syngnathiformes > Callionymidae > Callionymus > Callionymus lyra. Next base: position 36,282,677 of record NC_141820.1, on the reverse strand, counting down.
CACAAGTACACTCATTAAGATCCAGGTACATACAGATTAGGATCTAGTTACACAAGCATGTGAATCTAAGTACACACATTAAGATCCAACAAGACACACATTAAGATCCAGGTAAACACATATTTAGATGCAGGTACACACATGTTAAGATGCAGTTACACACAAATTAAAATGAGGTACACACACATTATGATGCAGGTACACAAACATTAAGATGCAGGTACACACATATTGAGATCTAGGTACACACACATTAAGATGCAGGTACACACACATTAAGGACTATGTACAAACACATCACATGCAGGTACACACACATTAAAATCCAGATACACACACATTTAGATGCAGGTACACGCACATTAAGATACCGGTACACACACATTAAGATCTAGGTACACACACATTAAGATGCAGGTACACACACATTAAGAACTATGTACAAACACTTCACATGCAGGTACACACACATTAAAATCCAGATACACACATATTTAGATGCAGGTACATAGACATTAAGATCTAGATACACACATAGTTAAATGCAGGTAAACACACATTGAGATCTTAGTACACACACATTAAGATCTAGGTACACACACATAGTTAGATGTAGGTACACACACATTAAAATGAGGTACATGCGCATTAAGCTGGAGGTACACACACGTTGTGATGCAGATATACACACATTAAAATGCAGGTAAACACATATTAAGATTGAGGTACACACACACATTAAGTTCAAGGTACACACACACAAGATCCAGATATCATTCATTAAGATTGAGGTACACCCACATCAAGCTTCAAATACATTAGGAGATAACTGCACCATTTGTTGTGACTTTAAACACCAGCGTTGACACTAATACACAACATCACCAGCCATAAGGGCCTTGATTGTTGTTGTTTGTCTAGTATGAAGAAGGAGGATGAAGTGAGTCCACACGTCAGTGGAGTCTAGACCTAGAACTGGTCCTGAAGGTGACCAGTGTTGTGAGTGACTCCACAGTCACACAGGTGTGTGTGTTTGCTCTGCCTCGGGGTAGGAGGACACACACGTGGGTGGAGACTCACCTGTCGTGATGGACGTGTTTGATGATCCGCCGCCCTCCTCCTCCTCCTCGCCGGCTCTCGTGGCATCAGCTCGGTTTAAAGCGACGCTCAATCACACGGCGCCGAATCTAACGAATTGTTGATGGAAACCAGGACACTAAGCAAAGTGATGAATAATTAAGTGTTTAGTTTGACTAATTGATCTGTTGTGGGATTCGGGATGAAAGTGGAGATGCACAACGCCTTTCATACGCCATTTATCCCGCCGCCCGCCACCGGCTCCCTTAAGATGAATAATGAAGCCAACAAGATCAAATAATTATCACTTGGGACTCGGAGGCGGCGGCAGAGAGAGTCGCACAAACAACCAGCAGTTTACCTTCTATCTTCTCCCGACTTCACTCGTGACACAGAGGTGGAGTGACTACAAAGAGTCGGCCCGAGTTCACCTTTAGATGTTTGTGACGAGCTCGGGCCTCCAGTGCTTTGTTTGTGTGGAGCTCATGGACGTGGTGATGTCATCGCATCTCACCATTCCTTTGGACATCATTATCGTGGTTAAAAGTGTTGGTGGAGCTGATGTCTGGTCTCTGAAGTCCAGGGAACATGAAAGCGACTTCCTGTCTAGACACTGGAGTCACAGAGACTCATGTGCTATCAGGGATTCACTCGGACGTGTGTGACTCCATCAGTTGAGTCAGTTCAGTAACTAAAGACCCTTCAACTGGCCTATAAGTCAGGGAGAAAACCAGCAACAGCGGTTCTCTTCCCGACAGTGTTTCTCCGTCTCCTCTTGATTTGGAGATCCTGTTTGGATCAAGCTCCGTCAAGCTCAGCCGGACCGGACCATGAATCACACTTTTGTGTCGAGCGAATTAAACACAATTTCTCTGTTTGATGAATAAATGATCGTCTCATCACATCTGCTCGCCTCGATTCATCATAACAAGTCGTCCGAGTCACTCGGCTGCTTCCCGCCCCTGGACGTCACGTCATGGAAAAAGTCCACGGGTCAAGCCGGAGGGCCTCCTGATGGTCGTGTGTGCGTTCGCACTCTAGTGTGTTTGAGCCACTAGAGGGAATCTGATGGCTTTTGACTTCCTGCAGTGCAGCTGACACAGTGAAATAGTTGTGTCAGCTGCTCTTTAGTCTCTGTTCTGTCTGCAGGAACTTCAAGAAGTCGTCTGACTCATGGTAGAGACTTTATTCTTTGGGTTGTTTTCATGACATCGTTGTATTAATGTATTAACAACAATAGAACTATTGTTATAATTAAATTAGTTTCATAGTTTGATAAGAATAAAATGTAATACTCTGTCTGCTGCTAATAGAAAATACGGTTGACAAAATGTGTATACATTTAATATACAATTATAAATACATTTAAAAGCGATATCTGTTGTGTTCGTCTTTAGTATTTGTAGATTTCAAATGTTCATATGAGTTAGCATTAGCTGACGCTAATGTAGTGTAAATGAAAAAACAACTTGCACTTATTTATTAGCTTTTGCGAACTTCTGGAATAAAAATGATAATGATAAATTTTATTTGGTTGTGCCTTTCTGGACAATCAATTTCACTGTATATAGAATATACATTAAAGGCAGGAAAGCACATTAAAACGCAAACATGTTGTCCTAAAATGTAAGTTGTACGGTGATAAACTGCTAGTTAGCGCCTGTTAGAATAGATTCAAATGTGTGACAGTTATGTGTTTGGACCCTGGACTCTTATTTCCATGTTTTTCTAGACGATAAGAGGACTCTCCTCGCTAGTTGCTGCTTCAGTTGCATCCCTACTTGTAATTAAGGAAGTAATTTATATTTGTAAAGTACTTTTCCAGACCAGGGTCACAAAGCGCTCAAACAATAAAAAACAATATTCTATAAAATATACGCTTGTATTAGAAAATAACTTGTAACATTAGCTCCACAAAGAACCCGTGAAGCACACATGATATGCTCACTGTAGCTACAAGACTGGAGCGGCGGTTAAATAGCGTATCATTAGCCCATTAGCACGTGACATATATGTGTATAGGTGCCGCTTAATTAGCAGTGATTGATCGCAATCAATGTCTGGATGGAAGAAAGGGGCGAAGCGAGGGCAGGTCTGGTGGGCGGGCAAGTCTAGGCAGGAGAATTAAACCAGAGATTAAGACTCTCCTTATTTCTGATTTGGCTTAAAGAGGTGACAATCGTTTGATGCTGAAATCGGCGTCCCTCCTCCTCCTTTCAAGGCGTGACACCGACTGGTTGTCACACTTGTGTTCGGGATGTTAAACGGCTCGACTTTCAAGGTGTCATTTACGTTGAGCGCGTCTGTCTGGATGTATTATTTATTCCGGGAAAAATAAGCCGCTTAAAAAGGAACGCCGCGAACACGCACAGGTTGGCGTTGAAGTCCACAAACGCCGGCGATGGCGCAGATGGCTCCGAACATAACAGTGTTTGTTCTCGACGTGTTTTTTTTTATCTGCTCACCTGAGTTCTCGGCGGCGGCTACGACCTGTCACACTCACAGAGTCGTCTTTCAGATCAGTCGCCCCCCCCAGGAGTCGGTCGGACCACGACAGGCGACATGAAGAGTTGACTGTGTGTGTCTCACAAGTATACACACATTTAGAGACACACAGATCAACGCGGATATACATGCACGATAGCATGTAGACACACAAGCAGATAACACATCAACCGGCTTAACGCACATGAAATGTAGGAATTCAAACACACACACAAGAACATAAAAGAAACACACATAGATTAAATGACGCAAACTAATTGAACACATATATGGCAAACAAACGCACATTCATAAGAACCAACTAATGACACAAATATTTAGAATTATGCAAAAACTAAACAAAAGTCATCATCTCTCAAGCATCACACATGAGAGAACGCACACACAGGAAGCTAGAAAACACACCGCACACACAGCAACACACAGACACATGAGAGTCTAACTGAGTGGCCCCCAACAGGTGACCCATCAGTCACCCTAAATACAAATCCTCTTTCAGCAGAGAGACCCCATTTTACTTGAACACACACACACACTGACACGCGCACACACACACACTTCAGCTCTCTATGGGGTTGCATTAGCTGTAATTTCATTGGGCCTCGTACTTGACTCTCGATTCTCTCTCGCCATGGAATAATGGTATGAATCCACAGGGACACCATCCCATCTCCTCCACAAGTGTGTGTGTGTGTGTTTGTGTCACACCTTTAATAACAAATGTGATTTTGTGTGGTTTCTCTTTGCATGTGGGTTTGTTGCTGTGTGTGAGTCATTTTCCCACTAAAAGGTGTGGCAGCCCAGAAAATGGGTCATAGTGTAATGGATCACCAAATGTTCTGGCGCTGCTGCAAGTATCATCGTCTGAATATTCCTGCGAGCACTCTCAGTGTGAGTGTCGGCGTCGTACCTGCACCAGACGTGAGCCATGACGGTTTTGGTGGAAAATCCCTCCTGTTTTCTACAATGAATTGAATAATAAAAACTCCAAATGTCTTGATATTAAGCCTAGCTTATGTAGCTGATTCAGTTAAAAGTTGACAATAACTTTGATTTAAAAACAACTTAAGTGTGATGCTGTTAATTGAGCTAAAAGGTTAAGTTAGCAAAATACTTCAATTACAAAGTTGCCATTTTGCTGTCACTATTAAAAGTGACCATAATGGTCTAAAAGACTGGCAACAAACCAATGAACCAGAAGTCCTAACAGACCACTAATATTAGCAAGACAACTCACACAGCCATTTCACAAAGTCTGCACACATACATGTAACCCTTGTGTTGTCTCTGGGTCAAGATGAACCGTAGGCCCGAAAACAAATGTATTTCAGGTATCCCTTGTGTCGTCTTTGGGTCAGAAACACATACACTGTGGTGGAGGTCGTCAAAAACAAGTGTAGACAAACGTACAAGGAATACAAACTTCAATTATAGACACATAAACCTCAGAAGTCAGGGAACACACACACACTAACACGATAACGTGTTTGTGTCGGAGTCGTTCACTAATCTCAACCTGGCAGTAACATGTAGCTGTCAGGAGCGCGAGAGTCAATTTCACGTGCGAGCAGAGAAACACCGGCAGCACTGACTCCTCTTAGGTGTTTCCTGTTTATAACACGATAGCAAGAACGGCGTCAAACGTGTAGATAGACTCCTGCAATTTAGCCCGTTAATGAGTTCACTGGTTTAGCTAATAAACAGCGACACTTTATTGTGCCTTTCAGAAACATTCACTTCCTGTTGTGTTTATAAAATAATGGTTTAGTTTATTTTCCTCTTCATGAATCAAATCTTAGCTGTGCTGATCCTCATCCCATCATTCAACCAGATCTTTAGATGTTTTCGCCTTGATATAGTTCCTAAATGTTGGAAGCCATCTTGGATTCATTAAATTATTGGATTCAAACTTATTCCCTGTGAGTCTTTGACTTGTTTCTTGCACTCCTCGTATTATAATATGCATGATTCATGAATAAAGCCTAAACCTCGTTTCAACAGTTGACTGTTTTCAACATTAAAAATTAGTGTACACATGTGGAACTATTAAAAAGTGACTATCACTACCAAAGTTAAGTTGTGGTGTGAGGCTGTTCCCAACCACAACCCACAGTGCAGTGCTTCATCCAGATCCATCCATTATCCTTGTAAAATGAGGGTTTTTTATCTGCAGGTTATGAAGTCATTAATGTTTGTTAATAGTTTTACTTTTATCCACTGACTTCCTGCATTAAACCTCCTCTTATATCCAGCTTCACCTGGAAACAATACAATTCCATTCTATCATGGGTTATAGCTAGAGAGTGGTGTGAGTCTACTCTTAAACGATCAAAATAACACTGCATCCAGATTTCTCTTACTTTATTCCTGAAATGAATCCATTACTCAGTACAGTACACAAATATCGAGTCAAATTTCTGACAGTTTCATCTGGGACTCACTCAGAGTCATTATTCAATCAGCTCGTTGTGTATCTCCGACAGTGAGCGATGAACTCCTGAAAGAGGTTCAGCCTAAGCAAAAGTGTCCGGACTAGAATTTCCCTGCAGGTCCGACGCAGCAGTTCAAGTCCACGAGTCGTCCTCCCCCTCCCTCCCCTCCTCCCTCCTCCCTCCCCCGCAAGCACAGACAATAAATATCATGTCAGGAGGACGAGGACGCTCCTTCATGGAACACTGCATGTTTATTAGAGGCAGAGAAGTTGAAGAGAAATGCTAACAGTCTTCATTAATGGGCCGCGTCGGCGTTTGATGAGGCGTGGCTCTTCTTCGCCGCCGGCCAAATGGGCTGGTTTTTTTGGGTGGGAGAGGGGGGGCTCGAGGGGGCTGATGGGTTTAACGGCCGCTGGTAAACGGACGGTAATTGTGTCCAAATTGCACGGCGGGAAGGCCTCTCAAGGACTGACAGTGACGGAGCAATTATGGCGAGCCAAGCGGGCTGTGTCAAATTAGCCCCCCGAACTCCAGACCCCCGCCCCCACTGACGGGTGCTCATATTTCTTCACCCGGGATAGCAACTACAGAGATTTCATTCCGCACTGACCACGCCGATGATTCCGATGGTCGCCGGCTCTCCAGGGTCACATGGAGGTCCTCGGATATTTAATAGGGGGGCGGACTAAAAAGGGGGATCTCGCTCCCGAGAAGGTCATCAGTCAGCGTCGCCTGTCGGGGTCGGATCTTGCGCCGTAGAGTTGCTAATTACGAGTGACTGGCGAGCGCAGATGTCTTCTTCTGGTGCGACGCGGCGGTGACGGCGTCGTGAATAATGGAGCAGGACTCTCCGGTCACACGGAGCCGCGTCAGGGATGCTGACTCCAGTCAAGTTCAAGGTCTTCGGTCAAGTCGGGGGGGTACTTAGTAAAGAAGAGCATCACAGCCAGAAGCCGAATACAAATAGAGTTCACAGATGCAGAAGTGCATCTTTAGAAGGTTGACAGTTGGTATAGATCCTTAAATGAGTTTCAACTGATTCCTAAAATGTGCCTTAAACAGCCGACCTTTACTGTTCCGCAGACTGGTTAATGTTAGGATTATTGCTACAAACCGACGTTCAAATGGAAAAAAAAGTGAAATTACAATAGCATTACCTGCAAAACCTACAATTAAGTGATTGAAAAAAACAGCTCATTATCATGCTGAATCAGCAAGGGGTTTCAACAACATAGTTGTGTATTTGTATCAATGTATATTTGATTGTATGCTGACGATGGTGTGTGTGTCTCCTAGCCTGACTTTGTGCCATTGCGCGACCATGTTTGTGCATAAGTATACTAATAATACCATTATTCATATGGAATGAGGACTTTTTTTTGAGAAAGAAAATCAGTTTTTTTCTAAATTAAACATCTTTTAGTCAGTAATAATGTATATAAATACCCAGACCAGGCGTTGGGGACCACTGTCTTAAACTTTGTAACCTGAGACTTTATTTCAATCCTCAAACTATTGTATTCATTCTTCAATACAAATTCATCTTTAACTGGCAACTTAAACCTTTAAAGGATCTTTAAAACTGTGAAACCGTTTTATTGAGGTTTAATGGTTATGTTTGACACTCCTAAATCTGACAAAAATATTTTACTTGATCCTGAAATGTGTGATTTTTCTATAAATTGGCTCTTAAATTTAAAATGAAGTTCAACGTCAAACTCAATGGTTTATTGAATCATCCTTCATCCTCCAGCTCTTCTAGGAGAACACTGAGGTGTTGAGCTGATGAAGCTTCATGAAGCAGTCTGGTTGTTAAGAGATCAGTAGGTGGCGTCATCAATTAAAAAAATATGTGATGTATCGTTTGAATAGTTGTTCAAAACAAAGTCAAATAGTGCAAGGACCGCCATCTAGTGGACTCTGAAAATAACGACACGGCTTCATGAAGCTTCATCAGACCATCACTAGATTCAACATGTCTCCAACATATCCTGGGTCTGCCCCAAGGTCTCCTTCAAGTTGGGTAAGCCTTGCAATTCTGGCGTCCAGGAGTCATCCTGACCTCAACTGTTATCCCTCCATGTTGAGGAGCAGTTTACTATGAGTCTCTTTTGAATGACTGAGCTCCTCACCTCCTTTCTAAAAGAGAGTCTAGACAGACAAAAGTCATTTTTATTTTATCGTAAAATACATTATGAAGATCAACCCCACACTGAGAAGCTCTTAAAAGTGAAACTTTGTTCCAAATTGTGTGTATTGTCTTCTCTTACAACACCAGGCAGGCCCGCCCAGGTTTCTCTTCCCAGATCACGCGAGCAAATGAAGCAGCAATTAAAAGTTGGAAAGCGATTGATGCTCAGAATAATGCATTCGTGAATCTTCCGATTCATCACTCTCTCCGTGGTTGTTGACGCTAACTAGAGCAGGATGTGTGTGTGTGTGGGGGGGGGGCTTTCAGGGGGATGCGAGGGCGTCAAAGAACAACATATCGGCTTCCCGAGCAAACTTCCCGCCATACAAATTGGTTTTATGAAGATCACAGCGGCCGGGATCAATAGCACTGATGATTCAAGACGTCGATCTGCACATGCAAACACATTCTAATTGATTTTCCCCCATTGATTCTTTGTGTGTGTGAGAGTATGTGTGTGTCTGAACGTGTGTGTGTGTGGGCTGTGATTAGTCCTGCGGCACTTCAAAAATGACTTGCTGACTTTGATTTTTAATTATAATACATATTAAATAACGCTGCCGTGATCTCCGGAGAATTATTTATGTGATGATCAGCTGATGAATTATGTAAACAATTATGACCACGACTCGTCTGTATTTCCTTTTCTTTCTTAAATCCGCCTCAATTATTCATGTGGTGGAATTATAGACAGAGAAAGTGCTTAAATTCGTTAACGAGGCGCGGAGAAGAAGAAGAAGAATCTGTGGCCACACGGAGAGCTGTGGAGGCAACACATTACTTTGATTTGACGACGGAAACAATGCATGTATGAAGTTATTTAACACACATGTTAATTAATGATATTCATGGGAAGTGAAGAGAGATTTGACAAAGTTGTGAGATCGTGGAAGACTGAACGCATAGTTGTTTTTTAATTAGATTTGTTTTGCTTCTGCAGCTCGATCCACAGATGAGGTCATGTTTTTGAGGTTTCAGTTGTGCCTTACAGGGTCAAGTGTGGATGGAGATCTTGGTAGATACTGATCCATCGTTAATGTTTTTTGTGTTTTTTCCATAATGGATGCATGGAGGGTGCTTTGCCTGTCCTCGAACTGCTCATGTAAACAAACAAATAAATTCAAGTCCCAACTTGAATTAAATTACTTCCTGTGAAGCAGCCAGTCAAAGGGCAGAGCTTTAAGTATAATTCAATTTCAATTCAATTCAATTCAATTTTATTTAAAGTGTCTTATCATAAGAAGGTTATCTCAAGACACTATACAGTTGAAATAAGACTACGGTTGATTAAGGAAAAATAGATCCCAGCAATTCAACAAAGAGCAAGAAACAAAACACTGTACAGTGAGCTGTACAGTGAGCTATGGCGAGGAAAAACTTCCTTTTAGAAGGCAGAAACCTCGAGCGGAACCAGACTCATTGTTGACGGCCTGCCGCTTTGACCGGCTGGGAGGAAGGATGGGGGGGTAGACAGATGGATAAGGAGAGGAGTGAGGGAGGATATAGTGAGAGAAAAGAGGAGAGTGTAGGAGGGTCCATGGGGGTGCTGGAGAGAACTCAGGATCTGATGACGTGGTGAAGATCCTGGATCAGCAGCAGCTCTGGAGGTGGATCCCTGGATCAGCAGCAGCTCTGGGTATATACTGTAGGTACGATGTACATGCCAGAGATAAGAAATATCTTTATGCTCATATGGACCACATTAAATGACTCGACAGGCCGGATTTGGTCTGCGGCCTTAAGTTTGCCAGTCATGTTTGAACCATTAAACTTGGTCAATACTACAAATTAAACCAGTTTATAACCTTATAATCACCACTTAAATCTAAATATATGTATTGATTTATACTGTTAATAAAAAAAAAATTGATGGCCCCTAGAACATGATGTGGCCCAGTAGGGAATTCAAGTACGGACCTGCAGTGAGTTATATAGACATTTGAGGATTACATTGATGATGTCATTGTGTATTAGTTGAGGGCGCGTCTTCAAATTTAGTTTTTGCATAAGGATGTATTTAGATATTGAGCCGAGCATTCAAGTAGAATCTTAATGTCTGCTACAGTTTTTTTCTTCTTCTTTTATCTCAGTTGGTCTCTGGACTGGTGTTCGGGACCAGAACCAAAGCGTGTCTGATGTGTTTTCCAGACAGTTGAAACTTTAATGAGGCTGATGGACGTGGCAGTGAACGAGCAACGTGAGGGTTCAAGTACCTCTCAGTAAATCTGATGATGATGATGATGATGATGATGACTTCCATCTTTCTCTTTGATGCAATCCTAGATCAGAACCACATGTGGGTCCAAGTGGAAAGTGGAGCAGGTTGTTCGGAGGACAGAGTCAATAATTAAGTGTCATGTTTAAAGGACCCGCTGCCTTCAATATGTCATGAAAGTGCCAACGACTTCCCTCCGCCGCTCATTTCCATGAGGAAGAATCAACATCTACGTCCCGAGACGACTCGACTCACACCGACACACAAATACGCCACAGTTGACGCACATGTTGTGGTGATGGTCACAGTAATAAAAGTGGAGGACTTTGAAAATTGAGTTGAAAAAGAAGCCAGAATGTATTCATGTTTCAGATTATCTGATTGGAAATGTGTACATGTTCATGGTGACTTGATATTTTAAATCATGCACTTCATTTATGTTTCTGTCAAACATGGAATTTTTATTTTATTTTCATCTACAGACAATCGATTTAATCATTGATATACTTAAGGGTGGAAATGTATGACTGTTAATTATTTTTTGCTGTTAGTCTAGGCATTACAAAAATATGTTAATATTCTACTCTGTCAAACCCTCTGTAAAATGCATTCATTTCATTAAAATTGCTATTTATGTAAGACAAAATGTTAATTCATTCATTTAGAAAAGTTTCAAACCTAGTTTTGCCAAACATTTAAAATATATATCCATAACTATGACAAGAAATTATTTCAGGAGAAAATGATTCAGAAGTACAATTGGGCCAATACCACTTGTGAATGAATGAATAATAATAAAATAGATTGTGTGACGCTACATAACCTCTTGCCAAAAAGTCAGTGAGCTGCAATGAATCAAACTGAACAGTAAATCCTGCATTTTGAAGCTAGAGTTAAAGCACAGTACAGTAGACTGAACACATTTTAGACTATTGTAACAGTTTATTTTCGTGTCTAAACAAGAAGGAGCTGTCTTGCCTTCAGTTAATATAAAACTCTGTTGCAAGATTTCTGACATGCTTTGGTAGAAGAACTCCCATTTCCACAAAAACTCTTCACTGGCTGCCAGGATCAAATTTAAAATTCTGTTTTTTACTTTCAAATTTATTCATGATCAGACTCCTCCTTACATCACTGATCTGACCCAGACTTACACCCCAGCTCGGGCTCTGAGGTCTGTGGATCAGAATCTACTGATGGTTCCGCGCACACACTTCCGGACCAAAGGAGAGAAATCCTTCCAGGATGTTGCTCCTAAGCTTTGGAACGATCTTCCTCTCCTTCTGTGTTTGACTCGTTTAATTTATGCAGGCTTTTCCTTGATTTTCTGAGACTCCTGTATTTGTCTTGTGTGTCTTGGCCTTTTAAAGTATTTATTTTAAATTTGTATTGTTTTAATAGTTAAAGCGCTTTGTGACCCTGGTCTAGAAAGGCGCTTTACAAATAAATATTACTTACTTTTGTTTCTGGTTCCCACCACTGTTGGAAATGCATAATTGCGACTTAAGCATTGCACAAGCAAACTTAGCCTAGTAGGAGAACCATTCAAATCATAGAGGTATACTGTACAAGTCCTGACTGTAAACAATTTAAAATGCCATTTTAAAAGATAATTTAAACAAAATATACATAAGAATCGCTGATTTAAAAATTGTGTCATTCACTAAAGCGGAGGTCATTAAACTGTCTGGCGAATCACCAAAGGTATTTCTTGTTGAAACTGAGCCTATGGTTGAAAAGGGGGTTCTTTCAACTGTTTCCTGCACATCTTTGATACAAATCTGATTTATATTTTGCTGTTTATTGTTATTTGGTTAAGCTTGACTGTTAATTTGGGCCATTTTGTCTAAATTTATGTTTAGTTTTTTTTTAATCCAACAATGTACAGAAATAAAGTCCTTCCCAGATTTGCATTCATAAAAATGTGCAAAAAGCAAGTTTCAGACCTGTGTACTACTAGAGTGATGATGTCGTAGATATTTGAGAATTATAACTTGAAATGCAGCTCAGTGTGTGTTGCCAAGTCCTTGTCAACTAACTTAGTTTCTATTCAAGACTTGACAACTTCAGATGGTGTAGTCTTAAAGGGATCGTTTACACAAAACTCAAATTCTCTCATTTTCTACTCCCCCTCGACCAAGGCTTGAAATTAGTAATCTGTTCCTTTATAGAGTTATAAAAACAGTGTACGTTAATTTTAATGTAGCAACTTGAGCTCAATTGTCTTTGTTTTCATCTTTGTCCAGTATTAAAAACATCCAAATCGCCAATACACACAGTAAGTGTCGCTGCACCTGCGCAATATTTACACTGATGGCCTTGTCACTTCCGGTAAAAACAAGCTTAAAATATAGACTTGTTAAATTTATTTGGCACACTTTCTAATTTCGCGGCTTCCATACAAGATGGACTTTACAGACGAGCATTATGGAGGCGACAACTGAGCACTAGTCGCCAATAATTAAAAAATATTGAGTTATCTAACTTCATAAAAGCAGTGTTAGGGACCTCAATACTTCACAACCAAGATTATCCTGAACTCACAAACAGCGATGTGTGCGACTTTAAGTAGATCTGGTTCATGAAGTTGCGTGAAAAGTCCTTTAAGGACCTCTGTGATGACTGGTGAAAACAACTTTAGCTGCTAGTGGGATGAAGCAAATTCGGCTGCTGCGTAACCAGTGATTTGTCCTTAAATTAGAAGTTTCTGAAAACTTGAAAAAGTCAAACTCTACACATTATATTTTTACCCGTTTTTAACGCCAATAACCTCTCGCTTCACGACGTTGATGGACTCCACGCTGCCGCGCAGTCGTAGCCGAGCTAGCTACATTAGCTTTCACGTAAATAATCAAGTGTTTACTCACCGAGAGATGAATAGAGAGGAAAGTTTTCAGAGAGACTTGTGTCACTTATCAGTTTATTTTTTCATTTCTGCCTGTGAGTAGAGTCGTGCAACTGGCCTGTGACGCCACGAAGATCCAATTCTTCGCAATCCTGCATTAACATTTATGACAGGAGTTGTGAATTATTAAGTATAATTTGGAAATGATGAGCTGAAAGTGACATTAATGGCAGCAACAAGATTGATATGTATTTGGAGTTGCGAGCGGAAGGATGCACACACACATACACACACACACACACACACACACACACACACACACACACACACACACACACACACACACACACACACACACTCACACGGCTGCTTGTTTCCACTTGCTTGGATTTATCTTAATGCACAAATGAATTAATAAAGAAAATTCAAATAAAGTTTGTGTCCTCAATAATTGACGTCTTGATTATATTAATCTGGCTGACCGTCTATCTTAGTAAATTAGTCAAGATGTTTTCACGCGACAACCGGGCTGATGCTTAAGTAACGTATAGTTAATAATTCAGAGCGCAGGAAGTTCTTGGAAGGTTGAGGTTCAACATGCATCACTCAAAATGTCCAAACTGCTTATTGACTGCACCCACCAGTTTGGATCAGTACAACATATTATTGACGATTTTTAGCATTGTTTTGGTGATTATTTCAATGTTGAAATGGATAATGAAGGAAAACATGAAGTTATTTTGGAATAAGTAATAAGTGTGGAACTCGCTGATAAATATATTTTTGACAAACAAGGGTACAGATGACCACTGCTTTCTCTGGGTACTACAAATATCAATGGATATCCGAGCTGGATCAATCTTGTCATTCTCCTGATGCCAATTCGTTGCTGCGACACTGTTTTCATCAGGAATGCCCTTGCATACCTTCCATTTCAGAAAGGTTCATCCTGGTGAGGGGGAAGTATTGAGCAACATAGAGCTCACTGTTTTTATGGCATTATCTGGACTTATTTTTTCAGGTCATTATGACCTGCACCTGTCCAATCTAGAAAACGTTGAACTGACTGACATTGTTCAAGGAGGCCATCCTTCTTAATATGCAGATGATGTGTTGAAAATAGACCCTGGCAGATCCTTCCCCTACCTTGCCCCTTGTGCCCCTCCAGGTCCCTCGTGGTGTCATTTTGTTTATTAGCAGGATCCGGGGTCCTGTTGTTTATTCATAAGCCATTGTTTTCAAGCTTGAACTGCTCTATTTTGAGGGCTTCCATATTTGTCAGCTGAGTGTCACTGGGATGGCACCCGTACGCCTCTTGGCACCTCAAGAGACTCCTGTTCTGACAAGGACATTCTTTTCCACCCACCCCATTGTCCCCCTTCCTCCCCTCCTTCAAGCTGCCGGCGTAATGAAAACTAAATACGCACGTCTTACCGGCGCTGTCTTTCTCTTATCCAAGTCTCTTTCCTCTCTTCCTTCCCTCGCGGCTGTCTGACACCTTGGCCAATGGGACTTGAGTCGCTGCCCGGCGGTTGTCAGGAGAGACGGCCAGCGAGCAATCAAAGACCGGCGGCAGAGACAAAGCTTTCGCGAGGTGCTGCAGTGGGCCGTACGGCGAGGACTTGCATGTATAATTAAGTGGGAGAGGAAGCCAGGGCCACTTAATCTTCCCCCTAATGGTGATCCTAGCTCCAGCACCAAAGTCCCCTCTGGGGGAGGGGGGACCGTACCCCAAAGAGCCACTCTCCGGGTCACCGCTGTCCCCCAATTGTCATTGGCATATCTTTCTTTATCGGTTCCCCTGCATCGCTGGCATTGATCCATTCATCACGGCTTTGTTCCTCTAAGAACTCGGAGGGCAGCGAGGGTCCGCTATTTATCATCCAGCCGGGTGTGAACAGATGTATGTAGTTTTTCTCCCACTGAACAAGAGTGCGACATATTTTTCCGCTTGTATTGTTTCCGAGGTCCCTGTTGCGACAACACGCTAGGGCCTCGCGGGTGTGTCCGTCAAGTCAACTGACTGTAGGGGTGTTCTGGGCGGAAGTCTTTCACTTTCCTTCAGTACCATCGGTCGTCAGGGTGGAAGCCCGGGGTACCACTGCTGCCCCCCAAATAAACCAACACATGGGCAAAATAAAATTAGGGATGGAATCTAAAACGAGTCTAAAATATTATTTCATGATGAAAATAAGTGGCTTTGGCGACTTTTTGAAGTACTTTTTTTCTTATTATTTGACGGATCTGTTCAGAGAGAGAATATATTTTAAAAATAAATCCTTCCTAAAAACTCAACTCAGTTCTGTTTCAACAATTTAAAAATTTCCAATTCACAAACAATCTGAAAGCCTCCTTTTTGTGTCACCTGATCGAGTTCCTCTGACTCAGTCCCGAGAGAATCCTCCAGACCTGACTCACTCAGTCTGTTAACAGGTTTAACTTTCTGCACTAACACGATAAAAGACTGATTCTATAAACTTTAAGATCCTTATTACAGTTGACTCAGACTCTTATTTTGAAATACTGGGACAGGAAGTGGTGTCAGCTCTCATGGAGCTTCTAACGATCCCGATTAACTCTGATCTGGGAGAAGATTTGACTTTCAGCACTAAACAGGAAGTTTTGGATGCTTTGAGGAGTCGAGTGTACGACCGAGACGGAGCTCATGAATCCTGATTTCCTCCCCGATGACTTCGTCGGTCTGGAGCGCCTTCACCTGCATCATGTCTAATTCATCAGCGAGGCTCTTTATGCAGCAACACCGTGAGTCAAAGCAGCAGCCGGCGGGACAGACCCCCACCTGAGGGGCTCTCACACCCCCTCCTGACCCACCAGGACCCAGGTGAGGATTTATAAGCACCTGACTGAGTCCAAATGGAGCGACTGGCGGTGATCCCTCTGGTCAGGCCCGTTAAGCGGCCGGCTCTGACACTAATGGGATGTTACATTGATTTAAAATGATTTAATGGCTCCCGGGTCGGGGGGCCCCTAATGGCCCTCTTCATACCATCGTGGGTTATGAACGGCCCTGGCAGCCGTTTCTCTCACTCTCCTCTGGTTTCCTTTTAATCGGCTGCTCAGCGAGCCTGACGGCCGTCGATTAGTGAGGTGACGAGTCGGCTGCTGTCAGTCAGAGGACGGTGGTCACATGACGAGTCAATAAGCCTGTTAGCGCGTCCGTTTTTGGTTATGAACCAACTGTATCTATCAACCCCCCAAGTCTGACTTGTTGACGACTTTTGTTGTCGCTCTTTAAACGCGCTCGCTGAAACAGGAAGTGTGAGGATGAACTTGACAACTTCCTCTCACGTCCTACAAATACATACTTTCTGTGTCTTCAGTCTTTCCTCCACTGCAGCCATTCTTGATCTCTTCATTCCAATGCTTGACCCTTGAGCAACACATAGTGTCCTTCCAGTGGTTTCTTCCTCACACATTCCAAAACAAACCGAATTTGGTTTATGAGTCCATATTATTCTATTGCATTATTTGTGTTTATCGGCGTGTGAGTGCATGTGTGTTCATGCGTATGTAATGTGTGAGTATTTGTGTGTGCCGGTGTGTATGTGTGCAAGTGTGCGTGAGTGATGGCCAGGATTGACAGCTGCAGCAGTCATTACACGCTGGATTGAATAGCAGATTAATCCAGAGTGTCTCAGGTCAAGTAGCTGCTGCAACTCTCAACTCGCCCCACCACTGCACCCCCATTCCTTTTATTCTTCCTTTTATCCACCATAATCTAGAAACATGCTTTTTTGCATCAGGTTTTTATTTGTGGTAAATAATATTTATATATTACTGCTGAAAAAAATTAAGATTCTTTGATTATCAAAGATTGTACACAAAAATAAAAACAATTGAGTGATAGATACAGTATATTTCCATTAATAAAGGCATTTACGAAGCTTATTTTAAATTTGATTCAAGAATATAATGAAAAGATTAGTAAAAATGTAAAATGGGAGAAAATGCAGTAAAAAGGACATTCATCCTTGTATAAATAAAACTTAGAGAAAAGAAGAAGTTATTTTTATGGTATAATTTCTTTAGATTTAAAATAAATACTTGTTTTAGATTGTTTTTAACATAAACATTTTTTTTATAAATCTCAACAGAGATGTAGTTGTGACTTGTGTAAGACTCTTTTTAGAATGTTAAATGGCTGCAGTGTCACCAGATCCCCCCCCTCTCTTCCAGGGTGACTGATATGACCTTTAGGAACAACGAATGACAATTACTGTCACAGTGAGTATCAACGACGGCGTCGCACTCAAGCGCTGTCATTACCTGGAGAGGTGAAGCGGCTCCCTCCTATGAGCCAGCAGGAGCAAGAGACGCAGGGAATTGAACCTTTTTATCTGTTTGCCCGTCAACACGCACAATTACAGGTGTATGGGAAGGTCAAAGGTCACAGTGACACAGACTTTGACTTTTAGTGCTGCGATTCTACATGACACATGAACATTGATTTGTTCCTGATGGTGATTCTCTCTCCGTAACACACAAATGCACACACACACAGACACACACTGAAAAAAGACACAAGCATGTGCATGTATTCCTACACACAAAAACACACACAATACAAACCGAAAGCAATCCTAAGAGTCGCATCTATAAGTGCACACATCAAGCACTGGAAAACTTCGACACAACCAACACACACACACACAAACACACTCACACACAGAAATATACACCTGCAGATAAATACGCACACACAAAAATATACAATCACACAGAAATAAAAACACACAGAAATATACACACACACACAGAGAAATATACACACACAGAAATATACCCACACGCACAAACACCTATACACGCACAGAAATATACACACACAGAAATACACACACACAGAAATATACACACAATCAGAAATATACACACACACAAAAAAATATATACACAAACAGAAATAAAAACACACAGAAACATACACACACACCTACACACACAGAGAAATATACACACACAGAAATATACCCACACACACAAACATCTAAACACACAGAAATATACACACACAGAAATACACACACATAAATATACACACAATCAGAAATATACACACAATCAGAAATATACACACAATCAGAAATATACACACACAATCAGAAATATACACACAAACAGAAAATAAAAACACAAACAGAAATATTCACGCACTGAAATATACACACACGGAAATATACACAGACACAGGAATATACACACACGGAAATATACACACAGAGATACTTATAATGGAGGTGAGGGGCACAAAAAGTGTTTGGTCTTTTCACATGTAAACAAGCATTTGTATTTCTTATCGATTTATTCAGAAGTCTTTCTGCAAAGTCTGTGTCCAGCAGAGGGCCCCCTGGTGCAGAGAACATTGGGCAGTTGTCGTGCCAACATGGAGCGAGACTCTTGGCGTCAATCTCAACAGACCAAGTGTCACTGTCAGCACCAGCTCATAATGAAGAGCTCATACTCTGCACCGGGTTTAACTGAGAACTACTGGGCCTCTCAATAGGAAGTGGGTCGTTGTTTTGAGTTTAAGGTGGGGTAGATGTTCTTCAAAACGTTTTGAGCTAGAAGCATTTTATTCTGAAAAGAGGGTTCGATTCTGGCACGTAAATGTTGACCCATGAGTCACAAGTTGAGTTCCCTGCCGATCCGGTGAATCACATCTACTGACTCTATATGAAGATATAAGTGTCACGAAGGGTCGACACTCGGGTGGGACATCATTACTATTTAAAACTTGACCTCCGCCTTTTTCTCCTGAAGTGAAGGAAGGAAACTTTTTATTGACGGATTCAGAGTTAAGTATCATTTTACCTACACAAGTTCTGACCATGAAGGAAACACTGAATAAATCCGCTCATGACTCGTGACTCATGGGTTACAGTCCAGACACCCCCCTCCAGCGCCACGCGCCCATGTGATGAGGCTAAGAGTTCGCTGCAGTCGCGTCTCTGCGTATTAATAAAACAGCAGGTCGAATGAAGCGTCCTCTTTTCCCTCAATATGCAGCAAGTGACCTCGGCGTGACCCCTTTATGCAACAGCCATGTCATCTGCATTCTTTGTTGTGGTAAGAAGAGTTAAATGACCGCCTGGGATGAGTCGGGTGCGACCTTTGACCCACGGGGATAACGAGCGCGATGAGGAGCGGCGGGCATAATGGAGTGATGGTATCGCAGAGGGCAGGTCGGCCTCGCACTCGTCCTCGCTTTACTTCCCTCCACCTCTTTGGTAACGATGATGCCGACACAGAGGAGCAATTACGGCGGGAAACCGTCTGACAGGAAATGACCTGGTGGAGGCAGGAAGCCGAGGAGGGCGATGGCTCGTCACACATTAATGTTCCTCACCGACTTTACTCTACAAATTACATTCCACACATGAACACACCCTCACCTGCTGGTGACGTCTCTTTCTCCTGGTTTTTGTTTCTCCATTTACATTAATTTCTCTTTGGTACATACTAGTTTTATTATTATAGTTTATACCTGCTGTTAATTTGTGCTGCCTGCTGAAACTTTTTTTTTTTTTTTAATAGGTCGAATTTATTATTTTTATATTAGATTTGTTTTTACTCTTTTTTTCAACTTTTACCCTCACATTTTTTATTTACATTTTATTTTATTAGCATTTATTCCCATCTGACTTTATTTCTTTGATATCTCATGTGAGTGATTTATTTAATAGTATAAACAGTTTAATTTCATCTTTTTTTTATCTAACATCAGCAACTCACCTTAAAAAACTTCATTAGATTGAAAAAAAAAGGATTGTTTTCTATACTATGTTGACAAAATGTTTTTTTTAATTAAAGCCTGTTTTGTGAGGTAATGTACATTTTTACCTAGCATGCTGCATACAAGCTTCTCATGTTCATGAGTTAAAACTACCATGAAACTGCTCAATTGGATAGATTTCCATAGTTCCATGCTACAGAGCAGTCCTTTTTATTATCACAAAGGTTTGGGAAAACTCTCTGAATCAGAATCTACAGGTGCTCTAGGAAGGCACTCTTCCATGTGGTTGCCCCAGCTGAGAAAAAAACAAGATTATTAAAAACAAGCTATTACAGGAGACAAGGTTATTGTAGATATTTGCAGCAGATGGACCGTAAAACTAACAATTTGCATCTAGCAAAAGAAAGAAGAATTTCAATCTGTATAACTGGGCAACTAATGTAAAACCCAACTCTCTTGACTCAATCACATGTTTCAAATGTTGAACTCTTCCTCTCCAAGATGCAGTAAGTCCCTCATCATGATGATGTTTTGAACTTATCACTTTATTAAGTTCTCCGTCCAAAATCTTAGCAAACGAGAGGTTACAAGAGTGAAGCCCATTTTGATCTAATAATGGGCCACACTCCTCTTTGTACAACAAGTCCCTTGGAGGTGGATACTTCCTGGATTGATGACACGAAGTGAGCTCACATTTGTTGCAGCGTCGCTGTTGTCACGACGAGTGAAAGAAAAGATCGTCGCCTCCTCTGCGAACAATCGCACGTGCTTCTGTTCATTCGTCTTGGTTTGGCTTTGTCTTGGCGCCGACACCGGAGCCACCGTCGCTTTTGTGGCTGAAGATGAATGCGGCTAACGACGCAATAAAAAAGATCGGAAGGACTGGAGTCGCACTTGGAGCGGAGCTTCTTTGTTCTGCAACACCTCTTGTACGGGTGAGATAACCACCAGACAAGATGGATTCGTCCAGCAGACAAGACTTCCACGTCGTTCCTCTTCTTTTGTGATTCTCTACAACAGATTGACTTTTTCTGCAGAGTGGTAAACAGTAGGTGTGGACATCGCTTTTTGCTCGTCATACATTTTATTCATTCAAATCCATCCTTGTGTTTGTTGACACGAGACTTCTGATGACATCATGAGCTTCAGAAAAGGCATATCATCGACCTTGTGACGGATTTTTATTTATTTTTATTGTTTCAGGTCACACGAGTGAAACCCGACGCTCTGGAGTCACAGAACTGTGTCTGAGGACTAATGAGAGAAATTTCCCCTGAGAGTTTTTATCTATCGCTCGTCACCTCAGGGACCTGTCTGTCACCTGTTCTCTCTCTCTCTCTCTCTCACACACACACACACACACACACACACACACACACACACACACACACACGAGCGTCCACCTCCCTCCCTCGTCCACACTCGTGCTTCCTCTCACTTGTGGTGTCGCAGCCTTTTCACTTTTGCACCTCACAATTAGAAGAACCCTCTGCTACTTTCATCCTCCTCCTTCACGCTCTCTCTTGTCGCGACACACACACACACACACACACACACACACGCACACACACACCTACACACACACACTCCTAAGTTTCGAAGAATGGCAGACACAGAGTTAATTAACGAAGAAAAGCTTGGTATGGCGCTCGCCTGCGACGGGTAATTGCGGCTTTTTGCTCTGACGCAGGTGAAGGAAACAATCGCACAAAGTGAGACTTAATATGAAGAAGAAGCTGGAGGAAGACGCACAATCACACGTGCACGCACACACGTGCACTCAAGTGCATACGTGAAGTCAAAGGGTGGTTGGATCGCCATTGTTCTGACATTGACCTTTAAAGGACCATCCCTGTGTGTGTGTGTATTTGTGTGCGTGTTGAATAATTGTTAAAATCACATAAAGCGACTCATAGAGTTGTTGCAGCAACAGGTGCGCACAGCAACAGTGTCAGACTTTTCTGTTGCAGTACCAGTCGGAGCTGTAAATGATGTCACGGCAACAAGATTCCAACTGCGGTCGCCACAACAGTTCGAAGCGCTCACTCCGATTGTCCGCCTCCTGACACGGAATTCCACCGCCGCTCCAGAACTAATAACACCCTCGTAACGAACTGCGATGTTCGCCACATCCTGCGTCGTTAAACCTTTACGATCCCGGGGCCAACGGAGTGGCGGATCTCGGGCAGTCTTTCTCCCCGGGATTCGTCTCCTCCGGTCGGTTCGCAGGGCCCACCGGGGAATGGTTTAAATGACACACGTGCTGAACCGCTCATGAGTCATGGCACTCGCAGATGTGGGCGTCGCCGCATCAGCACTCGCCACATGTGGAACACATAGCCCCGAAATCCCCAAGAGCTTACTTCACGGGATCGGAGGAGCTCACTTCTTAATGAAACAGGTCGTCTCCGGTCAGAGACTCCAGGATCCGAGCCCCTCACTGAAGACCTCCATCTCCGATCAGGATCTGAAGAGCCATAACATTATGACCATACTCTCTTTGGCATCTGTCCAGTTCTGAATCAACACACACTAATTGTAGACAGTTGTTTGCTTTGTGACCTCTGACCCCGTCCGTGACGTTAACTGTGTGTGTGTGTTCCTGTCATGTGTGACAGTTGTGTTGGTTTCTGAGCATAATTTTAGTTTCAAGAAAAAAATTAAATGAACAGAATATGTTTTTAGTGAAAAAAAAAAGGTTTTAATAGCTCAAACAACTAAAAAATGAAATATAAAAAAAGAGAAAGGTTCAGAGCTGGCAGGATAATCTCGCCGCAGGAAAGTGCTCCGACTGTAAATGTTCTCTTGCTCGCTTCCTCTGCAGATTAATTTAAGACTGTTTTGCTGATTCTCGTGTGACCCCACGACCCTGCTAATCTGGCGCGCTGCAAAGGGAACACAGGCGAGGGGCGTGGTGACCACACGCGTCCGCGGCGCCCCTGCATGTCCGCCCAAGGAAAGCCGCGTCAGCTACTTTGTGCAGATAAAAGAAAGAAAAGAAGGATCATAAAAAGAGCAGATCTCTTTTTTTCCCGCCTTTGCATGTTGGAGCAGGACGATCAGCGGCGGCGGTGTCGCCGCTAATTATTTTATTGAGTTGCCCCCCCCCCTCTGTCTCCCCCTCCTCCACACCACAGATACTCGCCCAGGGATTTGGCTTCCACTAGATATGTGGGATTCCTCCTCCTCACGGTGGCGGCCGGCGAGCTGATGGAGGGATGAGCTGCAGGTACGACGCTCGGCTCGGCTCTATCAGTAAGAAGCTTAGCAGCTGGGGGGGGAGGACGAGAGAGAGACAATGCTGTCCTCTGTCCCAGGTCAAACCTCCCTCACCTGTCCTCACCCCTCTGAAGGTCCTAGGGCCCCCTCACTCTCGCTGACGCTCCAGCTTCATGTTCTCTAGACGTCCTTCACGTGTCCCTCACACTTATTTTTATACGCTTGTTTTTGTCCTCCATTCCTACTTTCCTTCCTTATTTAAAGAGTCTAATATGTCGAGATGTGACTTAAAAACAAATGTTCCTGAGCCAGAATATCGATAAAGCTTTTCTTCGTCGTTGCAACCTTTTGTCAATATGAGTCTGCTCGTGTCACTTCCTGTTCCTTTTGTCGCCGCGGAACCGGAATCGACCCAGTGACCTCTGTCAACAAGACACGACCCCTTCCTCCCTCACCTTTTCCAGCCCGACAACAAATTGGATGTTCCTGGACGCCGAGGTGAGCCTTTAATTGTGGCGACGCTCTGGACAAAATGGCGGCGGCGTCGGTGTCAGCAACCGTGTTGTGAATAGTTCAGTGTATACACAGCGGACGTGTCGGCGGCACCTTTGCTCCGCTCGCCGCCGCCGCCGAATCACAATCTGACATCAATTCTGCGAATATAAAATTAGTAAATGCCACAGAAGCCATAGTTAAATATCACCAAGACCCCTGGGAGGGAAAGCGGGGGGAGGGGGAGGAAAGGGTGAGTTACCTCGGCCTATTTTATTTTTTTTAAGGAGGAAGTCGAAGACAAGAGGAGGTGGAGAAGAAGGCGGGAAGATATGAGACTCAATACAGATCTGGTCAGAGTGTGGCCCCGGGCCCCTGGCGGAACCACAAAAAAATAATAATTGTGTTCAAGTCTTTATGTTAGTTTTTTAAATATATATTTGTCTTTGCTAATGTACATTTAATTCTCAATATGGATATATTTTTAACCCTTGTGTGTGTGTGTAGGTCAAGGTGACACATTTGTTTTGACCCAGAGGCAACACAAGGGATACCTCAAACACATTTGTTAGTAAAGATTTAGAGATAAACATTTGCATCTGCTTCATCAATTAACAAGATGGTGTCAAAGAATGATGACATCATTGGTTGAACAGATCGCAGACAAAAGCATGAAAATGAATTAATCAAAGCTTTTCCGTCCTCTCTATTTGTCTCCAATTACACATTCGGCTAATTGCCAACACACACACACACACACACCTACACACACACACACACCTACACACACAAGCCTGCAGACGAACTAGAGGGAGAACAATTCGTCTCTCTGTGAAGCCAAACAACATTAGCTGTTTATCGCATTAAACTGGCCACTTAGCGCTCGTAAACACTGTAATGAGGAGGGGGCGAGGGTCCCGCCCTGAGCTGGAAGTCTGCCAGGATGAAAAGAATGCAGCAAGACGTTCAAACTACGCTCAGAGGTGGAACCTTCACATGGCATTATTGTAAAGATCTGGCTTGGATTTTAAAGGTTAAAGGTTCAGGATAATGTCATAAATCATATTGTTCAAAACCTCATTCACACCCTGATGAACACATGAATTAGGAGGTTTTTGAAAGGACCAAAAGAAATGTGGACCAGTTCCATCGTAATATTGGACCAGCGATCAGCTTCTTGGACTGTTTACGACTTCGATGTTGAAAAGTCAGAAGCTTTAATGTCGTTGTGATGTTGTTTAGTCGTATCTTTGGCAGCAGTTGTGTCTGTGATTGTGTTACATTCCTCAGTAGCTATAGCTTTTTTTTTTTGAGCTCTTCTCTCTAAAGTGATCATATTAACGCTGCATTAAGTTCCATCCCTGGTTCATACACATATACTCCTGTTGTCATGGCGACGTCCCAGGTTTTGAACTGTCTTCATTGTGTTTGCAGCGGCGGCGTTGGACACAAAGTTTATGGAAATTGTGCGACGGCAGAGCGTGAAAGTGATTTGCAAAGTAAACGTTGTTCCTCTTGTACACATCAACTCGGCAAGTTATTTTCGGAGGGAAATTATGCTGAACAGTGGTGTGTTGGGGGGGCTGAACCAGGATCCCGTGGACTGGAATGTTGAATAACTCAGAACCGTTTAGACTCAGGAGGAGTGCCTCGCCATGTGGAAGCTTTTAGTTGTGTTTTCTTTGTTGATTTGGTGAACGTGTAACAAATGATGATAGCTAGCAGATGTAACGGAGGCGGTTTTTCTGCACAGACTAGAAGGAGACGTTGATTCATGTTAAAACTTTCATTCTTCTTAACACAAGTTTTCTTCCTCTTCCCTCTCAGTTCAGGTCGCGGGGGCAGCAGTCAAGCTAATGAGGTCCAGAATGATGGTGTTTTTGGTCAACTAGCAGACAGTTTTACCTGGTCGGTCCTATGGCTTCCTCCTCAATACCTGTGGATGTTTCTAAATAAAGTGTGTGTGTGAATGGTTGTCTGTCTTTGTGTGCCCTGCGACAGAGTGGCGACCTGTCCAGGGTGTCCCCCGCCTCTTGCTCCAGCCCCCCCGCAATACCCATAAAGGGAAAAGCGGCAGATAATGGGTGGTTGTTCAGAATCAAAAACTTTTATTGCCAGTGTTGTAAACTTAACACTAACAAATGAGATAACATAACATACAAAATAAGCAATAGTAGAACAGAATTGGGATCAATTATTTTAATTACTTTTAATCTGTAATGTTTTCAAATGTAAGTAGACAATATTTTACTTTTTTGTCATGAAAAAAAACAACTATTCATATTACCATCATTATTGGGTTATTATTATTGGGTTGTGATTCGTTTGGTGTTGTTTCCTTAAACAAATTTGAATGATTATTATAAAGTTTATTTGAGTTGTCTCATGATTCAGTAATCTCGACATTTTCAGGAGCTGTTCACGTTTTCTTTTTTTGGCCGAAAACCTTAAGGTGGTGTTTGATCCAGTCCAGGTTTCTAGTGGTGAGTTGAAGAGGTTAATGGCGACATGTGCGTTTAATCGGCGGCGGATTTACGATCAACGGCCGATCAAACGAAGTGCAGCTATGACAAATTGCGTTTCGCTGCAAATTGCTGCGTTTTTGTGAAAAGAGTCCAATTTGTCGCCTCCAATAACCGGCGACGGATCCAGTCCAGGCCGGCTGCCCAAAGTCAGGACGACGCTGATTGGGTTTAATGTGAGTCAGCTGTCGGGATCTCCAGGTGTGTGTGTGTGTGTGTGTGTCGTCGAATCATGTGCGTAACAGAGCTGTTTATTTTCTTCATTGAAAAAATGAACTTGTCAAAAAATGTTCAGCAAGTCTGAGGAACAAGTCGGAGAATGATTAGGGAAGTTTTCTGTTAAGTGGACGTGGGAGTGGAGCCGTGGCCGAGACAAGAGGCAGACCAGAGGGAGACACAAGCGTCGCTGGTCGAGCAGCTACTGTCATCTGTCAGAGACCTGGAGCAGCGCCAGAGCTTCTCATGTCACATTGAAAAATTCATGTTGCCACAGCACTCCTGGCCTCAGATGTTTCCAGACCTCCAGATGCAGAATCTTCCCACAGATGTTTTCCCCCGGAATATTCCACTGCACCAACAAGAGGAAGAAATTCAGCACAAACAAACAAGTCTTGATGTTTTGGTGGCAAGAGCTGTGGAGCGCACAACCTCACAGCAGCACACTCACACCAGCTGTGGCCTCAGAGGGCAACAAGAGAGGAGCTTTGGTATCGGAGGAGTGTGTGTTTTTATTTATTTATTTTTATTTACCAATGTAGCGTTCACGCACAACACAGGATTGACATAAAATTGAAGTCTATCCATTTCTCCTCTTAAGATCTATATAGTTTGATCTAGTTTTGGGGAGCAAGTCCCTCTAAACATTGTGTGATTGTCCCACTGAGAACCATGGCCTCAGACAGCAGTTGATCGTCAGGAATTAAAATCAAGCAGCAGATCTCGCTCTAAACTATTTTCTTATAATTTCTATTTTTATAAATATTTGCAGTAGTGGTCGTATTATTTATGATTATAAAAAAAAGACTGTAAAAAACTAATGTAAGTAAGTAAGTAATTTTTATTTGTATAGCGCTTTTCTAGACCAGGGTCACAACGTGCTTAAACAATCAAAACAATATTCAATAAAGTATATAGTTTAAAGGTCAGGATAAAACTGATAACACAACAGGAGTTCCAGAAAATCAAGGAAAAGCCTGAACAAATAAAAACGTCTTAATTTATTATTATAAGTGTAAATGTATCCAATTTTATATAATTTTAATGATTATTATAAAGGTATCCAACATAGTTTTTATGTTGCATATTAGTTGGGTAGTCATAATGTTATAGTTGACCCATTATCGAGTCCATTAAAGCATATGGTGATGCTATTTATTTAGCTGCAGAATTGAGGTAAACCAAAGCGTGGAGGGCCCTCACGCGGCCGCCCCGGATCCTTGTGAGGACAAGTCCTGGACGCCTCATCAACTCGTGCTCGGTTCAAGCACAAAAGTCGTCTTCTCGTCATCCCCACAGCAAGCAAATGTGCATACGTTCCCGCGGCTTAGACTAAATCCTCCAGAAAACTAATCCTGGTTGTAAACGTTCCGGGCAAGTCGGACTCCCTCGCCGCCTTCAGGCAGCGCCGCCTCCCGTTAATCCAAACGCCAATTTGTGCCTCGCCGATCGTCGTCTGCCCGCCGGGTCCGGATTGTTTAGGTGCCGTTAAGGTGCGTGAAGGTGGTCCGGGCGCGCTCAGCTTGGTGCATCTATAATTGGAGGTTGTCAGTCAGCGCCGGGGTTGCCCGGGGGCCCCCGCCGCTCCTGTTGGTATCATGGTGCTGCTAATTAAACGTGGGCCCCCACCACTGGGGCCTTGCACCTCCAGAGCTTGGCTGTCGTCCTCCATGTCTGCGAGTCTGCTGCCTGGACTAATTACCCATCGGCCCCCCCTTGTATTTATTATTTTAGACTTCCCCAACGCCCTCGTGCCCCGACTAGCCGGACTAATTAATCTCCTGGAAGTCTCCTGCAGCCGGGTCGGACCTGATGTTTGGGGGTAAATGAAAGCGCAGATAGTGCAGAAGTGTCATCCGTACGCCCCCAGATGACTCCAGCATGAACCCCCGTCACTTCCGGTCTGAAGTAGAGCCTTTGAAGAGGTTTTCAGCTCTTCTAAGACAATATTACTATGATATTTTTAACAATACTGTATGGATATTCAACAGCACTATATTGATTTTTTTTTTCATTTTTCCTATTTTTTACATTTTGTATTTTTTGGATGTCAAGTCACGTTTCATGTTTATCATAGTTCTTTTATGACAATAGAGTGTTGCAATTATACTAACGGCCACTAGACGCAGTAATTACATCCTCGGTAGCTAAAGGAACAAGAAAATCGTTTTAAATCACTGAAATGACTGAGGATGAGAGGATACCTTTTTTTCTTTTTTTTTAAAACAAAAATAACCTCCAAATTATTAAGTTATGTATATTCTTGGCAGACCAATTTAGATTTTAACCTGTATTTATTGGACATTTTTCGTAGTATTGTTATAGTACGTGTGATATTTTAGTTTGACTTAAATAAAAATATTTCATATGTGTCTATCAAGCATGTTAGTATTCAACATCCATTTCCCTAAGATTTGTCTAGTTTATTTGAAAATATTTTAAAGTTATACCCTCGTGAATATAAAAGGACTCCATGACCAACTACACGTTCACTTTTGTCAGACTGACCAGATTTTCTTGCCTAAGGGAAGGACCTTTTTGAAGATGGATAGAAAGATCCATTGTCATTAAGAAAGAGCTGAGCCAAAAGACAAAGTTTATACGTTTTTTTCCATGTGCTTTCCTACCAACCATTAGAAGGTTCTAGTAAGTAAGTAACTGACTAAGTTTTATTTGTAAAGTGCCTTTCTCAGACCAGGGTCACAAAGCACTTTAAATCAAAACAATACACAGTAAAAATACAAACTTACAAAAGGTCACGACAACATAGAGACAAACAACAGCCCCAAGACAATTGAGAAAAAGGCTGCACATTTGAAATGTCTTAAGATGCTTCTTGAAGGACTCAGTAGATCCATCAAACACAGAAGTAGAAGAAGATCATTCCAAAGCTTACTAGAAATGAGTTACAGTAAATGTCAGTACAAAATATAAAATAATATATCATTTGTGTATTGGCATATTTATGTTCAAAGTTTCCTGTTTTTGAAGTGGATAATGTGAACCTCAACGCTGTGAAGATAAAGATTACATGAATCCACGACCCACTGCCACGATTCCCTCCTTCTACCCAAAAGAAAACAGATAAAGTTATTTGTAAACTGACGCTAACACGAAAGAGACGTATTTTCCCAGCGGTGTTGTCCTCAGACGACCCTGTGTGGTTCCCACGCTCCCTTCTAAGTGGCACAAACACAACAAACACACTAGCGCCGGCTCCGCGGTCCCCAGTCGCAGCAGCGATAAAACACCATTCTAGCCTCCCGTCTGGAGAGCGAGGATGGAGAGGAGAGCCGGGAGAGAGAGAAAGATGCTTATTTATTTGTGGCTGTTTCCTCGCCTGTCAGGATAAAGAGGGCAACAGTCTGAGAACATAATTTCACTGCGAGAGCCTTCGCCTGGAGCGCTCACACACACAACACACACACACTGTACACACACAAACACATGCTAGCGAGCAGCGAGGAAGGCTGTTGACCTGCTGAATAATGCCTCTCGACTGCTGTGTACAAGTGTGTGTTTGAGTCAGTGTGGTTAGCAGCTTAGCCTCCTGCTGGCTTCTGTTAAGGGCTAAAGGGATCCATGTCAACAACTAGCAATAAAGATGATGCACACACACAAACACACACACACATGCATTGTCGGCACGTCTCCAATAGTACATAGATAGAGTTGAGAGTATGTGAAGGGTCTATTAGCAGCAGCGGTCGGGGGCTGATGATGGGAGACATCAGAGTCATCCCCCCTCCGCCGCCCCCATCTACTCCCCCAGTGGGTGAGGTTGTTTGGAATGCTGCCAGCTGCTTGTTGACGAACCAGGTGTGTGTGTGTTGTCTGCGATCATGTGATCGTGGCCCTCAGAGGAGGAAGCAGAAAGAATGACTCGACTACTCACAAGATGATGTCACTGATCCATTTTTCTTCTAACCACTTTGTGTGTCTCTTTTTTTGTTTGTTCGGCATTAATCTGACGTATTATAAATCACTAATTCTAGATCATTCTCATGATTCTTCTACACACATACTCTGACGTGCACTTATACACACAGTGCCCATCATTTATTTTCATTAGTGTGATTGTCTCAATGTCACTGTGACCTTCAACTATCTTAACACATTTGTACACGTCTGTCATATAAGAAAAGTGTGTATGTGTGCACGCTGCTGTGCTAATGCTAATTTCTATATGGATCCTCAGGAGTTTGAAAAGTGGTGTCTAATGGTACTTAAGATTGATGATGACGATGAGAATGATGGGGATAACAAAAATGTTGATAATGATGATGACGGTGATGGTGACGGTGAGGAGGGCCATTTCAATGGCGATGGCGATGGCGATGGCGATGGCGATGGCGATGGCGATGGCGATGGCGATGGCGATCTGATGGCCATGACGATGGCCATGATTATGGCGATGGTGATGGCGATGGCGATGACGATGATGATGGCGATGATGATGGCGATGGTGATGGCGATGATGATGATGATGGTGATGATGATGGCGATGGTGATGGCGATGGCGATGGCGATGGCGATGGCGATGGCGATGGCGATGGCGATGGCGATGTGGATGGAGATGGCGATGGCGATGGCGATGGCTATGGCTATGGCGATGTGGATGGCGATGGCGATGGTAAAGGCGATGGCGATGGCGATGACGATGGCGATCTGATGGCCATGACGATGGCCATGATTATGGCGATGGTGATGGCGATGGCGAGGACGATGATGATATGGATGGTGATGGCGATGATGATGATGATGGCGATGATGATGGCGAGGACGATGATGATGGCGATGATGATATGGATGGTGATGGCGATGGCGATGGCGATGGTGAAGGCGATGGCGATGGCGATGGCGATGGCGATGGCGATGGCCATGAAGATGGCGATGGTGATGGCGATGGCGATGGTGAAGGCGATGGCGATGGCGATGGCGATGGCGATGGCGATGGCGATGGCGATGGCGATGGCGATGGCGATGGCGATGGCGATGGCGAAGGCGATGGCGATGGCGATGGCGAAGTCGATGGCGATGGTGAAGGCGATGGCGATGGCCATGAAGATGGTGATGTGGATGGAGATGGCGATGGCGATGACGATGGCGATGGCGATGGCGATGGCGATGGCGATGGCGATGGCGATGGCGATGGCGATGGCGATGGCGATGGCTATGGCTATGGCGATGTGGATGGCGATGACGATGGCTATTGCGATGGCGATGGCGATGGTGATGGCGATGATGATGGCGATGGTGATGGCGATGATGATGATGATGGCGATGATGATGGCGATGGCGATGGCGATGTGGATGTGGATGTGGATGGAAATGGCGATGGCGATGGCGATGGCGATGGCGACGGCGATGGCGACGGCGATGGCGATGGCTATGGCGATGTGGATGGCGATGCCGATGGCGATGGCGATGGTAAAGGCGATGGCGATGGCGATGGCGATGGCGATGGCGATGGCGATGGCGATGACGATGGCGATCTGATGGCCATGACGATGGCCATGATTATGGCGATGGTGATGGCGATGGCGATGACGATGATGATGGCGATGATGATGGCGATGGCGATGGCGATGGCGATGGCGATGGCGATGGCGACTGCGATGGCGACTGCGACGACGATGGCTATGGCGTTGTGGATGGCGATGGCGATGGCGATGGCGACAGCGACAGCGACGGCGACGGCGACAGCGACAGCGACGGCGACGGCGACGGCGACGGCGATG
Organism: Callionymus lyra; assembly: GCF_982586985.1. Lineage (NCBI taxonomy): Eukaryota > Metazoa > Chordata > Actinopteri > Syngnathiformes > Callionymidae > Callionymus > Callionymus lyra. The sequence continues at coordinate 36,250,468 of NC_141820.1, read as the reverse complement.
GAGATGGCGATGGCGATGGCGATGGCGATGGCGATGGCGATGGCGATGGCGATGGCGATGGCGATGGCGATGGCGATGGCGATTGCGATGGCGATGGCGATGGCAATGGTGAAGGCGATGGCGATGGCCATGAGGATGGCGATGGCGATGAGGATGGAGATGGCGATGGCGATGGCGATGGCGATGGCGATGGCGATGGCGATGGCGATGGCGATGGCGATGGCGATTGCGATGGCGATGGCGATGGCGATGGCAATGGTGAAGGCGATGGCGATGGCCATGAGGATGGCGATGGCGATGAGGATGGCGATGGCGATTGCGATGGCGATGGCGATGGCAATGGTGAAGGCGATGGCGATGGCCATGAGGATGGCTATGGCGATGAGGATGGCGATGGCGATGGCGATGGCGATGGACGATGGCGATGGCGATGGCGATGGCGATGGTGAAGGCGATGGCGATGGTGAAGGCGATGGCGATGGCGATGGTGAAGGCGATGGCGATGGCCATGAAGATGGCGATGGCGATGGTGAAGGCGATGGCGATGGCGATGGCGATGGCGATGGCGATGACGATGACGATGACGATGACAATGGCGATGGCGATGGCGATGGTGATGGTGATGGTGATGGTGATGGTGATGGCGATGGCGATGGCGATGGTGATGGCGAAGGCGATGGTGAAGGCGATGGCGATGACGATGACGATGGCCATGAAGATGGCGATGGCGATGGCGATGGCGATGGCGATGGCGATGGCGATGGCGATGGTGAAGGCGATGGCGATGGCGATGGCGATGGCGAAGGCGAAGGCGAAGGCGAAGGCGAAGGCGAAGGCGAAGGCGATGACGATGACGATGGCGATGGCGATGGCGATGGTGAAGGCGATGGCGATGGCGATGGCCATGAGAATGGCGATGGCGATGGCGATGGCGATGGCGATGGCGATGGCGATGGCGACGGCGACGGCGATGGTGAAGGCGATGGCGATGGCGAAGGCGAAGGCGAAGGCGAAGGCGATGACGATGGCGAAGGCGAAGGCGAAGGCGAAGGCGATGACGATGACGATGGCGATGGCGATGGCGATGGCGATGGTGAAGGCGATGGCGATGGCGATGGCCATGAGAATGGCGATGGCGATGGCGATGGCGACGGCGATGGCGATGGCGATGGTGAAGGCGATGGCGATGGCGATGGCCATGAGAATGGCGATGGCGATGGCGATGGCGACGGCGACGGCGACGGCGACGGCGACGGCGATGACTCAAAAACGACCATCCATATACTGTACATCTATCTAGCTTCCTCAGCTGATCTGAGGTTGGGTTTATGAAGCAGCAACCAAAGCAATTAGCCCCTAATCCTCCAGCTATCCTGGGAAATCAGAAAAATAGTCTCTCCGTCACTTCCGTGGTATCCTCCCAACTGAACATTCCAGGAACATGAAGGAGAGGTCCAGGAGGCTTACATCTTAAAAAAAGGTGATCAGCGAAATCAACAGGCTGCTTGGCTGGAGGAGCTCTCTTTAAGTCACAGAGTTGGTGAGCAACCAACAAGTGCTAGACTGTTAAAGCTCTTAAGTAGGCCCTGGTCCAGACAAAACCCAACTTCTCTTATCCCACTTTGGTCTATTCTTTCAACCAAATATGAAGTCCTATGAAGGTTATGGTTTCTGTCTCCTGACAGAGAGATCGGATCGGACCAGAGGTGGCAGGTTATGCTAATAACCCGGACAGATAACCATGGCACCGCGAGGGCGAGTGGTCAGGGGGCGCCTCAGAGGCTAGAGGGCGGATTTAAGTTTGCACCGCTTACAAACAGCAGATGACCTAAGGTAGTGGCTGAAATTATGATTCAAGATTAAGGGATCAGGGAGACCCGGGGCGCACCTGTCCAGGAGAGAGTTGCTACAAGGGATATGTTCACATCCGGTTTGTGAAAGTTTGTTCTTGTGTGACTTGACTGACCATCATCCATCCAGGAGCTTTACTGTGGATGCACTGTGTTTGTAGGTGTGTGTGTGTCACTAACAGAGTGATTTTGTCACAGATTGTGACGATAACAACCAGAGATTATATTTACTTGCTGCCAGAGCTCCCAGAAGTCCTGTAAAGCTGCTTCTGCTTTTATTTATGAGGTGGCAGTTGCGCTCTTGATCGCCGCCTGTTCTTCTCTGAGATTGATGATGTTGCTGCAGCTTGTTGATCCTCAGCAGAGACTCGGAGCGACGCTTTTACTCTTTTCCTTTCTCACGTGATCAACAGTGGGGTCTCCATGTATGCCAGGCTAGTCCTTCGTTTACTGAAGGTACGAGACATGAAGGGGAGGAGGGGGAAGGATATAAAGTGAGGGTAGTGAGATGGAGGGGATGAAAAAGATGGAGGGAAGAAGCAGAGAAAAAAAAGGAAGGAATAAAGAAATGGGGTTATGAGAGAGAGAGGGAAGAAAATAGAAAGAGACTGGTAGAGAGCGATTAACATTTGATGCTAATTAGGAGGTTGTATACACACTCACACCTGCAGACACACATACCTACACACACACACACAAACGCACTCACACAGAGCTTGGAAACTTGTTTCTTTATTAAAATTGTGTGCCAGTGTGTGTGTGTTCTAATCTCTCTAATCTCTCTTTGTTCATGTTTTTCCTGTGCTTTGTAGTCGTGTTTATGTTTGTGGTTGTGTTTTTAGTTTTCTTAATATTTGTAAGTATATTTTTCACTATTGTGTTAATAATCTGTTGTAATCATGTGGGGATTTGATTGAATGTGTGCAGATGTTTGTGTTTTTATTTTCGAGCATTTTTATGTCAAAGCTTCTCAACTTCATCCTTTTGTATCAGTTTTATCTGTTACCATAGGTGTGTGTTTGTTTGTGTGTGTGTGTGTGTGTGTGGTGGGGGGGGGGGGGGGGGTGTGTGCGTGTGCGTGTGTGTGTTTTGCACAGGTGCTCACAGGTCCATTTGTGGTGTGTGTCTGTTTTTGATTTTTTACATTTCTTTTTACTTCTTGCCTCTTATTATTTGCATGCGTTTGTGTTTCTGTGACAGTGTTGTACCAATAATATGTTGAATTTATATTTTTTATATTGTAATGTGGTTTATATTGTGAACATTTTGTGTTCATTATATATATTGTGTATTTATGTTTATATATTGTGTTGTTTTTTTAATTAAATGCATTTTTTAGGGTGATGTCACATAGTGTTATTAATTCCTAAATGCATGTATTTTTGTTTTCATCTATTTACATTTTGTGAGTTTTCATTTAATTAAACAAACATGTGTGTATTGTTATATTTCTCAAAGCATGTTTGCGTTCATTACGTCATCTTACAGTTTTTAAAAATGTATTTATTTATTGTGCATGTGAGCTATGTTTATTATCATGATTATTATGTATAATATTTATTGTGTCTATTTTGTGTTTATTATTTTGGTAGGGCTATGAAAAAAAAGTTTTTTGTTTATGTTCTATGTATTTAATTTTTCTGTTAGTTGTCTCATTAGATTAATATCACTTTGTTTTAGAATATTGTTATTTTGCATCTGTATTGTTCAGGATCTTATGTTAAACGTTTACTTTGATGTCTGCTGTGTGGTTAACGTTTTTTTTTAAAAAACAAAAACATTTCAATGTTTTTTCTTGTAAGCATGCACATGCATGTTTGTGTTTCATGCTGTGTTTGAACGTTTCATTTTTGTGTTCATACTTTGTGTGTGCTCATTTAGGTTGTGTTTGTCTATTAACATTTCAACCATTTTAATTTTAATTTTTCTATCTGTGCATATTTATGTTGTGCTATCATGTGTTTGTATTTATTTTCTACATGCATGTGTGTAAACTGTACATATTAATATGTTGGTTGTGCACTTGTGTGTAGCTTCCCTCTGTTGTGTTTGCTTTGAAAAGTGTGTCTCATCATTGTTGTATATTTCTTCTTGTGAAATGTGTGTTTTTGTTATCTGCATGTGTGTTTAATTATGTGTGTGCTTTACTGCTGCTGTGTGTTTATGGGGCTTCTCGTTAGCCTCGCTCGTGCTGACGACCCGCTAATTAACACCCATGTTAATCACTCTACACCCCCCCTCCGTGTCGCCTTCTCCTGATCGACCCACAATCCTCTTCGTGAACATTATTTCTCTTATTATACCTTTTGTCTTCGCACCTTCTACGATTTTAACGAATACCTCGCCAGTAAATATTTGATAAACATTTTTTTTTTTAAATGTACATTTTATCTGAATTTATTTACTATATCTGTTTTCTAACTAAGGTCGTACTCCGCGTTTCTCCGTCACCTGGTGTAGTTCTATGGACTCAAATCTGCTGAATCTTGAGGCAACACTGACCTCTGCTGGCGGGTGTTGTCATGACGCGCTACTGTGGCTCCAGGTACGTCTGGTTCTGGTGGGTTCAGCCCTGGAGCGCCTGCAGCGAGGATCTGCCCGGACGGTCAGAGGTAGATGAGGAGTCAGAGTAATGAGGAGCGAGAAGGGCTGGAGGAGGGAGGTCCGTGGCCGGTGGCAGGCACGCGGGGATTGACTTTTCACCGTCGAGAACTGACCTTTACCACGAGAAGTATTTGAGTGGGATCTGGAGCAAGAGTATCTGATTCTCTGGTTCCGTCTTAACGGCTTTTGTTTACGTTTACGTGGATCAACCGAGAAACCCTGGCCCTGTCTAACATTTATTTAAAAAAAATATCCCTTACGTAGAACGTCAGTTTATTTCGACAGTATTACTCTGAAATATTTTAAAATTACAACTACTATTACTTGTTTTTTACTTTATAATTGGATTCATCATTAGTTATGTAGTATTTGTTAAAACAAGAGGCAGTTTTATAATGTGTATGTTTTACTGCCAATATTATGTGTTGTATTAACACAGTAGCCATTTCACCAATAGTACTTGAGAGTAATTAATGTAAGTAGTCTATCATCTGTATATTTTCCTGTAGTATCCAAGCATTTACCTCACTAGTAGTACAAGTATTGCAACACAAATAGTATATGTAGTAGTCGAAGCAGTATCACGATTCGATTCGATATTAGTAGACGTATCACTTCAAGTGCTAGTAGATTTAGGTTTGATTTATAGTTTTTAACTATGTACTACTATTGACATCTGTTGGAGCTGATAAATAATCAGCTGAACATAAATATTCAGAATCTGAAGTTAAGTAGTATTGTAATAATAGCCATATGATCGCTAGTGGTAGTATTACACATTACTGTATGTGATGGTAGCAGGACATCTGTACTCTGGTGTAATTTCAGTAGTACAGTTAGTTCTAATGTTTGTGTATTACTTCAGTAATACTTATGTCAGTACTAGCACGTTGGTATGGTTCTGTCGCTATTTCTGTAAAGTTGTGATTCTGCTCTGATAAAAGTTGTTGCAGTGTTAGTGAAAGTTGTGAAGTTGTTTTGTTTTGGCGCTGTTTCACTAAACTGTCAAACTGTTGTACAGATAGCTAATGTTTTGCTAGAGTTCTGGCTCTAAAGTTTCTCTTGCTGTCGCGCCTGGTTAGCGCTCATCGTAGAGCAACCTTCAGGCGGCGATGTTGTGCTTTCACATTCCAGAGTGTTTGTGAGAACTAAAATTGTATTTGCAAAACTCGACACAGATGTGTTTCTCTGCTCTTGGAGGAAGAAGTCAACACCATGGAGCGTTCAGGTCGGCTGGAAAACATAAGAATAAAGTGCCCGGCCGTGCGACCCGGGTTCTGGTCCAGGGTCTTACTGGGTGGACCTGCGTTCGAGCAACAATCACACATCTATAATAAATGAGTTGGGCTCCTCTGGCCCGGCCGGAGAGGAGGCACAGATGAATAATGCAGAGAAGACGCCCGTCAGAGACCCAAACATGGGGCCCACGCCGCGCCAATTACCCTTCTGTGCTAATGATGATCGTGTTGATGATGTCCCCCGACGACCCCTAACCCCCCATGCCCAAATCTGACATTTGCATCATGCTGCTAGAAGCTCCACCAGCGCGTGGATGCAAAGATCTGTGAGGAGCATTTCCAAAACACCATCAGTCGTACAACAAACTGTCTCAGGAAAATAATTGCTAAGCTAGCTTAGATGTGCATGTTTTTTGCAAGTGTATTCAAACGCACACACACACACACACACACACACACACACACACACACACACACACACACACACACACACACACACACACACACACACACACACACACACACACACACACACACACACACACACACACACACACACACACACACTTCTCATGAATATGTCCAGATGCCAGGTCTATAACTTCAAACAAATTGACTCACAAAATACTGGTCGCACACTTCCAGATGTGTGGCAGATGTGGTCTGAGGGGGGCGACCACGAGCACCTCAGCTGCGTCAGTAAAAAATGGCAGAGCGAGCTTTAAATCACACAGTGTGAGGTTGAAGGGGGGACACCCGGGACGACCCGCTGAGAGGCTCCGTTAGCTAAACACCAGGACGGAGGACATTGTGTTCACGAGCGATGATGTCATTTCTGACAAAGTGTGTTTGTAAGTGTGACATGGAAGTGTGTTTGTAAGTGATACGTGTCAATGTAGAGAGGGATGGAAATAAACATGTGGATAAACATGGCTCAAATATAAACTACACTTAAGTGTGTGTGTAGGAAGGAGCGTGAAAGTCTGTGTGTACGTGTGTGTGTGTGTGTGTGTTAGAGAGAGTGTGTGTTTGTCTGGGAGAGTAAGAACGAGGAAGTTTGTGTGTATCTCCGACAATGTGTGTGAGCCAGTGAGCTGTAGTAGTATATTTTTGTTTGAGAAGTTTTTAATCAACTGCATGAATTGATGAAATATACAATATATATATATATATATATATATATATATATATATATAATAAGTACTAGTTCTACTACTTGCAGTAGTTGTGCTTAATCTGATAGTTGGATTGATTTCATTCACCACTTAGTTACGAGGAGCAAAGAGAGGCTGGCTTAGCTAATAGCTAATAGCTAACAGTGCCATTCTTCGCAGTAATGGTATTAGTAGTAGCAGTATTTTACTAGCAGTTGTATTTAAATTGCAATGGCAGTAGAAGTAGCAATACTTAAATAGTAGTAGAAGCAGTATTTAAGCAACAGCACGAGTGATGGTATTCAGAGGAAGTATTTAAGTAGCAGCAACATTAGCAGTAATAGTAGTAGAAGTATTTAAGAAATTACAGTAGTACGGTTGAAGTATTTAAGCGAAAGTATCAGTCAAAGTATTTTGGCAGTAGCATCAATAGTAGTAGTACTTCTGTGCCCACTCGTCATGGCAGCTGATTTGGCGGCGGCCATGTTGTTGCTGAAAATAGCGTTGACAGTGATGTTGGAACGTCGGCGCCACCTGTCATCTCGTTCTTCCTCCTCATTTGTGCTCTGTCAGAGTCCTATCTGTGTGTGTGTGTGTGTGTCACACTCCCACTCAACAACACTTGTTTGTGTCTGCCCGCGGTAATTAACACTTGGACAAGTTGACATGTGTGTGTTGTTGCGGTGTCGTCAGCTCAGGTGTCAGTTGTGCGACGCTCATGTCATGTTAGTGTGTCTGCAGTGTCTCCGTCAGGGTCGTGGAGTCAGAGGTGAATCCAGAGAGTCACTCCAGAGAAAGATCCACTGGCGCACAACAAAACACAGCATTGCAATGAATAAAAAGGTTTAAAGGTATAGGTTTAGTTGAGGTACTCATATGCTGCAGGACTTAAAATAGATGTTCGTAGATGATATGCTTATAGTAGACAGTGTCGTTGTAAAAGTCAGGAGTTGGCAGTATTTGTGTCACCAGCAAAATCACTAAAGTAAAGTAAAAGTAGTAAACGTAGTAAAAAAGAGCTTACTCAGCTGTTGTGGTAGAATTAGAGCAGTAATGTGTAGTTTTGTACTTGTGGTGGTAGAAGCATGATCAGTTGCAGTAGAACTGTGTACTAGTACTGTGAAATCATGATCAGTGGTACAAAAAAGAATTCCCTCGCATTGACAGTCAGTTTGATGCAATTGCAGCGGACCTCTGCTGCCATCTGCTGTTCCTTATCTGAAACAGCAGTGACACGTTTATATTGCAATATTGTTGTTGAGTTCGCTGCCTTTGTTGATATTATATTTATGTTGACGTTAGTGTTTTGACCAAGTTGTTGTACTAAGTTCTTCGACATGTTGTTAGTTTTCATCAATTAAAAACTTTTGTACCATATATTCTTCTCTCCACAATGCTCAAACATATAATAACATTTATATTAACTTGTAATTCTGACCAATATAGGGTTACTTGTAGTGCTAGTACTATTGCATGATGTAGCCAGTAGTGTAAAAAGATGGTAAGAGAAGAAATACCAGCACCTCTTTCAGAGAATTGCTGTTAACATCAGCAGATAAAGTAGTTTCTCGTAATAGCAATAAACATGGATTATAGCTGCTGCAGTAGCTGAACTAGCTGTAAAAGTACAGTAGTTATTAACGTCAAAGTAGCTAAACCAAAGTAGCTGAAACGTTTGTGAAAATAAAGTTTGGGTTTTAAAATCTGGATCATGTAAAAGCCAGCGGGAAAAGCAAGTTAAGGAGGGATCGATGGTGACTGATCAGAATGTGTGTGGAAGTTTTAACTGAGTATATTGGCCAACACTTGCTTATCAGTCATTCACTTTGATTACTGAGTCAGCAGGTGGACTTTCCGATCATGTTATACAGTATTCTTGTCAAAGGAAGCTCAGATACGCTCGACAGAGGAGAGGGAAACTGCTCACAGGTCAGTGACTCTTTTATCTAGAGGAAGCATATAAATAACGTAAAGTGCAAAAAGCCTAAGAATGAACATTATTTGAGTGGTTTTTAAAACGGTCTCAGAAAAGAATATGCGTCTATTACGTTAAGGACTTCGGATCAGGGAGTGCTATAAAGATAAGGGCCTTCTGATTTACCTACTCTTCTGATGTCGTGGTGGTAATATTTTACCGCAGCTAAGGTAAGTGCAGTACACTCAATGTTTACAGCTTTGCTTCAGGAAACATAGAACTAAAGATCGTACTTCATGGCTAAACACAAAGAGACAAACTCTTCCCAGGATTCCATTGTGTTATAAATACCTCGTAAATCGTTGACAAATTTTATAAATACTCTCCATTGGCTCACATTCATAAGTATAGTGAGTGTGAAGATAATTTTGCCGAGTAGGCAATAATGTTGACTCACGTACATATATAGTATTCTCTAAACATCCAGGAACCCAGAGGTCTTTAGAGGTATAGTTACAGAACATCTATTGTACATCTGGATTCTATTAAAGTAGTATTTCAAACTGTACTCACTTCGATTTTATTTTATTCATTCTTTCCTAAGCAGTGTGTTTTTTGTGTTTGTGCATACAGGTGAAGGTGTGGACAGTGCTGGACCTGGATTAGCATCTGGAGCTGGATCATCAGAGAGAAACATCAACTATGTAGGCCTTCAAACCGACATAACATTAAATTCTGTTGAGTAGTTCTCGATCGGCTGCTCTAGTAGTAAATGAAACCACGGTGCACCGAATTCCTCAGAACCAATGAGTCTTTTTTTTTTTTAACTCGAAATGCTTTTTCTTTTTGTTATATTCTATGAATTAGTAGCTGGTTAATCCCTAGCTATTGAAGATAAATTAGGCAGTGACATTAAATTGACCATAAACGTTCTAAATATAGGAGGCATTTGAAAGCCATAGGATACTCCTTACAGTTTAGCTTGTCTAGGGAGAGGTCCAGGAATCCTAAAAAGATATCTGAGCTACCTGGACAGGCTTCTCTCCATGTGAATGAGCAGTGGTTCAACTTTCACTTTACTGAACTAATGTGCTCCTCACCTTAGCTCTAAAAAGCCTTTGCTGCTTGAATCTGTGATCTTGTTCCTTCTGTCTCTATCAAAAGATAATGTCTAAAGTGAGAGTAGTTACAGAGCTCTTACTGAGACTTGCTGCTGCAGCAATCTGTCTTATGTTCCATTTTAGCCTCAAATAAACATGTATCAAGATACTGAGAGTCTTTCGCCTGAGGCACGATCTCTCCTCCAACCTGGACAAGACATTTCTCTTGTGGAGGATCACTTTTCGTATTTGATCAATGATTCCAGAAAGAGAAAACCCACTGAACTGCTGTTAGGCAACAACATACATTGTTAATCATATAAGCATAGAAAGAGTTGCTAACCATCCCCAAATCTTAAGACAAAGGGAAGCTACTCTTTCATAAAGCTGAGATACAATCCAACGTAAATGGTTCACGCAAGCCTACCTAAGCTTGTTGTCCCCGGGACACTCCAGAGTGGAAAAGAGTATCCAGCTTGAGCAGATCTTGAAGCTACCAGAGCCTGGATCGTGTATCAAGGCTAGGATGTTGTTCGGTTTCCATGTCCCCAGAGACATTTTCCAGGAATACATCAAATAATTATGTTGTGATTTCATCAGGTTCCATCACAAGGGCCCAGAAGGACCTGAACTCTGCTGTGAGTCGCTGAAGAGCAACCGGTCGATGTTTTACCCCATTGATTTCAAACCTGGACAGCAGTCTTCAGAAGAGAGGTGAGCTGATGTGTCAGCAGGTACATCACCTTTTGCCAGGAAGCATTGGGGGAACCCTTACTTAGATGGCTTTGAACCTGGTACCTGACAAAGGACCTGTTTGTCATGGGAGACCCTACACATGGTTTAACCACCTAAGGTTGTTGGGATGTTCAAACTTTACATTGTGGATTTGATTTGTTGCGATTTCATCAGGTTCCATCACAAGGACCCAGACAATCCGGAACCCTGCTATGAGTCACTAAAGAGCAACCGGTCCATGTTTTTCCCCATTGACTTTAAACCTGGAATGGAGTCTTCGGAGGAGAGGTGAGATTCTTTTTAAGCAGGTACATCATCTTTTGTCAAGAAACATCAGTGGGACCTTCTACTTAGATGGCATTAACACTGATTTTCATAACTTCAACACCATCAATTTTCAGTCATATAGGCACAGACGACTGTTATAGATATAAGAGATGTAATCAAATGTAAATGATTCACTCAAGCCCACCCCAGCTTGTTTATCAACTGGACACTCCAGGATGGAAGAGAGTAGGTCCAAAATGTTGACATGATCAATAAATGGTGAATGTATTCATCATCCATAATGATATATACTAAAATATATCAGAAGTTGATGCAAAATTGATAATAGCCCTTTGGGTCACACAGTGCCCTTGGAGTATCTCACATTTACAAAAGTTGATGATCACTGAATGGAACATAGAAAACTGTAAGAGTTAAAATTCATCAGGTTCCATCACAAGGACCCAGAAGGACCTGAACTCCGCTGTGAGTCACTTAAGAGCAGCCGGTCCATGTTTTTCCCCATTGACTTCAAACCTGGACTGGAGTCTACGAAGGAGAGGTGAGCTAATGCTCCAGCAGGTATTTTGTCTGGAAGCATCGGAGGGGACCTTTGACGTAGATGGCATTGGCCCTCATTTTCTCATTCTTCTCAGAGTGGACATTCAAAGCTCATATCTCCTCAGTGGTCAGCAACACCACTCGCACCTGGACTCTACAAAACAGGTTTGTCTATCTTGGGAGAGGCTCCTCCTATTTAGTCTCATTTCAGGGTTTCAAAGCTTCTGGTCTTTGATGTTTGGAAGATTATCTATTTGGATTGTTTCTTTATCTAAAATTATGTTCCAGTTGCTGAAGAAGGAGTTCTTCCAGTATATTGAGAAGGAGCTGGACAGAGTTTGGCCAGTTGTAAGTCCAGATGAACCAAGACATCTAGAAAATGAAGAGGATATGGAGCCGACCAGGAGCATCAGAGAAGCCTTCCTACAGATTTCAGTTCACCTCTTGAGGAACCTAGAAGAGGATGATCTGGCAGAGTGTCTGTTGCGCCGTAAGAACACCCTAACATCTCTAACATGATGAAGATGAAGCCCACATTAGCAACACATCTATAAGTCAATCAATGAAGATTTTACAGATTCACCATCAAGAATCTTCTGACGGATTGAATTTCTTTACATTCAGAGAGTTGTACTACAGTGCGTGGAGCACTTCAACTGAAGAGGAGGCTGCAAAAGAAGTTCCATAGTGTGTCTGAGGGGGTCGCCAAAGCCGGAAATGTTACCCCTTTGAATCAGATCTACACAGAGCTCTATTTAATTGAGGGGGGCACAGACCAGGTTAACCAGCAGCACGAGGTCCGACAGATTGAAACTACAGCTAGAAGAGTAAGCAGAGCAGAAACCACCATCAGACAAGAAGACCTCTTTAAAACTTCACTTAAGACGGACAAACCAATCCGGAACCTGCTTACAATGGGTGTTGCTGGCATTGGGAAGACCCTCCTGACACAGAAGGTGACACTGGACTGGGCTGAAGACAAGGCCCATCAGAACTTCCACCTCGTGTTTCCTTTCAGCTTCAGAGCGTTAAATGTGCTGAAACACAAGAAGTTGAGTTTGTTGGAACTTCTGCATCTCTTCTTCCCTGAAATCAATGAAGCAGAGCTCTGCAGCTTTAAACAAGGCCAGGTTCTTTTCATTTTTGACGGTCTGGATGAGTGTAGACTACCTCTGGACTTTCTCAACAGTCATGTCATGATGGGTGTTACAGAGTCTGTGTCAGTAGATGTTCTCCTGACAAACCTCATCAGGGGGAATTTGCTTCCTTCAGCAAGCCTGTGGATCACCACGCGACCTGCAGCAGCCAACCAGATCCCTCCCGAGTGTGTGGACATGGTAACAGAGGTAAGAGGGTTCACTGACCTCCAGAAGGAGGAATACTTCAGGAAGAGGTCCAGAGATGAGGAGCAGACCCAAACCATCATCTCCCACATCAGGACCTCAAAAATCCTCTACATTATGTGCCACATTCCAATCTTCTGCTGGATCGCGGCCACAGTTCTAGAGGACATGGTCAAAAACAGATTTACAAGAGAGCTGCCCAGTACACTGACTGAGATGTACATCCTCTTCTTGGTGGTTCACTCCAAAGTCAAGAAGCTGAAGTACCATGGAGGTACTGGGACAGACATAGTTTGGGATCCTGAGAGCAAGAAGATGATCAAGTCACTAGGAAAACTGGCTTTTGAGCAGCTGCAGGGAGGCAACTTGATCTTCTATGAAACAGACCTGAGTGAGTGTGGCATCGATATCACGGCTGCCTCAGTTTACTCTGGAGTGTTCACACAAATCTTCAGAGAAGAGAGAGGACTGTACCAGGACAAGTTCTTCTGCTTCATACATCTGAGTGTTCAGGAGTTTCTGGCTGCTCTACACGTCCACCTAACATTCAGCAACAGTGAGGTCAACCTCCTGGAACCAGAACAAAAAATGAAATTGAAAATCTTCACATTTAAGTCAAACAAACAGTTCTACCAGACTGCGGTGGATCATGCTCTGAAGAGTCCAAACGGACACCTGGACATGTTCCTACGCTTTCTTCTGGGCCTTTCACTGAAGACCAACCAGACTCTCCTGAGAGGATTGGTCAGACAAACAGCAGGTGACTCACGTACCAACCAGTCCATAGCTGGGTACATCAGGAAGAAGACCAGCGAGATAGCATCTCTGGAGAGAGTCATCAACCTGTTCCACTGTCTGAATGAGCTGAAGGACAGTTCTCTTGTGGCAGAGGTCCAACAACAGCTGAGATCAGGACGTCTCTCCACAGACGACCTGTCTCCTGCTCAGTGGTCTGCTCTGGTCTTCATCTTACTGTCCTCTGAAGAACAGCCGGACATGTTTGACCTGAACAGATACTCGGCTTCAGAGGAGGCGTTTCTGAGACTATTGCCTGTGGTCAAGGCTTCAAAGAAAGTCCTGTAGGTGGATCAAATGTGAAACATCTCTAGTGAGCCGAGGTACACATCAACTAACCACATACTTGATTTCTCTTTCAGACTGAGAGGATGTCGCCTGTCAAAGAGAAGTTGTTCACTTCTTTCCTCGGTCCTCAACTCTACGTCCTCTAATCTGACTGAATTAGACCTCAGTTACAACAACCTCCTTGACTCAGGAATGAATCTTCTGTCTGCTGGACTGGAGAGTCCACGCTGTCTCCTGAAGACTCTAAGGTACAGAGAGACCTTTGGGAACTCAAAAAGTCAACTATTCTCATAAATAAATAACTAAACTCCTTAAAGTCAAATAGGAAAATTAAACAATTAACTGTTTCTTATGTTCAGTGAGTTTGCAGAAAATGCATTGATGAAACTCCTCTCGTTCACAGACTGAGACATTGTGGACTGTCCGAGAGAAGTTGTTCACTTCTGTCCTCAGTTCTCAGTTCCCCATCCTCCAGTCTGACTCAACTGGACTTGAAGGACAATGAGCTGGAGGATTCAGGCCTGAGGCTTCTGTGTGCTGGACTGGAGAGTTTACACTGTCACCTGGAGACTCTCAGGTCAGTTCTCTCTTCACTACTGATCCTTTTGGTTCCTAACATTCTCAGAGTGAAGGATTTTTCCTACAGTCTGTCAGGGTGTATGATCTCAGAAGAAGGATGCGCTTCTCTGGCCTCAGCTTTGAGGTCCAATCCGTCTCATCTGAGAGAGCTGGACCTGAGCTACAATCATCCCGGAGTAGCAGGACTGGAGCAGCTGTCTGCTGTGCTGAAGAGTCCAGACTGCCAAATAGAGATTCTTGGGTAAGATAACTGAAGCATGTATGTATAAAGAAACCAATACTGGACCTCACATCTATACTGTACATTGTTTATATGAAATATTATTGTTATTTTGTCTTCTGTGTAATGTTTCTATATTCCATTTTCTACTATAAGAGCAGCCATCGCAGACATAAAGAGGCATTGCCCAACGTTCAGTCGATATCCCTATAGTTTAGTTTAGGACGCAGTGTGCCTTTTAAAGATGGAATGAAAAGGCTTTTGTCAATCACATAGCCCAATCCAGACAGCAGTCACACTATATGTCCATTCTGTTTGATGGAGATCCAACAGAAATGGTATTCTCATTTGGAATAGCCCTCAGGATCATTTTTATTGGGATTTTAAAATCTTTTGCCGCAATCAGGTTAAAGAAAAAAAAATGTAATATTAGGTTATTGACCAAGAAGACTAATGTACATTATTAGAACCAGGTTCCAGGTAAGTTCTATGAGCAGTTAGTGGCATTATGGTTGCATGCCTAGAAATAGCTCCAAAAAATCCAGTGTTTGCCTTCATGTCTATATGTCTATTTTGCATCCAGAAGAAGTCTATGGTGAGTTACAGTTAACATGGAAACTTGAGGAACTTCATATAAGTAAATAAATGTTGAACTTTTGTGATTAAGGACCAGGCAGACCAAAGGTCTGTTCAGCCTTCATTTACGTACAATGTGAATGATGAATATTCCGTATTTTTATTCTTGATGAAACTCTCTTTTACAGACTGGGACACTGTGGACTTTCAGAGAGAAGTTGTTCACTTCTGTCCTCAGTTCTCAGCTCTCCATCCTCCAGTCTGACTCAACTGGACTTGAGTGACAACAACCTCCTTAACTCTGGCATGAAGCTTCTGTGTGCTGGACTGGACAGTTTACACTGTCATCTGGACTCTCTCAGGTCAGAAAACAGACCACTGATATACCGTAGATATAGCGGCCAAAACTCAATATGTTGTAAACCGGTTTTCTGCCGGAAAAAACAAACAAGATAACGAGTAGAAAAACCTTTCTCTTGTAAGACATGGTGTGTCCAAGTGCTCGTTGAGGACCATTTTTGTCCCTTAATTATATTTCTTAAGGCTCTAAGCAACACTGTTTACCGTGACATAAACTAAATGAAAAAGCAAGAATAATGCACATTAAGAAAACCCAAGACCAAATTCATGTTTTAAATTTAAGATTAAGAACAGTTGGAATATGTTTATGTTTGCGTGTTTCAATTCAAATTCAATGTATTTTACCAAAAATAAAAAAGTGTCCCATTTTGAATAAAGTTTGGTCACTCCTGTGGTTAAATGTTCAATACATTTCCACTGTTGAAACATTAAGTCTGACAAAGTAGACATGTAAGATTAACAAATGGTGATTAATTAACCACAGTCATTATCATATTTATGTATTATTGCTTTAAGTTTACTTTAAATTTGATTTGATCTGTTGAAATTATATAAATATACATTATACTTGTTTGTTTGCTGTGTTATCATAAAGGACTTTATACAGACCGTGTTTTATTTATGGTTTCTTGTGATCTATACAAAAGAACACAGCAATAATCACCCCTTTGGTGGAAACTTAACACTTGGAAGTAACCTCAGATACAACATATTGTAAATGAAGTGTGTGATCTACTTTAATGATTCATTTTAAAGAAACAAATTCAAGCAAAGGACTTTTGCCAGCAATTTTTAAGTCATAATAAAAATGAGATTAATTATTATTTTTTATTTATTTTTTAATTTTTATGTTTTTAATCTTTGTCAGCATTTTAATAAAGCGATTTGACATGAGGTCTTGAGACAGACCGTGTGTTCGTAGAAGATCTTGATGAACCTCTCTCTTTCACAGACTGACACATTGTGGACTGTCAGAGAGAAGTTGCACACATCTGTCCTCAGTTCTCAACTCTCCATCCTCCAGTCTGACTCAACTGGACTTGAGTGACAACAACCTCCTTAACTCTGGAGTGAAGCTTCTGTGTGCTGGACTGCAGAGTCCACACTGTCACCTGGAGACTCTCAGGTCAGTTTTCTCTTCACTGCTGGTCTTTTAAGCTCCATACAGTTCTCAGAGTGAAGGATGTTTCCTACAGTCTGTCAGGGTGTATGATCTCAGAAGAAGGATGCGCTTCTCTGGCCTCAGCTCTGAGGTCCAATCCGTCTCATCTGAGAGAGCTGGACCTGAGCTACAATCATACCGGAGTAGCAGGACTGGAGCAGCTGTCTGCTGGGCTGAAGAGTCCCGACTGGAGGCTGGAGACTCTTAGGTTTGGACAGAGCTCAGAGTAAATGAACCCTAACTCTCCTTGTGACACCGGTGAAGGCATGAGGGAGACAATTGACCCACTGAAGACAAATCATTCTGTGTTTCTTCCTCCAGGGCAGACCATGGTGGAGAGCAGAGGTTGAGACCTGGACTTCTCAAGTGTGAGTTCGTCAAAGATTTTAACACAATTATTGAGCCCTTAAAGTCTGGTCCACTTTTCTCTATTGTTTAGTCCGTCTTCTTACACTTGGGAGCGCTGCTGCTTCATTCAATTATTCTCTCCATCAGATTTCCATCGCCTCACTCTGGACCCAAACAGTGCACACCAGTGCCTCCTACTGACCAACAACAACAGGACGGTGGAACGTTTGAAGATCCACCATCTGGACAGACCAGTGGGACTTTACCACTTTGCACAGCTGACGTGTGGTAACGGTCTGGTGGGTCGCTCTTACTGGGAGGTGCAATGGAGAGGAGATGTCTCCATCGCAGTGACCTACAGAAGAGACGACGATTGTGAGTTTGGAGAAAACCATGAGTCCTGGAGTCTGACGATAATCGATGGAGTCGGTTTTCATTTCTATCACAATAACAGAGGACATTTTATCCAGTCCTCTTGTGTCTCTGAGAGAATCGGTGTGTTTTTGGACTTTCCTGCTGGATCTGTGTCCTTCTACAGCGTCTCCTCTGACACTCTGACCCACCTCCACACCTTCATCACATCCTTCACTCGACCACTTTACCCTGGATTTGGACTCTGGGACTTGTCTGGTGATGCTGGTCCTGGCTCTTCTGTATCTCTCTGTGACGTGTCGAGATCATCTAAAATACTAGGGATGTAGAGTCACCATGGATACATTGTATTGACAAGGAGACTGTGTTGTTGACATCCCTGCTGTCTGTCATAGATACACAACTGCTGTCTGTCATAGATACACAACTGCTGTCTGTCATGGATACACAACTGCTTTCTGTCATAGATACACAACTGCTGTCTGGTTTGACTAGTGTTTTAAAACTTCTCAGCCAGTTAAAGAGGTGAAATGGTTGGCACCTCTGGTCCTGTAGAAATGATTAAAGCATTTTTTTTTATTTTACTTTTTTATAGATATATATTTATATTTACTTTCTTGTAAATTTGAGTGTGTGTTATAACCAAAGGTATAACAGCTTTGACAAAGATAATGATAAGAATAAATATAGTTCACAATATTTTATTTAGAAACTGATATATGACATTTTCCATGTGTTTTTGATAATAATCACTTAAGTTCTTACATCATGTGCTATGACATTGTACTGATAAAAACTGTGATCTTAGGCATTCCATGCTCCATGTCCTTTTCTATCTCTTAGTAGTTGGTAGTTTTTTTTATATACATACATATATTTGATTGGAAAGTTATGTGTTTGGGGCCCCCAGGAGTGGCTGACATTGATCTAGTTTTTGGTATGATTGGAATTTTATTGAATTTAACTTGACTTGGGCCCAAGGGCTGGTGTTTGGCACAGAAAACATGTATAATAACCCATATAGTGAGGAAATTCATTTGGAATAATTATTTCCTTAAGTTTCCAAAGGTGCCGTTTATCAATCAAACAATTCCTCCTAAATGTATTCATGTCTGTTCCCAGTACAGTATTGAGCATGTTGTGTACATCATCCTGAGTGAAATATGAAATATATCTGGTCGTTCTATCACAAGTGCTGCCTTGTTTTTGGACAGTAGGGTGCGCCAGTGAAGCATGATTTAGTCTAGTTTGTAGAGACAGACGTCAGACGGGCGGAAAAGACATGATGCTGGTTAAGGTAAGAGGCTAATGTTTGGTTTGGGATCCTTGTTGTTCCTTCTTTGCTAATGGAATGCTTTGACGTATGTTTGATGAAGTCCAGCAAAGGTTCCTGAATGTCATCAAAATCAGTTTTATTTTGTTTATTATATTCATTTGATGTTTCACAATCGTCTTTTGAAAATATGCACTGTTTGTATTGTCTCTTCAAGAATCGAGCATGTGTCCTAAAGTTTTTAAAGTTGTTGCTTGTGCAGGAGGTTCTCTGGTTCCTGTCATGGTTTCTCATAGTTACTTTGATTCCAATTTAATGTTTTTTAAAAAAAAAAAAAGAACAATAGGAAGAATAGTTACTAGTTAAGTGTAAACAATGATATTTGTTCAGGTCAAACATTTACCTAGACCTCAAAATAATAGTTTCTAAATATAGTATATTCATTTGGTTATTTCTTATCTCAATGTTTTATGTACCAAATATTTGTCAACATAATATAGACTTAATAATTGTAGCATCAATATTTATCAAACAGAACACTGAAAGGATGAACAAAGTATTTAATAATTTACTTGAATAAATACATTCTAGAAAAAAAGCAATAAACATTTGTTCTCTTCAGTGTGGCTTGTTACTGCAGGTCTGGACTGACCCGTGGACTTCAAAGCGACACTTGACCTGAACCTGAACAACACACTGCTTAGACCGGTTGAATAAAAAACAAATTCAAACGTGTTTATCAAAAATGAGTTTTTATTGTTTTTCCCTCCCGGGCAAAGAGTAAAAAAGTTAACATAGTACATAACAGTATATTAAAGTATATCTTTATAAGAATACCTGGATTAAAACCACATAAATATATAAACAGTGTGAGGACGACTGTCCGCACCAGCACATTTTCATTTCTGTGACCTCAGAAGTGTTGACACCCACAATAAAGGTTTTGGTTGGTTTGTATAAAAAGCATATATAAATATATTAATAGCAAAAAAACAAAAACAAAATATCCATCAACTTTGGCTTGTTCTTGGCCCCAGGTCCGGACGCCTCAAGTACGAAGAGTACGTATGCCAGCAGTATGAGATGGAATCACCTGCACATCAGCCACTTGTATCAAATTCCCATGTTGCAGCTGAACAGGTCATCATTAAAGCGCCATTACATGATGGCTATGTCTATGTAAACAGGAAACACTTTATCCGTTCAATGTTACACAAATAAGTGTGTGTGTGTGTGTGTGTTGCGCATGTGTGCCACAAATTATATCCCATCTTAACACTATTCAGTGCCGAAGTAACTGATTTAGTTTTTTTCTTGTTAAACCTTCAATCATTCTTACAACCCATGATTGTCTCTGTAAGTAGAGTTAATAACTAGTGATGGTCTGATGAAGCTTCATGAAGCAGTGTAATCATTCTCAGAGTCCACTAGATGGCGGTCTCTGTGCTATTTTCCTTTGTTTTGAACAATTGTTCTAATGAAACATCACATCATTTTTAAACTGATGGCGCCACCTTCTGACCTCTAAACAACATGACACTACCTCATGAAGCTTCATCAGCCCATCAAGATCAATAACCCCTGTGTTTGAAATATCAATCTATCAATCTGCACTCATTTACAACAGTGTGGGACCAATGTAAGTCATGTTTAAAGAAAATTAAACTTTTTTAAATTTTTAATTCATTTTCTCATCTTGTTTTTTCAGGCTAATTTTAATAGGATTGTTATATTAAGATTAAATATTGGAAAGGAAGGGTAGGTAAACATCTCCACATTGATTGGGATGTACTTAGAAATGTGCTCTCATTCATTAATTTGTTTTCTTAACTGCTTAATCCATTATGGGGGCGGCGGGGGGGGCTATCCCAGTTTCTTCAGTCGAGAGGCGGGGGACACCCTGGACAGGACACCAGTCTGTCGCAGGGCACGACAAGACACACAACCATTCACACGCACACTCATACCTACGGACAATTTCCCCAAGTTCCCGATCAACCTCTGTATGTTTTTATACTGCGGGAGGAAACCGGAGTCCCTGGAGTAAACCCACACAACACGGGGAGAACATACAAACTCCACACAGAAAGGTCACAATTTCGCTCCCTCCTGACCTGTAGTCCCCTAGTGTGGTTGTTCTGCAGAAAAGTTGAGATTTGGTCGTTGGTGCCTTGAAGTGAACATTTCTATCGTACGTACATAAACTCACTGCTGCAAGTTGCAAAGGTGAGCGGCAAGTTCGGGCGACAGTTTGTTAAACAACAGATCCTTAAAAAAAGGTAATCATACAAAAATATGTATTTTACAGGAAAACCCAGGGTTTTCTTTTTTTTGCGTACGGTGGCTGGATGCAGCACTGAAGGTCGCTGCTGAGGCCCGATGTTCCAATCTGAGTCTCAAGACGGCTTAAAAAGAGTGCTTTGTGGAATCCGTGATCCGTCCTCCGACATTAGAGTTCATCACCCTCGGCCGAGCTGAAGCTGCTCCGACGGCTGCTGTCTTTGGACGCGGCTCCAGGCGAGCTGGCCGAGAGCAGTGGGTCGGCGCCAAAAGGAGAAAGCGCGTCGTCCATGAGGATCTCATCAAGCCGGTGCTCCTCCTTGAGCGTGGCGCTGAAGAAGTCCGTGAAGTGAGACAATGGGTCTGAGAAAGTGGTGCAGCCGTCAGCGCCCGAGAGGTGTTCAGGCTGTCCCTGAGCAAGGGTTCCAGACGAGGGCAGCGAGGGAACCCCTGCTCCCACAGAAATCCTCTGCAGGTAGTCAGCATTGGGGTCTTCCTGGTAGATCGGCGTCTGAGCTGATGACTGCTGCTGCTTCAAGAGGTGCGACTGGACTTCTGCTGGCCCCAGACTGGCTGCCATGTTGGGGAGACCATGTGCCCGAGCCTGGATCTCTAGTTCCTGTGAGAAAGAGTCAAATGCAATAACATTTAAATGGGGAGATTGACAAAGTCCAATTTTAAATACTTATCGCCTTTAATGTAAAAACAAACCAGGACAGGTTTTTTGGGGGGGGGAGTGGGAATGGCGAGCCAATCATCAATGAGATATATTTAATAATAGAAAACTGATAAAGAAGCAAAATAAAAACTATACCTAAAGAAATGTTCAATAAAAATATATTAATATTAATAAATATTCAACTTTTTCTCCCAGAAGTAAAATGACGATTGATTATTTAAATTTATTAAAATGCTTAAAAGTAAAAGTAACTAAATAATAAATTACAAGTAAATAACAAGAATTAATTAGATTGTGTTTTACAAAATATTTCTGAGGTTTAAAAAAAAAACGAAAATAATGAAAAGTGAGATGGTTAAGTCTGGCTGTTACCTGGATCCGGAGCAGCAGACGTCGGTTAGCCTGCTCCAGCTTCTTCTGTCGGCCCTCCAGCTCGCGCGCATGTTGCTGCTCCTTCTGCAGCCAACGGATGTACTCCACCGACGCCTTGAGTATCGTACCCTTGTTCCAGCGCATGTCACTGGACACAGCAAAATGTCTTTTAGACGATCATCAGATAACAAGGTGTCACCGAATCGGATTTCAACGTTGTCCTGTCACTAGTTCTAGTCTCACTAGACTATCACCCTGGCTCGAACTGAGTGAGAATGTTGGGTTTGCCGATGGTGTACTAGCACGAACTGGTATTGCACTTGCATGTTGTAATTGATCTATCATAGTGTTGTGATACAGTGGTCGCGATATGTTGTGACAGTTAGGTGGATTAATGAACTAACTTGGGTTGCATTTGTGTTGATGACATTGTTTAAATGCTGGTCATGAACATGCTTCAGCAAGAGTGTTCAATGAATGCACCTTTACCCGTCTCACTGATGCAGCCTTCAGAGTAAGAATGCTTGTGATATTTACTGTTTAAAAAATAAATCTTCACTTAAAAGTGGACACAAGTTTGAAGACTTTGGTGGTTCGGTGGAGAAATTAAGCTCCCCATCTATAAACCTTGTGTAGCTATACAAAGGCCACACAAGTAGAGTTGATACAATAAAAGAGTATTCCATATATTAAGGCTCAAAGGAGATATCATTTAAATTGCTTTACACCTAGGATTCATTTTTTTATTTTGTTGCCACTGTCCAGCAGAGATGTGGTGACACTGTCAATGTAGCATGTAGAAAAAACTTACGGATCATTGGACTTTGGAATGAGTGTCCCAAGCTCCTTTATCCTGTAGTTGATGTTGTATCTCCGCCTGCGTTCAACTGCACAAACAGATATTGATTATTTAAAGAGTATACACAAGTGAATTGATGATGACAAAATAGCAGAGTACAGCATCAAATGTGTACTAAGCAAACAACAAACACACTCACTCAGGTTGTGGTTGTCTTTCTTCTGTCGCTCTTTAGCCATCACTCTTGTGTCATGTTCTAAAAAAAAACAAAAAACATCATGTATTAGTTCTGTCAGCTTATTTAGCAAGGGCATGAAAAGTACACAGAGAGAACACGATGTCGGACAGAATGTTAGTGCTACTACGGTATGACCTCTGCGTCTCTGAAAGAAGTCGATTCTTCCACTGAAGCATTTCTGCCGTCCACAAAAATAGCGAGAATTTCTAAGCCAGTTAGCTCTGCAATTGGCTGTGACGCAAAAAAAGTCAGTATTCGTACTCACATTCTTGCTAGTTATTAAATTACTGAGTCAAGATTGGATTTCCTAATTTGTCTCTGTTGATTCAATCAGGGCTAGTTAAGCAGTGACTGACGCGTCATTGTCCTCGGCTAGCTCAACAAACAGACAGCATTTACGCTTCTGGGTGTTTCGTTGGCTGACTGATTTTTTAAGCGGCTGGATTCACGATGGCTGGAAGGAATGTCAGAGAAAAACGTGACGAAAAACTGACCATCATAAGAGTCGGAAAAAATCCCTGTTTCCTTTAAAAGTAACGTTTTAACCAAAATGGCGAATAATTCCCTCTGTAATGGCACGTTACAGTTCAAATGTTTTTTTGACATTTACATTGACATTACATTTCAAACAAAGATTATTTCAGAGATTTGTATTATTTAATGATTTTAAATTGTCTTAAAAGATTTATATTTGATGTTGTATTTAAAAAACATATTTAACTCAACATGGAATGCTGGTCAACATATAGACATTTAATTGACAAAATAAATGAACAGTGTAAGGTCATGAAAATGTTTTTATTTAATGAAAAAGATAGAATGAACTAGGCGTTTACTGTTTTAGAGGTCTAACCCTAATCCGGATTGTAATGCAGACTCCGACAGTTTCCCCTAAAAGAGTTTTCTTTGACTGTAAAATAGTTTTCTTGTCTATGCTAGAGTTCATACCTGTGTATTCCCTCTTAACTGTGAGCTTTGCAGGGTAAGGTGTGGGACTAATTTCACCATTTGTGTCGTTCATACCTGGTTCACCGCCGTAGAGGTCCAGCATGCTGCTACTGAGCGACACCTAGAGGATGGAAGGAGACAGAGTTGTAGTTACATAATACAAATAATACAAAAAAAAGGAAGAAACAAAACGACGGGTCAGCTGGTGAAGTTAACCTTGGGTCCCCTCCTGAAATTCGGTAACAAGCCCCAGAACAGAGGGAAAAACAGATTGAGATAGACTGTCAACCCTGATGATGATTCCCCAGGATAAGTTAAGTCCCTATAGAGATCCTAGCCATATGGGCAATGTGAAGGAGAGAATCATGAAGGAGAAGGCTGGAGGTATGGAGGATGATCATCTTTATATCAGAATTCCATAAGGTAGCAACCAGGAAAGAAGTATCCAAGAGGTATAGGCAGATGCCCATACCTGAGTCAATAAGACATTTTCAGAGCAGCATAGGCCTTTACCCCCGTCAGCAAAGTAATCAACAAGACTGGTATAGATACCAACTATGAAACAGGACCAACATCAGCTACATTCTCTACACAAATGACATCCAGCTGTACTCCAAGAGTGAGTGAGACATTGAATCACTGATCCATACTATCAGGATCTACAGCAGTGGCATCAGAACGATGTTCAGGTTGGAGATATGTAGTAGAATAATGAAAAAAAGAGTCCATATGGACACTTCTAAGGCAGAGTTGTGGATGTGGAGAAGCTACAAATACCTTGGCATACCATAGGCAAATCGCAACCATACTTCTAAAACAGCAACAGCCAAATACTCATCATATCAAATACATCATCTCTCAAATATGCTCATCATAGATGGGGTTTCCACCATAAATCCAATATCTAGAGACTATACACGAAGCAGTCAAAGCGAGAATATGGTAAGTGAGCCATATCCTGGATGAAAAATCCAAGCACAATGACCGCACTTGCACTATGTCTCGGAGATGGCCCCAAGAGATGAAGTACTTATGTCACCAGCAATGCAAACCGTGTAGAGGAGGAACCAGAGGAACCATCATGACTGGAAAAACCCCTGCATGGGAAAAACCGTCGTCAGATGATATGAACAAATCCTACCAATGGCTATGAGGGGCCGGTCTGACGTACAGCACAGAGGCCCTCACCATGGAGACACAGGAACAGGCTTTCAGCACCAGAGCAGTAGAGGCCCAGATCTACTACTCCAGGCAAGATCCCAGGTGGCCTGGAACCACCAGCTCCAAACAGCAAGGTGTAAAATGCTGGCTAATAAAGCACACGTTTGCAAAACCAAGCTGTGGACCCTGAGGTCAAGATGGAAAGCATGTTATAAGTGTTGTGTGCTTATTTATGAAGGCATGTGTATATTTATGCATATATAGATAGATCTACATGAGCAGGTCACTTGTTTTAAGTTGACACACATTAAAGTCACTTTATAAAATACATAATCTATTAATACATGATGATGATGACAATGATATTATTAATTTGGATAATGGCCGGAAATAATAATGACTATTTAAAATAAAGATTTTTGAAACTGACAAAATTCATATTTTAACAAACGCTGATGATGGGGAGGTCACGCCTGACCCGCCTTGCTGTAACAAAGGACTTAACTAGAGCCAAACAGGGTCCCTGACCTCCAACCCTAACTCTGAGGACATTGATCTTCTGAGTGCCGCATTCAGTTTCCCCCACATCTCCCCGTCCCGGGCACAGAGAACCTCTCTGTGTTGTAAATAGCATGGCAGCAGATTAGACACAGGCTAGGTCAATGCCGGGAACAGAGGCAAAACTGTTTTGATTGAATGTCCAGTCGTAGCCGGGTCGCTTCTGCCATAATGCTGCCTTGTCATCGCTCGCGAGACATCCACATTTAGCAGGGCGGCACTCATGCGTGACCAATTTGCATCTGTGTGTTTACGGCAAGCTGAAGGAGTCAAAGACCATGTTTCTGTGTCAGAATGCGTGTCTAATCTATTCAAGGGAGAGTGATAATGTCGAGACAAGGAAACAAAACAGACAGAAGGAGTTATCTGACCAGATACTCGGGGCAAGAGCAAGAAGGGTCACAGCATCAATTATCTACAGTAGAAAGTTGCCACATCCATGTTAAAGCTTCATCTGTGTTTTTTCCTAAATATTGAAAGGGTTATAGTGTTACTGAAAATTGTTCCTGGTATTCTAGTGATCTATGTCTCTTCCCTGTTGTGACTCTAAAATCAAAATTCTCCGTTGGAATTTGTACTTTATCGTTAAGAAACAAGCGATGAAGTCAGACAAATCTATGTTTTTCAAGCATCTTAACAGCAGCAAAAGTCAAGAGGTTAAGACTTCCCTCTCCCCAGAATCAAGCCCTTATCCAAAGTTTTTAGTTCAAGACTTTGACAACCTTGTTGGGTGGAGCATCCCTGGTCCTGTACTGCACCACTTCATCTTTTGAGAGTGCACACAGGTCTCTCTTCTGCTATCAGCTCGCCTCTCACTCCCCTCTACCAGACTATCTCCACTGTCTTTGCTCGCTGTCACTTTATCAGCCTCTTCGTCGCAGCTGTTTCGATCATTCCCCCAAATTCCCGCTCCAGTATTCCTTTTATCAGCGTCGTTATCTTGAGTAGCGCTAAGAAATGTAGCTAAGCCGCGCGAACTTTGACTCCAGACTTAAGCTCACACACACGGACATCAGAAGAAGCTGATGGCGAAGACGATGTGGTGACGTTGAGGTGGAAGATACTCACGCTGTTTTGCATCATGAGCTTAGAATCCAGACAGTCCACACCTCCGTCATTGAACCCAGACTCAAGACTAATGAGGTCATCAATCACTTCATCCATCGGGAACTGAAAGAAATAATGAAGTTTCATCAAAAGGTTATCATAACCCAACACATTATATATGATATTTAATATAGAAATATGAAGTTATATTGACAGCCATAAAATAAATATCTGTTTTTGTTTTATTTACTGAATGATGTGTAAATAGCTTCCTGGGATCATTTCCTGAATACTTTACTGAAGCTTTGTTTCTCCATCACTCAAACCCACATTCAGGTCAGTACGCTTGTCAAACCAAAAAGATACTGTCAGCAGAAGGTACTACAAACATGCTCACTCAGGTTTGGGAAGTTGTACAGAACATAGTGCTCATCAAAGAACGTGATAGATTTATATGTGAGTGAGTTTATGGTTTCTTCATTTTAGAGAATAAATGTGTTCAGAAGGAAATACGATCCATGATCACGGTCAAAAAACGAGAGTGCTGATCAGATCTGAATGTTCTTTTTTCATGGCTGATGTTCCCGAGTCAGATGTTTCGGAAAAACCGGACTCACCTCGCCATCGTGGCCGGACATGGCGAGCAGTGTGACCGGACTATTGGGGTTGCTGCTGTCGCTCACGCTGGCCATGTGACCGTTCCTCATGATGGGCACGCTGGCCAACGCCGGGCCAGGGGCATGTCCCTGTCCGACAGTAGATGCCAGTTTGGTGCTCAGCGTCAGGTACTGCTTCACCTGCTGGTTCTGGTTCTGGTGGAGGTGGAACTTGGAGTTCTCTAGTTGGCTCTGAACCTGCAGCACAGAAGCAAGCGGCTTAAGTCAGGCGGCTACAGTAGCAAATAGAAAGTTCAGTACTTAATACATAGAAATCACGAGCCAATAGATACAGTCACATTCAAATATAGATTCACAACTCACTGAGAATAATATAACATAGGCTTACATATGGCATTGTGTATGTACTTAAACACTACGCACATCTAGTACACACAACAAATCCTATAAACATAAAAAACGGAACCGTTTATACTAACTGACAACTCGCACACATACAGCATAACCTAGAACTATGACAACACAAGTGTAAAACAAGCTCGGAAATGAAATGCATTTGCAGACCTCAGCAAGTACGCAGACATATTGTACAGCCTTAGTCATCCCAGTAATGCACACAGTGCACAAAAAAACACCTGTATGATGACACACAAACACGCACACATACGTTTAGTTCCGAAGACCCAATGCACCAATATTAACGCACTGACAGAATAACACAAATTTAAATAGAATAGAATAGAATAGAAAAGCTTTATTCATCCCCAGAGGGGAAACACACTTTCACAACAGCGCAGTTGAAAAAATAATAATAATAATAATAAAGTGCAAGGAAAAAAGAAATAATAAAAGAGATAATACAAAATAATATAAAAACGATCTTAAGAATATACAAATTATTTACAAAATTAGAAATTTGACACTATTAACAAAATAAAATAGAATAAAAATAAAATAAAATAGAAATAAAAAACGGAAAAAAATAAAATAAAAAACACACAAGAAGAAAAACACACTACGGATTAGCATCAGGATATTTAAAGTAGAGAGTTAAATATCCTGACACCAGTTGGGATGAAAGATGCACAAGTTTACACAACAAGTTTATTTAGGTCAAATACGCTCAGAAAATAGAAACTAAAAAGACACCAGCTCTCTTGTGAACACAATGAAGTCAGCTTGAGACACACAAGGACGCAGAATGAAGCATATCCATTCCACAAGATTTCAAGATTATTAAAAAAAAAAAAAAAAAGGCAAAACCTCCTTATAAACAACAAAAATAACAAACATACCGGTACACACATGTGCATCTTGAGTTGAACAAACAAATACACAACAAAACATAAATGTTGGATAGCCACACATTTTAGTTCTATGACTTTAATTTAATTTAAAGTCATTATTGCTTTTTTAAATATTAAATGCATGTTTAAAAAAATTATATTACACTAAATGTTTGATATACAAATATATTTAACGACACAAACATTTCTGTCAGCTGTTTGGCTGGCTTTTAAAATGATAATACTATTGTACGTTTGAAAGTTGAAATTCATTTAAATCTTGACAAACTGCGAGGTGCTTACGTTGGAGGCTCTGGTCGCGTCCCGCATCATGTAGTAGCCGCAGTCGGTTAAGTGTGGCATTCTCAGAGACGCTCTGGTTTGTCTGCGTGAGCAACACTTCTGACTGTGCTGCTGCTCCTATCCTGCATGGAAGTGGACTCCCAAGTGAGTGTGGCCCCTGAGGACCCCGAGTCTCTTTAAAACCCTAATGAACTAATTAGGGAGCAAAGCTGACGGTCATCAACAGTCCGGACGGAACAATTACTTCAAACGGGAGTGTGAGTTTGATCACTGCAGGACGCTGGCCTTTATCTCGGACCTCGTGGCCCCGCCTACCCTGGCCAGTCTGGCCAATCAGGGCCACTCCTCTGATTGCTCCAGGGTTTTGGGCAGGACAATTGACCTTTGTTCCATCTGAGGGACTTAAAATCAGTATTGTCTCTATTTTTAAAATCAGAAGTTTAACTCAGGACTGGTTTTGTCCTGTGCAGTTCCAAGTGGGTTCTTTCTAGCTTTCTTTTCTCTTTGGCATCTGGAAGATCCAGAAGAATCGATCGGCAACAGACTCAGAAGAATGACTCGATGATTGCGTGATAAACAATTCAGCTTTAAATTACCAGACGGAGCGAAGCCTCCAAACACAAACTGAGATACACATGTTTTTGAGGCCGGAGACAAGTCTTTTGAGGAATCAGCTGCAAATTGCTGACGCACAATATGTCGATAGCAACTTGTATATTGCTGGCATATACAAGGTTTAATAGCAAACTAGCTTTTGTGACACAGTTTGTGTGCTGAAATAATGATGAAATATGTGACGCACAATTTCGCTTGTCTGATTACTGATAGTGGGTGCAATTTGCACACATTTTTTTTGTTGCTTTTATTGATTTTAATTTGGTTATATGAGCACAGTGTGTGTATTCCTTCATTATCACACATCAAATTACTTAATTTCTTTTCAATGGTTACCATTGCATGACTGTCTGTCTCGACGTGCCTAATGAGCCACACATCTGTGTGTTCCAATGTGTAAATGACACCTATTTTATATTATTACGTGGAGACTTTCCAAGTCAACCTAATGTGGAACCAGAACACATACGATGACATATGGGCTTGCACTTCCTCACTGGCTAAAGTTTGAACTGCAATCAAACTGGTGTATTAAAAAGTTGTTCATGGAGCTTCGATGTGTAATTTTGACTGAAAAGTTTAGTGCTACTGTGACCTCCTCCTGCAGTTTCTTTGGACTCACTTCAACTCTTCTTGTGACTCGAGTATCTCAACGTTTTCTGTTTCCGATCGATTTACTTGTTTAGAGAAACACATCGGCTGCAGCTTCACACATTTTCCATCACATCTCTTTTTAACTTGTTCTTCTCTCGCTCAGTATTTCCCTGTCAACAACTGGAGTGACTCATGCTCCAGTGTTATCAAGCTACATGATCACTTCTTGTTCATATATTTCAGAGAGATACTTTTATTGTGGAGGGTTCAGTCAACAGTGCTGGTCTTATTTGCACTCAACTCACAGGGAGTCATTCGAAGGTTTGGATCCATGCAATCATAATCCAACCCACTTCCTGTCTGGCTCCTTCCATCACAGCAGACACTTACATGTCATCTTAATTCAATTCTTTATCAGTAGGGCAGCAAAGAAAATGGGGTTTTCACACTGATAGTTCTGGATCAAAGTCTGTTTGTCTGTAAATCTGAGATGAACTCAAAGGACCTGGTCATTGACCACTTAGCTCTGTCGCCCATGTACTACTAATCTTCTTGATTCAATTGTTCGGCTGAAATAATGTTGAGATCTGGGCTCAATACCGAAAGTACACAACTGAACATGGATCTTTCATAGTGCTACTAGAGCTCAACCCAGATCAGCCTCGGTTCAGTCCTGAGTTTACTCTGTCACTGTTTGAGTCTGAAAATGTGTGTACAGGCTGGTGATCTTACATTAACTGCATATAATTGAATATAATTGACTTTACCAGGCAGTAAAATGATGGTTTATGGGAAAATAAGAAAAAACTCAGCACAGACATTACAGACTGCAAACTGCAGACACTAAAATAAATCATCTGAAGTCACAACAGTCTGAGCTTTAAAACTATTTCCATTCTTGGTTGGAGACGAAGATGTGACACATGTGAACATCAAATAGTGAGAGCGATAGAAATGGCTCGGTTGGGTACATGAGTCGTGGGTGTGATGTCTCTCTGACTCAAGAGAAAACGAGTGTGACGTCCGATTGTCCTGGTTGGACTTTCTCACTAGTGTAAGCGCCGGAGACGCGCTCCTTATCCACTTAAAGGAAACTGATTGGATTAAGCGGCTAATGGCTTCAGTTAGCATGGCTACAATGGCGCTCCTGTTGAGATGTTAGCAGCGGCGCACGGAACATCGCAGTGATAACAATCACAGTTTCAGCTCTGAGGATGGTTGGATCTGTTCCAAACCTATCCAGACACTTTTCTTTGTGTATGTCTGCACCTGCTGCTACAGAGGTCACGAATAAGTCACTGAAACATCTTTGTTTGGCAACAGAAACTGTTTTTTTTCTTACTGTGAGATGAGACAGTAATGGATACTTGTTGATGTCATCTACAAAAAACGTAATGGAAAATTATAAAAATGTACATATAATGTTCAATTTGGAATGTTCGTGTATATGTTACATCATAAAAAAAAAATGTAAGCTTTTTCTTTATAAGAGAGGCACAGGGGCATAAGACCGTTTCAACCACACATGTTGCACACCCAGTAAGAGATTTACAGAAGTTCAATATAATCATAATAACTTTATTGAACAAATATTTTGTTATAATAAAGTTATACATAAGAGTGAACTCTCAGCCTAATTTTACAAAGTATACAAACAATAAAAAGATACTGATCACACAGAGGTCAGATTCAGGTCAATAATCGGATAAAAGTGTGAAGTCAAATGTCCTCAAAAGATGATCAAATGATGACAATGTTTTTTACAGGTCCAAGGTGGGCCACTCCTTTGGTGTCTGCAGCAGTTGCTAAAAGAGTGGTGGTCCCTACATTAGAGGGACTCTATGCCCAACCTGGGAACACCTGTGTTTTCTCCCAGAACAGCTGGAAAAGGAGAGGAAAAGTCCAGTTTCTTCCGCAGTGGTAGAAGATGGATGGGTGGAAGTAATTTGATATCTGTGTCATTCTTTGATTTATCCATATTTTTACAGCTCAACGTTCCACTTCCTGTCTGGATGAGCTGCCCTTAGCGAGGTCATCTGCGTCCTCCTAACCTTGTTATCTCCACTGGAGACATTTTAATCACTACATTAGAGCGTCTGAAGCCTTGTGGTTGTTTCTGCACGCATATCAGTGCACGCACTTCTGTCATTCTCAGATCAGATGTGAGCATTAATAACCACGTATGGATTGAATTGATTCCTCATCCATTCCACTTATGTGTTTAACAGTTCTAAATATGTTTGTCTTATCTTGATATCTCGATCTTTTATGTTTATATTGTGTAAGCTGAAGAGTGAGTTGAGTCAGTAGTTTATAGATATTAGTAAATAACAAGAGACTGATGTAGATGATAGAGTTGATACATCTGTCTGTCCCTCCTTACTTCCCTGGGCAGGATCATAACTCTATCATTTAAATTGTGTCAAACCACTCCCCTTTTTCTATATAGTGTTTCTAATGATCCCACTTTTAGTTCATCTTTGTAGTTAGTGTTTGAAGTGTAATTGATATAACGAAACATTAAATGTGACGGTATGTAACAGTTGCTTTCTGTATAACAAATACTTACTTGTAATTATTTTTGTTTTTGTTATGCAAATAGTCAGATAAACTGCAAAGATAAGTAGAGATTTTGGAAGTTAAAATTCAATAGTTATTTTTTCTTAAATAAAACAAGATAAAACCATCTTCAACTTGTAAAAGAGTCAAATATACAACATTTATGGTAAATCAAATGAAACAAGTATGGTATAAAAGCAGTAGAACATTTTAAAAAGTTTGTTAAAAGATTTAAAAGTCAAGATTATGACTATTATTCCTGTGTCTATGAGTCCAGTATAAAAGTCAAGGACTTATAACCAAAAACATTTGGCCATTAAAATGAATTGTTATATTAAGATATGATATTTCAGTAGATTGCTTATCTTCAGTTATTATTATTATTTTATTTTATTTACATGTCATTTGCATTTTCTTACTTACTTGATGAATAGCAACACAAGTTTTCAGGGTTGAAAATATTACATGGCGATGGGATGGAATCCATTGCAGTTAATCTATTTGTGTGGAGAGACAGGCAGGTTTCAGTCTGACTCGCTTCTTCTTTCACTTCAGAAAAGTGGTGATTCAGAGCTGAAGTGCAGTAGCCGCTTCAGCCTTTTTTTTTTAGCTCAATCAAACATGTTTACAGTTGAAATTAGCTTTTAGTCTAGAGTGATTTCTGTGGGTAAAGTGATCTGATAACATCACCTTGTAGACAACCATCTTAGTGAAGAACCCTCTCAGTTCTCACAGATTTTTTCAACTCTACTTGGCAATGCACAGTCTTGCTCAGAAACGTTGGACTAGGTACTCTCTGAATCAATTCCTAGTCAATGGCAAAAGCCCCCTTGTGGACAGCGCTGTCATTGCATGTATAAACTTTATGAAAAAGACTTGTCGATGCATCAGTTGATGGGAAATGCTCTGATTTCAAATCTCAAACATTCAAAGATCTTAAACTAAGATAAACCTGCGAAGCACAGCGTGACAATTTTGCACTGGATCCAGGTCCTCAATGCAACTATTCATGCAACATCCCCCCCGCCAACATCACATCCCTTAACCATATTCCTTCCCACAGACCCCCCCACCAATGCACCTTACCCGGCCAAGACCAGCCTACCTGCAGCAACTGCATCTCCGTCAAGGTGACAACCTGAACCACGCAGCAGCGACTCATGGCGACTGGATCTGACTCTGAAGAAGCAGAAGTGTGCAGGACCGCCAGAGGAAGTCCTGACACACTCTGGATCTGTTTCCTGTCTTTAGAGGTGGGGAGAAACTGCTGCGCTGGTGTTTGGGGTCCATAGAAAGTTCCTGCAACACCACAATATTCTGCTTCCTACCGCCAGATCAGCACATTCTGCCGGGTTATCTGCCCGGGCACCACTTCCCTCGCTGGACTCCAGGAGCATCACCTCGTCCTGCTGTCAGAACTGCTGCGCACACCAAACCTCTTATCTTAGAACCCGACGCCTCACTCAAGAGGGTCTCACGGGGAGGGTCTGGCTCGAGGCCTTGGCAGTAAGTTCAAGTCTACTATTGAGGTATCTGAGGTTGATAGATAAAAAGCACAATTGAATGTGAAGTTCACAATCACCCTCACTGCGTTGGAAAGTTAAACAATTTATCTAAAGTATATTATACATGTAATGTTCAGATAGCAACACAAAAGTCCAACTAACAAAAAAGCCATGTATTATTCTTTAGTTTTTATTACTATTTTTGCCTTTCTTCCTCATTCCCCCTCTAGTATTCCTGCTTCCTCTTCTCTGTCTGCCACTTCCTGTCATTCTTATTCATCTTTCAGTTTCTGCTCATATTTAGAATATTCACTTCGTCTTTCTCCATCACTGATGAGCTGTAAATGGGAAGATTAAACGATAAAAAGAAAAAGAAATGCCCTATTAAAGTGGGTATTTTAAATGTAATATTAGCTTATATAATTATTATATCATCAGTTCTACCTTCGTGAGTTTATTTCAATAAGGAAAACTTACGTGAAAACTCAACATTCCTGACTCACTCACTTCAAATGTTGAAGTCCTCCTCTCTAAGATGATGCTTTGAAGTTATTACTTATTATTATTATTATAAAGTTCTCCCCGTCTGAAATCTCAGCAAACTAGAGGTTACGACAGTGAAGTGCATTATAATGCAAAAATGGTCTTCACTCCTCCTCCAGCCAGCTGTAATCATGCCCTGCTTTGTTTAAACAAGGAGTCCCTTGGAGGTGGAGACCTCCGGGAATGATTATGTGTGGTGACAAACCTCAATGTTTGTCCAATCACAGCAGAGTGGGTGTGGTTATGGTACACGAGAGTTAAACTCCAGAAAAACAAAGTGGGCGGGGCTTAAGAACATTTTCTAATGTAAATATTTAAGTAAAAAGATAGTTTTGTACACACAACAACCTACTGATGATACATTAGAGGTCCAGGATCTATTTAAGACACACTTAAATCAAATCAATTAAATCAATGTTTTTGAGCACATACAGACTCACAGTTTTGTTTCCAATCATAAAAATTGAACACAAACTCAAATATTTATCTAAAGATAAGCGAGAAATGGAGGAGTTTAACTTGTATGTATAAAGAGTCACCTGTTGTGTGCTTTGAAACTCTACAGCATAGTTTACTACAGGAGCTGTTGTGTGAGTTTAATACTGTACTATGCTGTAGTTGTTGTGCAGTAATACACTCCCCCTACAAAAATGTTGAGTTACAAACTTGTGAATTCACTGTCCAGCTACACAATTACAAACCAGGAGGAGCTCCAGTCGGAGTGAACTCTGGGTCAGTGACAGGTGATAGGATTACTGCAGTGGAAATAGAATAATTTCATTTTGTGGCTAAATCAATTAAAACACCTGATCTGGTGTGTGTGTGTGTGCCTTTGTGTGTGTATGTGTGTAGATCTCTTGACCAGAACCAACACAAAGGTACTAAAGTGAGCAGTCACAGGGGAGTTGCGGGTCAGCTGACCAGTAACAGGACAGGATTATGGGTAAAGAAACTTGGCAACTCATCCTCGACCCTCAACGTCTAGTGGAGCGACGCAAAGCCGAAAATCATCGGCGATGATGTCACACGGTTGGAAGGTAATCTCCGACTCTGGCAGACGGTCAAGAGACGTCCAGCAGAGTCTCGTGCTGCTCAAGGGTAACGTGTGATGGGGCAGCAGACCGAGCACCGATGAGAAGAGAGTGAACAACACATCGTACTACACACACGTGTGGAGGACACACATTGACGTGTGATACATTCACATACTACTCACATATACAATAATTCATTTTTTTTCAGTTCCATAACTAGGCAACACAAGTTTTAAATCTTATCTAGTGCTACCTAGATGTAAATACTGCTTTTTTTTTTTATGTATCTATCTATCTATCCATCCATCCATCCGTCCGTCCGTCTGTCCGTCCGTCCGTCCGTCCGTCCGTCCATCCATCCATCCATCCATCCATCCATCCATCCATCCATCCATCCATCCATCCATCCATCCATCCATCCATCCATCCATCCATCCATCCATCCATCCATCCATCCATCCATCCATCCTATATTCAGCAGCTGACGTTATGAAGACTAATATTTTGATAATTACACTTCATATACTTGTATATAGAACCTCAGATGCAAATAAATTCATAATAGGGACGTGTATTACTAACACATATTGTATTGTGTATTGCTGTTATTTAGAGTTGTGTGTTACTACACAGACTTTCTTCCTAAACAGTACACATTGCGTGTCACTTAATGGTCCACTCTGTACTATATCCTCCAGTATTACATATATACAATTGGCTTCATTAGCTCTCAGAGCTACACAACACATTATAAAACACATACTATACAAACTGTACATTAGCAATCACTGCTGCACTACAATTCTGTGTTAGTCGTGTTAGCAGTATCTGCCTCACCAAGTGTGAGGTGAGATATTTCTGGTAGCCAGGACTTATACACCACCTGTTAGTCGTTGTGAATCCACTATTTGAACGAACGGCGTCTAAAAGACTAGCTGTGGTGGTGACATTAAAGATCAATTTTTTCTAGGAAAAGTTATCGTAATATGGAAGATCGCAGGAGACTGAATAAGATCTGAAGTCACTGATAAGATCTTCCAGCCTGATCGAAACTGCATAACTACGTATCCTGATCTTTGAGCCAAACAGAAACTCCAACTGTGTGTTTATTTATTGTCTAACCAACAGCTATTATATGTCAGATAAAGCTAATGACATTGTTTCCCAGTTGATTCTTGAGCCAAAACAAAGCTGAGCAAGTATTGCATTTGTGTCTTCTCCAACACTGGCTTCACCTCTTCCTCCTCCTTCTCTTCCTCCTTCTCCCCCTCTTCCTCTTTTTCCTCCTTTTCCTCCTCCTTCTTCCCCGCTTCCTCCTCTTCCTCCTTTTCCTC
The DNA here is from genome assembly GCF_982586985.1 of Callionymus lyra. Classification (NCBI taxonomy): domain Eukaryota; kingdom Metazoa; phylum Chordata; class Actinopteri; order Syngnathiformes; family Callionymidae; genus Callionymus; species Callionymus lyra. The sequence continues at coordinate 36,213,256 of NC_141820.1, read as the reverse complement.
CTCCTCCTCTTCCTCCTCCTCCTCTTTCTCCTTCTCCCCATCTTCCTCCTTTTCCTCCTCCTCCTTCCCCTCCTCTTCCTCCTTCTCCCCCTCTTCCGTCCCTCCTCTTCCTCCTCCTCCTCTTCCTCCTTTTCCTCCTCCTCTTCCTCCTCGTCCTCTTCCTCCTTTTCCTCCTTCTCCTCTTCCTCCTCCTCCTCTTTCTCCTTCTCTCCATCTTCCTCCTCTTCCTCCTTTTCCTCCTCCTCCTCTTCTTCCTCCTCCTCTTCCTCCTTTCCTCCTCCTCCTCCTCCTCCTCCTCCTCTCTCTCCTTCTCCCCATCTTCCTCCTTTTCCTCCTCCTCCTCCTCTTCCTCCTCCTCCTGCTTCTCCTTCTCCTACTACTCATCTTCCTCCTTCTCCTCTCCCTACTTTTCCACCTCCTCCTCGTCCTCCTCCTCTTCCTTGCTCCTCCTCTAACTAGATTGTGGGAAATGAAATAAAGCAATAGCTGTTTAACAAGCTCTGAGCAGAAAATTAGATCAGCTTTGACCTTAGCCGAACTAATATTTTACGGTTTGTGTGCCGGACAAGGAGGGTCATTGTGCGCCTGTGCTGCTATCTTTGTAGCGCCCGATTAGGAGGACCGCTGTGACCAAACAGACGACACGCTTCTTCTTCAGCATCATGGACGTGTGAAGAATCCCCCAATGTTCTGTAGCGCTGGCATCTGTCTGAGCAGACCTGTGAACTTCTCCACGGTTTGTGAGTCCGAGCTAATCTAGTCTCTGCTTACATAAGTGACTGTGTGAGAGGGTTTTGCGTGTGAGAACGTGAGATAAAAATCACATGCAGTTCATGAAGTGCGCAGATGTGCCAAACTCCAGATTACATTTGCAGGGATTAACCTGCAAAATGAAAGACAAAAGATGAAGTAAATGAAGGTGTAACTAATGACGTGTAGACGGATATTTATCTATATAAACATCTGGGCGACCTTTCCTTTATTGTGGTGAATGCATTCAATAGGTTGTCTTAATTTACATTTGATACAAAACATAAGAACACTATACTTAATATTGTAGAATTTAGCAAAAAAGTATTTAGCAAAGTAAACATAAAAGTCCACTTTGTAAACATAATTTTACTATATGTAAACGAAAATAAAATTTAACTTTTTTTAAACAATAAAAAAAGAAAAGAAGAAAAAAAGAAAAATGCTAACACAAACACACACAGATGAGAATGAATGAAGATGTTTACATAATAGAGAACACAAAATAAATATTCAGTCGCTTTCTCTAAAGAGGGGAAAAAGGGGGGGAGGGTGGGGGGACGAATACCCCCATTGTGAAAAATTAAAAATAATGTATATATTTAAATATATAACACAAAATATTTCCAGAACCTTAAACCCTTTTTTTAAATGTAAGGAGCACAATAGGGGAAGAAGACCCCCATTGAAATTCTAATGTGTACAATATAATATTTCAATAATCTCAACTCCTTCAGTACCTAGAAAGGTCTGCAATCCACCTGAATTGACTCTCTTTTCTCCTATTTTTCTCACTTGTTTTTCAAATGTATTTTTTTATTCTCTGGCAAAAGCATGTATTTGAGCTAGTATACTTTTGTTTTACCTTACCTAGATATATTAGCATAAAAAACAATAGGCAGGCATAACAAAAGAATACATGGAAAAATACAATCATTAATATATGAAAAGGGGGGGGACATAAAATAAATTAATCTGGAATTATAATGAAAACACTGGGGCACACAAAAAAATAAATATTGTATTTAAATTTTAACTTAAGGAAAGATAAAAGTCTGATACAGTTGCCGTAGTGATTCACAGGAAGAAACAGAAGCGCGAGTGTCCAATAGTTCCTCTCTGTTGACTCTAAATCAAAATTCCATCCCTGCACGTCAACATCTTTAATATGATTCATGACTTATTGCGGGTTTCCTGTCTGCGACTGACGTCAGCTGGACCTTCTCACTGCTGACCTCATCTAAGACAGTTAAGAATTTAACTATCCAAGTCTGACTTCAATTAAGTTCCCCATCATCAGACAATAGTCGCCACAACTCATCAGTCAGATGAATCTATTCTGTAGTAATGGGAAGAGGTGAGCGTCATGTTTAGTTAACGCGAGTAATGCGAGGATGCGTCATGATACAGCATCAAACAGCTGATGGTGTATCATGACGCATCATCAACGCATTACTAGTTAACACTAAATCTGAGACAAGTGACCATTGAAACCATGTACAGCCAAGAGTTCTGAGTTTGGGGAAACTATATAAACACTGAATAACTTTATTGCCAAGGTTTAAATCAAAAGAAAGGCTGAGCCAAAGGGAGATTTCAATTGTAAGACTTTTATCACTTTTGCCAAAAGGTCCCTTGTCACTTTGCCTCCAAGAGGGAGCCGAAACAAAGAAAAGTCATTTGGGCCTGTCATGTCTCGTTATTTTATCGTGACACACTTCCTGTTTTCTTCTGCTTGTTTGAGTTTGTTGAGAACCTCCGCTCCTGTTGGCAGACAATTCTTCGTGGGACTCTTTTTTTTTTAGTTTGTCGTAGTGGTACTTTTAATAACGTGTGAGGACCTAACAGGACCACTTGCATCCATAATTTTGTTCTTTGGGTCACACAATTGGTGACTATACACAAATACAGAGCTTTGTTAGCTCAGCTCTTTCTTCACCATGAAAGGTGATGCAGAGACCTTATGTCAAGTGTATTATTTTAAGAGCCCATTCGATGGCGGTCTCTGCCCTGTTTGAATCAAATCATTTTTAAACTGATGGCGCCACCTACTGACCTCTAAACAACATGACACTGCTTCTCGAAGCTTCATCAGACCATCACTAGCTACAGGTGAGAAAACAGGTTCATGTTTACATTTGCAAACCTTAAATAAATCAGCCCTTACAAGCACCTGGTGAAGATTATGTGATTCCACACTAATTGCAATCTTTAAGTTTACCAATAGGTTGCAATAAAGGTACCTGCAACATAAAGGCTCTAGGTTATAACTTGAATATATGCTGCATATGTACAGTATGTCACGATTATTTATATCATGATTATTTATATTGCAATTTACTTACTTGCTGGTAACATTTTCTTGAAAATCGGTAACAATTACTACGTGAACACAACACACATCACATGAAGAAATCAATTAGCTCATATTCGTAATTTAATTCATTCATACTTGACAGTATTCATAGCAAGGGAATGGGTTTTCATCAAAACCCTAGTGCTGAGAGTATATCTGAACTCCAGACATCCAAAGGTAACGGCAATTTGACAGAGCCTGTTTGTTCTGTTATAATTAAATATTAAAGCTATTTTTTTTTTTTAGATTAATGTCCTTTTAAAATGTTTTTCATCTTCCCATTATCTTTATTTCAGACATTTTTGTGAATCAAATTTGATCACTGGAGGTTTAATTCAAGTACTGGAATGATGGAGGAGTGCAAGGTTTGTGACGTCATGACTAAATTGAATTTGCTCATGTTTTATCAAAGCCGAAGGAAACAAAAAGCTCTTTGTGACTTTGGTGCTGTCACGATGGAGTGGAGGAGCGTTTAACTCAATCACTGTAACTTTGTTCTGTCCACACGTGACTCCTGCACCAGTATCCTCCATCCATACGAGCTGCAGAAGTTCCCACACCTGAGTGGGCTCCACATTATTCCCCCAAAAAACGTTAAAGCTCAATATTCTGAATTGACTCGACTAGATTCTCCTGCTCTCTATAAGACTTCACTCTGAGTCTCTGGTGGATGGCTAAGCTCCTCCAAACAAAACATCAGGAAAACCCTGGTGAAGCTGATATTGATCCCTCACTGGTGAGCAACCTCTCAGGCTAGTTCAAAGATCTCATCGACAAGTAAAAAAAAAGTTTATTGTATTACACATATAATATTAACCATGATATGTACTATATGCGGCGCTAAAATGTGTTTATATTTACACTGAATATAAAGCTTTATTTTTACTAAATAATACTTATATCCATGTCAATTTTCATTATTAATTTAATTATTCATCTGTTTTGTTATGTACTCCTTGTTTCATTCACTTTCCAATATTATGCATAATAACTTTTCTGTTACTCCCACTTATATATATTTCATTAAAATGTTATGAATTTTATTTAAAAATGTTTTTTTCTTTCTTTCAACAGGCTGTTGAATGCCAGCTAAAAGCAAAACCTCATTGAAACCATATTAAATTTAAATTTATGTTGATACTTTGCGCCAATATAAAATGAGCCTCCAGTAAAAATATCAATAATAGGTTAAAAGGGTTTTGAGTTTTGAACTTCAGCACCTTTCTAAGCTACAACGGTCGTTATAATAACAATAATAATAATGATAATAATGATAATAATAATAATAATAATAATAATACATTTTATTTAACATATAATTAAAATAATTCCCAGCACTCAAGGTCACTTTATAGATCCATAAGAACATTATAAATTCACACAATATCATGAGCATGTTTGATTAATCACCATCAAACATGATTGACTTAAGTCCAGACTGATAGTATCTGTGTTTAGATTTGTATTTGACAGAAAGTACAGTCACATGAAGCAAATGTTCAGTCTAACAGTGAGATTTAAGATAGTCACAAGAGTCACACTCACCTGCCCATACCAGCTATACTCCAACATCCTAGAAAATGCAGTAAAAGCTCCAAACGTCTAAATAAATATATAAATAAAGAGCGCTTGCTGCTCTTCCACTCTTTTCCCAGAGTGAGATTGATGTCATCAAGGTTTGGCAAAGCTGACCGAACACACAAATTCCTGGATGAACACCCAAACACACACACACACACATCTGACCGCTGATAATGAACCTGAGGCCATTATTTTGAGTCAATGACTTGAGAGAAATCGGCCGAAGAATGAAAGCCACAGGGCCAATTAACGCCTCTTTGATGTTTCACCGTCCGGCCGCCGCTCAACCGAGCCGCTTCTGCGCCGCTTGTCTTTATCCCGCTAATTATTCTGAGCGGGTCGGAGTTCACCTGGCTAATTGAGCACGCCGTCTCTCTTTGAGGATTCGCCCGACGCTGACACCACCGTCCTCCCTGGCAGACATTCTGAATTGTTGCAATTCTTTGCTGCATTGATTCGCAACTTTGTCGCCATTAGAACTCAAGCTTAGCTTCAATACTGGGCAACAGTCCACAGGTGACATTTTGTCGGTCTGTGCTGGAGAAAGGTGGCTACGTGATACAATTATCTCACCTCTAAAATCCTCAAGGTTTAAGGTTTGCATATTCTTTAGATAATGACCCTCAAAAGTCTCACACATTTCTAAATTTGGGACGTTTTGGTGACTGTCCCTCAAAAAATGGCTCACTGATAAAGGCCTGTGTCCCCTCTTGACCTCTGACTCATGAATCCTTCACCATAGTAAGGCCAAGATGTCACCACCACCTTCGAGGACTGAATCAAAACTGAAACCAACACCTAAATGGTTGAAGCCAGGAGAACACAAAGATATGCTGGTGGTGTTAATTTCAAGACATTCCAAATATTTAGCTGGATCCTTCAGACTGAACTAATAAAACTTATGTTCAAGGAATGTCTTGGAATCAACACCGCCAAGTATTTCTTTGTCTCCTCCTGTCCTCAACCATTTAAGTGTTGGTTTTGGTTTTGATTCAGTCCTCAAAGGTCTTGTAAGTAAGTATAAAAGTAAATGTTATTTGTAAAGCGCCTTTCTAGACCAGGTTCACAAAGCACTATAACAATCAAAAACAATATAATATACAGTTAAAATATATACTAAACAATCAAGACAACGTAGACAAACACATGAGTCCCAGAAAATCAGGCAAAAGCCTGCATAAATCAAAATGTCCCAAGATGTTTCTTGAAGGAGTCAGTAGATCCATCAAACACAGAGAGAGAGGAAGATCGTTCCAAAGCTTAGGAGCAACAGCCTGGAAGGATTTCTCTCCTCTGGTCCTGAACCGTGTGCGAGGAACCATCAGTAGATTCTGATCCACAGACCTAAGAGCCCGAGCTGGGGTGTAAGGCTCGATCAGATCAATGATATAAGGAGGAGCCTTATCATGAATAGATCTGAAAGTAAGAACCAGAATTTTTAAAATTGATCCTGAAAGAAACTGGAAGCCAGTGAAGAGTTTTAAGGATTGGGAAAATGTAAGTTCTTCTACTTAAGCAGGTCAAAATTCTCTTTTTTTTAAGAGTTTTGTATCAACTGCAGGTGAGACAACTCCTTATTGTTAAGACACTAAAATAAACTGTTACAATAGTCTAAACCAGAAGACAGACGCATGAATTACAAGCTCCAGATCGTGTTGTGACATCAGTTTTCTGCAGTGTTGAACTAGACACATGTCGTTGTAAAATACAACACCCAGGTTTCTCAGGCTCAGTTTGACAGACTGACCTAAGTCACCCAAGTAGTGACTCAACCCTGCAATCTTATCATCAGGAGCAATCACCAGAGTTTCAGTTTCGTCCACATTTAGCTGAAAAGTGTTTTCACTCAGCCGTCGTTGGATTTCTAGCAAACAATTGACTAAGCTGTTCAGCCTCTGGGGCTCAGTTGGATCAAAAGAGCAGTAGAGCTTGATGTCATCAGCAAAAATGTGGTAAGGAAAATTAAATTAGGATAATAAGGAACAGAACCTTGAGGGACCCCAAACAACAGATCCACTGATTCAGACCTCATTTGATTGGCAGATACACTGAAACTGCGCCCAGAAAGGTATGAAGACATCTTAGCCTTGCTAAAGTCAAATCCTTAACCTGGTTAGTCTTATTTTGTATAGGTAAAAAATAATTCTTGTTGAAAACATCTAGGTTTTATGCCCGACCAACCCTAAAATGTTGTTGTCTTTCTTTGGTTCTTTTCCTGATGCCTAAAATGTCCTTGTGTATGTCTAAAATCCCAAATGTTTGGATATTGGCATATGAAACACCTGTTCTTTTTCTGACTCGAACATCTTGATCTGATGTTTGTCTAATCAAATTGTCATATTTTCTTTGTACTTCACAGGACCAGTGAAGAGTTTACCTTGATTTCCAGTCATATTGGTCTATAGACCTCTCAGTCTTCAAAACACACCTGAATCTTTTGACAGCAGCTATCTCCAGGAGTCTGGGTTTGTTCTCCAGTTTAGCCTTGTTTTCTAACTTATCCTGAGCCTAAAAATGACCTCCCCAACTCTGGTCCTGTGCCTGGTCCTCATTTGTTTCTGTTCTGGATGTGCGTGTAGAATTATCGCGTAAAGTGTTGAAACTGGCACGAGCATTTTCAAAAGTGAATTTATCTGTCGTCACACTGCATGTCTTGTTTTTCGGATCAAGTCCATCCGACTCAAACCCCTTTCATGCTTCAATTCGCTTGAAACGCGAATGTTTGAAACGCATAGCAGATGAAAACTGAGTCGAACTGATGTTCTTGATGTTAAAGGGAATTACCAAGGTTTGATCCGCTCTCCTAAATCAAAGTGATGACATCACAGTTTAGTCCTGAAGTTTTTTTAATGTTTGTTTAAATCTTTGGCTCACTACTGGGCAACATAAATCTGACCTACAGAGAGACGTGTGGTCAGGGTAGGCAGGTGAGGCTGTGTTCTCAATCCACAATCCATCACAAACTGCATTGATACATGCAATTGATGCGCGCCGGTTGCCTTATCTCTGAATGTTGCCAATATAATGCTCACAGACACATTTATTTGCCTTGGTTTTTGACAGTCTCGCTGAGATCTTTAACCATTAAAGTTTATTGTTTGTAAGGGTCTTATTTAGTTTCACTGATCGGAAATACAACCGCAGAGAAAATGCAAAGTTTGAGGCACACACTAATGAGCCTCATCAAACTTCGTCACATCTCCATTGAGGAGGAGAGACCTTTAACTAAAGGAAATAATGTGGACTTTTACAACAAAGTAATGGAGGTTTGTGTGGCGAAGAAAAGGCGCATGGACTTTATCTACAGATAACTACTTTTTTTTTTCTTTCTCACGCTTACATTGATCCATTTAATACTAAATATTAATCTTTTCACCATAATAAACATTGTTCCGGTTTGCGTGAATGTAGCCAATCACAGAAGGCCTGACACAATATTAACCAATCAGAAGCAACACAAGGCGGGTCTATCAGTTGGTCTTCCTTGTAATCCTTTACTATCATGGTCGTACTCTGTACTGCTTAAATCCATGTTTGCTAATCCTTTTTAAATAATTTAGTAGCTCATTCTTCTTTTCTATATCTATATTTTGTTTAAAAAGGATTTTGATTTTCAACCAATTGAAAGGTCTCAGATCATTAAATATGGGAAGTTAAAAAAGATGGAATATTAAATAAATTGATAATTAAGACATAATATTTCAGCTATGACTCTTATGTCAAAGTCAAAGATGAAGGTTTATGACGCTATAAATCAATATTCATCCACAATTGATGACTTCAATAGATCTAGAGTATGTTGACTAGTATCCAACAACATATCACAACAATTCAATTTTAGACTTTGAGATCATTTATAAATAAATCATATATTTTTTATAGTCATATGTGAGTGAAGAAAGCTGATGAGATATGAAATAACCAGTAGCCAATTGAATATTTTTCCCTTTTGGGTTTATATACTTGTAAATCTGACTCTAAAGGACTCAGTGCCTCACCAACCATGAACCTCACCACATGTCACTGGACCTACAGTTCTAATAAACCTATGCTGCACCGAACAGTGTAACTCAGGGTAGTCCTCAGACAAGAAGGTTCTGGTTCTGTGAGCCGAACAGAACAGGCCTTTGCGCTTCACTCGATTAGTTATAACAGGATTAGGCGGCTGGAATGAGGTTTAACTAAGAAGGAATTTTGGCACCTGTTCCTTTTACTGCAGTAATCTGATCAAGGGCATTTATCGGGGGACGCTGAAGCCACCGAAAGGCCACTTGTTAGCTCGCAAAACTAAAAATATCCAAGTGATAACGTGAGAGCGTGACAGACAATGACGCTGCCCAAATCTGATTCAACTTTATTAACTTGATCCGGAGTGTAATTCTGAGTGGGATTGTTGTATCTTAACAAGTTAATTGTAATGACTTGGTTAAGCATGGAGGCTACAAAGGCTCTGCAACAAACGCTCTTTGTTACATCTGCAGTCAAACCTTATTATTCATTTTTAGGGACAAATCAAAGACGGAGATCATTTCATTCTTTTTTTGAGAAACTTTTGTTTCCCAATGACTAGAAGGTCAAAAGTTGGTATAATGACATTTACTTCAGAAGTAGAACGTTTTTTACTGTGATTGAGTTCTTTAGTTTTGTTCTTCATGCAAGAGTTGGTAACATATGTCTTTTTCACAAACTCATAGTAGATGAACGGAATTCAAACACTGTCATCAACGGACAAGTGAAACTGTTGTTGTAATAAAGATGTAATCAGCTTAGTCCGCATATGAAGCTCCTCTCGTATCCTACTGAATCGCCGTCGATCCTTGCGTTGCTAATCAGCCAAGTTCCCAGGAAAGCCAAGTCGCTCTCATGCCAGTACATCACCCCAACATACTGGGGGGTCCTGAAGAGCCCGGTGGCCCTCAGGACCCCCTCCTGCACCCTGCGGAGGGATTATGACATGTCTAGTGAATTTGTGTGGTTTTGTCGGTGGAACATTTTCTGAATTTCTTCACAACTCCAACATTTTGACTGCTCGCTCATTGGGTAGAACCTGTGGGAGCTGCAGTGGTCAGAAGAGCTAGCTCCTTATACGGACTTAAATATATTGTTGAGATATGTCAGACTGTGACTGGTTTGACTCAACATAGTCCAGGTTACTGGCTTTTGAACCATTTGGATGACCATCACATGGATGAATGAGAACTTTCATGGACATTTCATGTTGTTAATATAATCTGTAATCAAACTATACCTTGACTCAATTGGTAAAACACTAATAAATATTCTAACTTTGAGTCTCTCCAGGATGATGGGGCTCCTCATCCTCTCCCAATGAGAGTAAAGAAAAAAGTTATTTTATGTACCTGCGATCATATTCTTTTAGTCAAACTGAGATGAGATGAGATTCACATAGATCAACAAGCAAAGAGAACTTTGTCTTTTGGCTCAGCTCTTCACCGAGACTGAAATTCTGACAGTCCTTCTTCAAGGACGTTGCATTTGTCAGAAGTCCTCCTCTGTCAAAACTACACGCTGGATCAAAACAGCAAATCAAACTAATCTGATATTCAGATCAAAGTTAGAAGTATGATGTGTTTAAATCTCCAGACCGAGCAGCAGCTTTATATAACAGGGAAAATGTATATGCATGCGTGTTTGTCGTGTCGCACACCTGTGTGTCGTCCTCTCATGTCCCACGTGAATAAAACCTGATGATGTGATTTGATTGTGTTTCCACTGTGACGGAGGCAATCACGAGCGACCACAGTAAACAAAAGAGCTACTGTTCACCAGCTCACCTCCTTCAAACTAAATTTAGATGTTTGATTCAAGTCATAGATTGTGGCACTAGAGAGATAATCTAAACAAGACAGTAGATCAAAGAGATTAATCTTTGCGTACTTTATATTGTGTATACTTGTAGTGTGTGTTTGAACTTACTGTTACTGTGTGGTTACTTGTAATTGTTTTATATATACCTTCATGTGTATATATTTATAGTTTTAGTCCATGTTTGTGTAATTTTAGTCTATGTGTGTCTTGGTGTCAATTGGTAATTGAGTTTATGTTTTTTTTTACTATTCGTTTGGGTTTTTATACTTGTAGTTCATGTGTTTTTATTTTTCCTTTTTTGTGTGTACTTGTAATTCATGTGTGTATACACATATTTCATATACATAT